>NC_089224.1:35715384-36037383 GCF_963924675.1 Phocoena phocoena | reverse complement strand
ATTTCCAGAAGCTCTGCATACATTGCATTTATTTAGTAGAGAAAATGGTAATTTTCAGCTTTGTCCTTACAAGGTGTTTTCTTTTTTTAAGGTGACATTATAAATATCTGGGGCAGTATAAACATTATAGAAGAAGGACCCTCTGCAATCTGATTGGGCAGGTAGTGATCCTAATTAACTTACAGTTTTATAAATGAACAAACTGCTTTGGACAAGGAATTTATTCCATCCGAATTTCTTGAATGGTAAATCATAGAAAGATTCAAGTTAATTCAGATTAAGCATGTTAACAGGATATAGCTTTTACATTTTGCCGTTGAGTTCAACTGCACCTTTTAATACTTTAAATGTATGGCCCTTATGAAGATATTTGCTGTAATTCAATTAAAAGACTTTCACTTATGGATGTTGCTATACTGGTGTATGAAACTTATAGTTAAACTCCAGTGTGGTAGTCATTTCAGTACACATAAAAAAAAAAAAAAAAGAAAGAATATACAGTTGAGGGGTTTCCCTGGTGGCGCAGTGGTTGATAGTCTGCCTGCCGATGCAGGGGACACTGGTTCGTGCCCCGGTCTGGGAATATCCCACATGCCGCAGAGCAGCTGGGCCCGTGAGCCATGGCCGCTAAGCCTGCGCGTGCGGAGCCTGTGCTCCACAATGGGAGAAGCCACAACAGTGAGAGGCCCATGCACCGCAAAACAAACAAAAAAATAAAATAAAAAAAGAATATACAGTTGAAGGTCAGTACAGTACATATGAAGTAGTATAGTATCATTTGAAAATTTATTACTTAAATATGCATATGATAAGCCCTAGATTAACAACTAAAACAAATTTTTAAAGAGGTATAGATAATAAGTTAATAGAGGAGATAAAATAGAAACACTGAAAATGCTCTAGGCAGAAAAGGGGGAGGGGAGCAAAGAACAGAGAGAAGAAATGGAAAATAGCTAGAAAAAAAAGTAAGTTTTAATCCAATCATACAAATAATCACATTAAATGTGAATTTAATTTTCAAAACAAATTTCAAATTGGATTTTAAAAAGCAAGATTCAAATATGTGCTATCAACAACAAATCTACTTCAAGTTCAAAGACATATATAGATAAAAAGGAAAAGGATGAAGAAAGATATACCATGCAAACATTATACAAACGAAAGCTGGAGTAAGTATGTTAATATTAGATGAAGTTAGCTTCAGAAAGAAAAGTAATACTGGGGATAAAAAGGGACACTACCTAATGATAAGAAAGTCAATCCTCCATTAAAGTATGCATCTAAAAACAGAGCTTCAAGTATATGAGCCAAAAACTGATGGAACTGAAAGAAATTAACAAATCCACAATTACAGTTGAAAACTTCAATACTCCCCTCAGTAACTGATAAAACAAGTAAACATAAAATCATTAAGTATTATAGAACTAAACAACACTATCCACCAACTAAACCTGAATAATGTATAGAACACTCCACCTAACAGCAAAATTTATTTTCAAGTGCACATGGAACAATCACCAAGATAGATTATACTCTGAGCCATGAAATGAACTTCAACACATTTAGAATAAAAATCATATTATAACATAAATTTGATATAGATAAAATTTAATATAAAGCCTTATTATTACCAAATGAGAGTGGAAATTTAGGCTCCCTACTCAGTCTTTGCTGACTGGGGTAGCAGAGCACCTGCGTTTTTCCATGATGTTTGGTTGGAATAGGTGGTTATTGTCAAAGTTTTCTGTCTTGCTAAATTGCTTTTTTCCCACCTAGAGAGAACAGGCTTTTCTGTGGGCTTTCAATCTGTGGTCATTGATCTTTCCTGGGTGCAGGCTTCTCCAACACCCAAACTGGAATGTATAGGAGGCAAAAAGGAATCTCATGGAACTCATCACTGTCTTGTTCCTTGAATCCAAGATCCCTAAATAGTGTGCCTTTTCCACTCCACCTTTCAGAGTCTTTTTCTTATTTTTTAAGATAATATTATAAAATATTATGTTATATCATATCATATCATATTATGTTATGTTATATGAATGGAGATTAAAGAGACCAAAATGGAGGTAAATTTTCTATACTTCACTTGAACTACAAAAATGTTGACACCAGTAGACTGTGATAATTTATGTATGCATAACTCTGATCACTAAAAGAATCTATACAAAAAGATGCACTCAAAAACACTATACCTGAATCAAAATGGAATCAAAGTCAAAAATTCTAAAATTTTTTCAAGTAACTCACAAAAAAGCAGGGAAAAGAAAATAGAGAAATGAAAAACAGAAAAAAAATTATTAAATGACAATTTTAAGCACAAACATATCAAAAATTACATTAAATGTAAATAGTCTAAATATATAATTAAAAGACAAAGATTGACAGAATAGATAAAAACAAAAATGACTAAACTCCTGTGCTGTCTTAAAAAAACTCACTTTAATTATAACTCATTGAACATAAAATGATGGAAAAAGATATATCAAGCATTAATCAGAAGAAAGCAATAGTGCTTATATTAATATCAGAACAAAGTAGGCTTTAAACAAAGAAAATTACCAGGGACAAAGAGGAACATTACATAATGGTAAAAGGGTCAATCCAGCAAAGAGATACAGCAATTCTAAACATGTATGCACCAAAAAACAGAGCTGCAAAATAAGTGAAACAAGAACTGATAGAACTAAAAGGAGAAACAGACAAATCCACAATTACAAGTGGAGACTTTTAGCACTCTTCTCTCAACAATTGATAGAACTACTAAACACAATCAATAAGGACACTGAGGGATGTAACAGCACCATCAACTAACAGGATCTAATTGACATTTATAAAACACTCCACACATCTACCGCAGAATACATATTTTTTCAAGTAAACAAAGATACAGACAGGACTTCACTGGTGGTCCAGTGGTTAAGACTCCTCACTCCCAATGCAGGGGACCCGGGTTCAATCTCTGGTCAGGGAACTAGATCCCACATGCCACAATGAAGAGCCCACATGCCTCAACAAAGATACTGTGTGCCGCAACTAAGACCCAGTGCACCCAAATAAATAATATTAAAAAATAATAAAATAAAATAAAGTGTTAAGAAAAAACAAAGATACAGACATGCACTGAAGCATTTACTACATCCACTACACTTCCTTTAATTGATATTCTTTCAAACAGAAAAATTAATAAATACTTGTTAATTATAACCAGTAAAATAATACGATACAGTGATAAAGATAAATTTAATCATGTCAGACCTACTCCTCTACAATTCCTACCCACATAGTTATTGTGGGTATGAGAGATTTGCAATCCACAGATTTACTGGCTGCCTCTGATATTTACAAATTCTCTATCCCCGTTATTCATCTGTATAATGGGGATAAGAATTACCGCTACCTTACAGACAGTGTTTTTATCTATCAGGGCCTGCACAGTCTGTCGATCTGCTTCTCTCTAAGTTTGTTCTTTTCTTCTCTCTGTAGATAGAAAAAACGAAATGGGGAGAAACTTTTCCACACATGCGGCAAAGTTTTAATGTTCTTACTACATAAATTTCAATTAAAAGTGAATATCGCAAAGAAAAACTTGACAAAGTTTTAATTTACCATAGACGAACAGTAACACCTGCCCTCTCTCCCTCATAGAACTATTGGAATAGATAAATAAAATACATATTCATGCAGATTGTCAATTTTTAAATAAGATGAGAGACCTAACAGAAATAACTGCAGACCATAAGGTGAGCCTTGTGTCACAGCATTGAGAGACTCTCAAATAAAGTAACACTTTACTGTTAGCTACAGGTCAGCTAGTATCTATATTTTTTAGACTTTACCTTAAAAGCACTCTATGTGGTTTTGGCATCGAGCAATACCAGATTCAGAGAATAATGGCATGTGAGTGATACAATCCTATACGTGCATGCCAATGAACCTTCTGGTAACTCAAACTGAAGCAAAGACAAAAGTTTCCAAAACATCGACTTTCCTCTGCTGAGAATTACATCATCCTTTTTTACTGTAGTCTTGATGTAATAGCTTACATATTCATTTTTCACTTACTTAAATGAACTTTATCCTGTGGGGAGCCTACACTGCTTTCCAAAAGTATTTGGTCTTTTTCTTCTGGACTAAAGATGGTGAAGATTCACATGGAAAGCTAGATTTACCCTGCTCCCTCTACCTTACATGCATCAAGGCCAAAGAAAAAACATCTGCTCTGAGATTTACTGCCAACTACAAAGAACTAATAGAAAACCAGGGCCTTTGAGTGGTGAGAATGGTAGTTACAGTTTGAATCTAGCAAGTGGTTACTGAATATGCAATGCCTATTCATACGCTGAAATCTTCAAATGGCCAGATGGGCCCTGCTCACATTCAGAGAACCACTGAGAATCATCCAAAATCACCATAACTAGTACCCTTGACATTTACCAAACCACAAACCAAACCCTGCCCACATGAAAAGTGATTACGTGAAGAGTCACTAACACAGCTTTAATATTTCATTAGAAGCCTCTAATTAAAGGGCAGCCTTTTGTTTCAACACTAAACCAAAGTGATAAGAAATCCATATGCATGTGAGCATGATGAATGTTTTATTAATAACAAATGGACCCACAATGAGATCCAAATGTCTGGTGAAATAATTGGAGGCCAAAAGGAAGTAACTTGCCTGAATCAGTTTACAAGTGTCTTTTGTTCTTGTTGTTTTGTTTTGACTGATGAGAGAAGGAAGTTTTGCGTGGCACCTGAAAAAAAAAATCTGAGCAATGGACAAGAGAATATAGTGCACACACCTCCCATGTGCCTCTGGACTCATAACCACAAAGGAGGAGGCTGCCTGTGAGGCTCTGGGGGCTATCAGAGCATAGACTGCAGCACTGATTCCAAGCGACAGAATGAAACCTCAGAACATACAGCCCCCCTGGCAATCAGAAATTGTGTTTGATAGCTTTTGCTGCTCTTTACACTAACACTTTAACCATGTGTCTACTCTATTTGCTCTGGTTCAATGATCCTAGACAATAGACTTTAACGTGAAAAACAGGTAAAACAGCTCAGTATTACCAACTGAACACTACAATAATTTCTTCAGGGTTTGAGAGGATTCTCTGCAGCCTGCATTCTCTCATAATAGCAGCCAATCAAGAGAGTAGAAAAAATGAAGGAAGAAAGGAGAGAGACACACAGAGAGAGACAGAGAGAGAGAGCAGCAGCTAAGAAATTAAATTCTTAGAAGTATTGTTTTCCAGTTAGTCTTCAGAAAAAGAGCCTTATTTTTCATTTATTCTGTTTACTTTAATATTTACAGCATTGATAATTTCCTACATAATTTTCTTTTTATATAACTAACCTCTTTGTAGCTATAACAGTACACTTGCTGCTTCTAGTGTGGATCACTCCTCCTCAGATAAATGCAGTCACTTTCTTCTCTTGGTCTCTTCAGGACTCTGGGGCTGACCTGGGACCTCTCTGCTGCCCAGGAGACATTCAGATACTCAGGAGGTAAACTGCTCAAAAGTGAGGAAGGCAAGGTCATGCCACACAGCCTCCTAGGCCCTGGGAGAATGTGGACACTCTACGACAACCTGCAGTCTGATCAGGAGGCTCAATCCTTCTAAAGCAGGAGCCAGGAACTCCTGGAGACTATTCTTCCATTCCATAGGAGGTACGTTTGGAATAAAGAGATAAAAGACTTTTAACAACAAACTGCAGAGAAGAAGGAGACAACTGGCTACCGTTAAGACAGGTACTGCTTTGTTCTCAATTGGAGCTATACATGCCTGTATAATGCATGTACAGTGCACTTATGTCCATTTATAAGACTTGTAGTATAGCGGCCTTAGTGAGTGATCGGTTTATAGTCATGGACTTGATGCTTTGTTTGTTTCTCTGAGGTTTTTTTTTAGTTTGAAAAAACTTTTTTTAATTTAACTTTTATTTTATATTGGAGTACAGTTGATTTACAATGTTGTGTTAGTTTTGGGTGTTCAGCAAACTGATTCAGTTACACATGTACATATATCCATTCTTTTTCAGGTTCTTTTCCCATATAGGTTATTCCAGAATATTGAGTAGAGTTCCCTGTACTGTACAGTAGTGGACTTGATGCATTGATTATATTTTGACCTTTATATCATTCATATATCACACACCAGTATAACCCCCAACTACACTGTAAACCACCACACCCAGGCCACATCAACCTGAACATCCAGTTAAGACTGTGAGATCTGGTAAGAAATTCTCAGGCTCAGCCTCCACCAGCAGAACTACTTCCTGCCCTCTGTCGCTCATCCTTTCTTAGAGAGTTTGTAATTGTCCCCCCGTGTTCCTGAATTGTGCTCCTCCTGAGCACCTCCCTGAATCCTCCACTCAGGGAGCGTGACGCTTGATGCCAGATGTGGAATGTCTTTTCCACCAAAGTTGAGTAAATGTGACCAGTGTTCTCCCTACCTCGTTCCTGCCATGATTCCTTGTGTTCTGCTTGATCTACTTTAATACCATCCTCCAATAAATCTTCTAAATAGGATGTTTGTATCATTTTTAATCAAGTGTTCCTCCTGCCTCCCATATTTTAGTATTCTAGTTCCCTTGAGTGGGAGGGATCAAAAAGTGTGCCCAGCGAGGGACTTCCCTGGTGGTCCAGTGGTAAAGACTTCGCCTTCCAATGCAGGGGTTGTGGGTTCAGTCTCTGGTTGGGGAGCCAAGATGCCACATGCCTCATGCCAAAAAACCAAAACAGAAGCAATATTGTAACAAACTCAATAAGATGTTAAAAATGGTCCACATCCAAAAAAAAAAAATCTTTAAAAAAAAAAAAGTGTGCCCAGCAAAACTGGAGAACCTGGGTTCTGGGGCCCTGTCCCTTTCCAAGATGCTCCATCCCAGGGTGCTCACCTACATGCGGTATTTATCTTCCCTCAAAGGTAGCTGTCAGATTCATCTCTGTTGCATTGTCAGATTCCCTTAGATACTATACAAGTCCTCTTACCTGATACAATTGGGACCAGAAGTTCATATGTTAAAAAAAAAAACAAAAAAAAATATGGAGAAATCTTAAGAATTAGTAATATATATACTATGCTAAGCAAAACAATGGTCTTCAAAAGATATCCACATCCTAATTCCCAGAACTCGTGAACATGCTATGTTATATTGGTAAAGAGAAATTAAGATTGCAGATGGAATTAAGGTTGTTAGTCAGATGACCTTAACATAGGAAGATTATCCCTGATTACCCTGGAGGGCCCAGTGCAATCACAAGGGTCCTCCTCACAATTGGAAGAGGAAGGCAAAAGAGGAACAACCAGAAAGACGACAGCATGAGAAGGATTCAGTCTCTTGTGGCTGTCTTTGAAGATGGTGGAATGGAGCCACAAGCCAAGGAGCGTAGGAGTCCTCTAAAAGATGGAAAAGGCAAGGAAATTAAGTCTCTCCAAGAGCCTCCAAAAGGAAAGGCCCCTGCTGACACTTTGATTTTAGCCCAGTAAGACCCTTGGACTTTTGAACTACAGACCTTGTAAGATAATAAATTTGTGCTGTTTTAAGCCACTGTGTTTTGGTAATTTGTCACAGCAGCAATAGGAAATGAATACATGTATACTAAACATTTCAGGTTAAAACATGTAACTGCTTATTCACCTGCCAACGTTTTTATGTATATCACAGTTTGGAGTTACATAAATCCTTTTTCATTAAATCACACCCATATATTTGGCTATAATTTCCAATTCAATTTCTTAAAGTGAAACAAATATCTGCTAAAAGATTGTATCTAAATATAAAAATAACTTTTAAATCAATAAGAAGAAGTAAAACAAACCAACAAAAAATAGACAAAGCAGTTAAGACATTTTAAAAGAGAAGTTAAAGGAATGGCCAATGAGCATGAAAAGATGTTCAATATCATTAGTCACCAGGAAAGCGCAAATTAAAATCACAAGATATGACTATGTACCCATCAGAATGGCTAAAATTTAAAATACTGCCAAGTGTTAGCAAGGATTAGACTTTTAATTATGCAGCATTTGAAATAACACATTTTTGCTGTCTTTTTTTTGAAGTTTCATCAATAGTTCAACTGACTCTACAGTTTATTCAAGAAGCAAACGGATAGATTTTCAAAGAGTTTTTACATACTTCTAAGATTAAAATTATTCTTAGGACATACATTCAAAGAAAAAAAAATCTTTTTTTTTCTTTCTCAAAACAGTAGTTCAGAAGACAAAGAAGCAACACAGACAAAGCTTCAAGGAAAAAATATTGTGACCCAGATTTACTGTTCATGTGAAAGGAAAAAAAAAAAATGCTGATAAGCCATGTAACAAGAAGAGGAGAGAAACAGAGAAAAGAGAGAAGGAAGAAGTAAGGGAGGAAGGGAAGGAGGAAGTTATATTATTTGAATATGTTCAATAAAACAGTACATACATCAAAAACTATCCTTGAAAAAAGGCAATAGGACATAAAAAATTAAGTAGCGATAATGTCGGTCTAAAATACTATATTATGTTTTAATATCTTAGGATGTAACTAATGCTATGAGAGGAAGAAAGTAAAAGCATACTAAGTTTCTCAGCTTTTACCCTCTGCTATAAATGAAATATTTTAGATTTCCAAAAAAATAAGGACTTTCAATAATTAAATATTATATATTCATTAAAAATAATGGTATTTCTGCAGCCATAAAAGGAATGAAATCTGCAGCCATAAAAGGAATGTTGTTACAACATGGATTATGCTAAGTGAAAGAAGTCAGACAAAGACAAATACCATATGATTTCACTTAGATGTGGAATCTAAAAAACAAAACAAATGAACAAACATAACAAAACAGAACATACTCATAGATACAGAGAACAAACAGGCGGTTACCAGAGGGGAGAGGGGTTGGGGGATGAGTGAAATATGGGAGGGAGATTAAGAGGTACAAACTTCCACTTAAAAAATAAATGAGTTACAGGGATGAAATGTACAGGGTGGGGAACATTGTCAATGATATTGTAATCTTTTTTTTTTTTGGCCATATCAGGTGGCTTGCAGGGTCATATTTCCCCGACGAGGGATTGAACCTGGGCCCTCGGCTGTGAAAGCATGAAGTCATAACCACTGGATCGCCAGGGAATTCCTGATATTGTAATATCCTTACATGGTGACGTATGTTAACTAGACATTTTGTAGTATATAGAAATCATTTTGTAGTATATAGAAATATCGAACCATTATGTTGTGCAACTGGAACTAACATAGTGATATAGGTCAATTATATTTCATTTAAAAAAATATGTAGACCCTGGGAGGAAATACTTCAAAATGCTAATGATGGTTACCTCTGGTGAGTGGGGATTACGGATGACTTAATTTTTACTTTATGCTTTTATGTATTTCTAGTTGTCTGCCATGAACATGTATTGCTTGTAAAATTAGAAAGAAAATAATAAATGTCACTAAAAATTTTTAATACATATTTCTGATAAAAGATAGCACAATAAATCCATTCCCCCTCAGGTCACATTGACTAGATTTGGTTTCCATGCCCATCCTTAGAACTAACATTTGCAAGCACCAATCATGAGGCATCCTGTGTTGGGAGTGAGGCTGACCTTCCTGGAGAACAAGAGGGTGTTACTAGCTAAACATCAGTTCTGTTTCCAGGAAAGAAGGGATGGAAGGATTGGCTGTTGAGAAATCAGTGAATAGAATCAATGTCTTCCAGCCAAAGATCACCAGGAACACACCTATAGTTGAACTAGTTGGGTTTAGTGCTCATTGCACTGAGGGAGGACGCACACCATGGGGAACTGTGGGGCAGCTCAGCAAGAAACTGTGTGGAAGGATTAATTCTAGAAGCTGGGCATGGGTTAGGTGATCTGGGGCAGGGTTGAAGGAAGCAGGACTTTGCTGTAGATCAGATACCATCAGGAAAGAAGGGCAATTCTAGCCTACGTTCTTAATAAATCTTCTCTACAAGGTATGTAGTGAGCAAGAGCTGTGATAGTCACCCATATTAGCCAAGAGAGAGGGACGTTTGGTATCTGTGGTTTGTGCACCTAGACAAAATTATCAAGTTTTCTCATTTGTTTTTTCTCTCACTTCAGCACAGTCACAAACGCCCTTGTCTGATGTCGCTGTTCGTGAGATTGTTTATGTCCACTTGGCCTAGTTGTAAGTGTCCTGCCAGTTCCCGAAGGTCAGGAGCTGCTTTTCTCCTTTTAGGGAGTTCTATCCAGACGGTGGGGATGAGGTGAGACCTAATCCTAATGCTGTTATTTGTACCTAATATTCTTGATGCTTCGTATACCTATTAAGAGCTACATATTCGACAAGATTTCACTAACCACTATTTTTAAAGAAAAATGTGTCTGTATCGAAACTAATGAAACAGTTCATTTTCTCTGTGCAGGAAATGATGACCCCCCCTCCCTATTCCTCAATTCCCCTAGGAAATCTCAACAGCGGTTCTGTTTGCAATAAATATGTAGGGCTTTGTTTGTTTACTTGGTCTTCCCTAATACTCACAAATATTGATTTATATCAGTGGATTTATTTAAATGGCAAACAAAAAATAACTTCCCCAGATGAGCATTTCTAAGCCAAGTTTCTGGCCGGAGGGAATGTTTCCCTTTCAGTTATATATAATTCTCTCCAAACAAGGTACTATCAGGGGAAGTCTAAGAAACAGCGTATGTTTCTTAGACTCAGCCCATTGTGGCTTTATGTCACATTTCAGCTTCAACCAGGGCTGAGTCATACAGCACAGAAACCGACAGAAACAAAAGGTTCCATTCCCACTGCAAAGAGTAGCTTCCAGGTCTCAGCAGACAACGGAAAGGAAAGAATACTTTTCGGAAACAGAAAATGAGGCTTTCTCTATGCCTAATTTACCTTCAGAGTCCTACCATTCTGAGCTTTCTCACCACTTTAACCCTCTCAGCTCAAGGAAACCAAAGTAAGAAAAGTAAACTGGCAGTCATTAAGTCTGTTAGACAAATAAATCCCCCAAAATTACCTGTTTGGTAACTATCTTCTACAGTCTCCTGAGTTGGACACAGGAGAAGACAGCCAGGGACACGAGTCAGGCTAGCGTGCCTCTGAGGAACTGGAGAGCCCAGGAATTGAGACAGATCTGGGTCTCAGCTGTGCCAGCTCACCTGAGACACAGTGACAGCCAGTGGACAAAGCCTGCCTATCTGAGGACATGTCTTATAGCATGATCGCTCGATGGGGTGGAGAATTCACTCTCTGCAGTTTCCCATCCTTTCCCACCCCCTGCTGCCCATACTGTCTCATACACTTCTTTAATCCATGGGCAGTTGGTCAGAGTAATCCTTCCTTCTGATTTCTAGGTCATTATTCCATGACAGAGACTTCCAGGAAAAACTTCACAAGAGGTCAGCCCCTGCCTTGTTCCTCTGATTTTGCCTTCCTATCCCCTCCCAGCAGGAATGCCCAATGACCCATGTACAGCCCAGGTCCAATGTGGCAGAGACAGCAAGTAAGCAGCAGCTTCAGATTTCAAGGTGATGGTGCGTGGACCTGATTCTGTCACCCATGGACTTGGGATCTGCCCTCGACCATCTGGTAGACCCCTAGTCATAGCTCTTCTTTCTGTCCATCCCCCTGGCCCCATCCCCTGCCCTGCAGTGTTGATCCAGACTCTGTGACATGACTTCCTTGATTTTCCTGCCTTATACTCCCACTGCTCCCTAGGACCACCTGAGCCCAAGGAAGCCTGATTAGGGCACAAAGATCATAGCAGCCTCTTCTGGGAGACTGGGTACTATTCCATCTCCCTGCTTCTGGCTAGGGAAGTAGTTTAAATTGAATCGTCTTTACCCTTGCAAAAGTACTTTTTGCACTTATTCTGACCTGAACCAGAGGTCTCTAACCCTCTATTCTTCTTCAGAATATTCTGTATTGATTGGGACACAATAAAAATCAGATTCACAGCCTTTCTCTACAAACCTCAAATCAATGATATAATGTAATCTCATCACCATGGAAGAAGGGTACAGAGTACATGTAATAAAGGGGAAACCGGTTTGCTGTGAATGATGAGTCTGAGCCTGGTTTCTACTTAATGTTGGGGGTATAGATGGCCTTCGAACAGGGAGCGCATATATTTGAAATCAAATGCCTGCCTGGGAAATATCCACATGTCAATTGTGTAATGAATCAGCTCCACATAATGGTCACATTATAAATAGATGTTCAAGTTCAAAAAATGTGGCCCCTTCTAACACAGAGGCTCTCACATCCTCTCGTGCGTTGGCAAATCACGGTCCCGAGGAACATGCACTGCCCTGCCTTTCCCTCTCTCCAGGATTGTTTTGAGGGTTACACTTTGCCTTTCATCAGTGATGAATGGAGTATGTGCTAATGCTGGTCACCTCCATTATTCATGTCCCCATCCTCTGTCCCAGCCTATAATTGTAGCATCCTGGAAGTAGAAGCAAAAACTGCATTACAGAGGAAACTTTCCTATTCCTGATTTTAATACCTGACAAAAGGCAGGCTTTTCTATTAATCTTGGGTACCTTCCACCAGAGGGGCATTCATTCACTCGCCATATATGTGCAGGGCCCACATCTGCCAGCATCCCACAGAAACGGAACAGGTGGCTCTTGGGATCTATAACTTCAGCCTGAAGAAGCTGAGGTCATAATCACATCACTCCACTGATATGATGAAAATCGTATCAATCCTTAATTGGCCTATTACAGGCATAAATTCAGAGTTTTCCTGGAGACAGCCTGTGTCCCAGAATTCCTGACTGCCAGGACCCAGGTGAGCTCTGCTGAATATCAAGTATCCCAAAATATTCTCGCTCTCTCATTGCAGCCTATTACAATCCAATTCATGCTTATTCAGAAATGCCCTGGATTTGTCAGAGTTATCTCTTTTCTCCTTTTCAGTTCTTAAAATGATACTCAAAAGAGGGCATTCAGTTACACAAATTATATCTAAAGGATATTGGCCAAAGATTTATTGTTCAAAACGTATAATTATAGGGATTTTTGTCCTAATTAACAAAGAGGCTGAATAAGTGACAAGCCCATCAGAGCACCAAAAAAGCATAAATTTGGGTTACAACACAGTCCATTACTGTAGTTGATCGTGGTTTCTACTAAGTCTTAGAGCTACAAAGGTTGTAACTTTGCCATCTGCTACTTCATCAAATCATTTATAGGAAAGCTTCTGGCCTGGAGAAAAACTGTAATGCAGCTGCAGGCTGCTTGCCTCTCTTCTTTTTAAATTCAGACTTTTCAAGAAAGTCTAGGATCCAAATCCAAACTGCAGGGAGAAAGGTAAATAACTTTATGTAGTGTAGTACCCACAAACCCTGGCATTCATAATTGTAAAAATTCAGCCCCGATTTATTTCAAATTTGCTGTATACTGGGCACTGTCCTAGCCACTGGGTATATCTAGATAAAGGAAATAGAGTGAGACCTGACCCATTAGCCAATTGGGAAGTCTTTGCATTTGCCACATGTCTGAGACTTAGCTGTCCCTCCAGACAGACACAGCAAACCTCCCTCCAGCTTGCCAACACTGGAAGCCACTACCCAACCTCTTATAGCTACAGAGACATTACGAGAGGAGAGTAAAGGCAGGGCCTTCGCCCCTCCATCTGCCCTGGCTCTCCTGGACCCCCCTTTTCTGAGTCCACAGCAGAACTGTCTCTAGTCCAAGACTGACTCTTAGAGCACAGTCAGATAGAAGAGAGTCAAGGGTCTGCTCCTAGACTATATATAGACTAGTGTCCCTAAACAGGCAACTCAAAGGTTTCTTTAAGTGACTTAAGTTTTACTAAGTAAAGAGTCTTTGTAGCCCTAAGATTGAAGAGAAAACATAATCAACTACAGCTTCAATTGATCTATTTAAAAAAGAGAGTCAGTGTCATAGAGCAAACAGGGAATTACTTATCTGTAGTTGCAATTTTCTGACAACAGGCCCCCTTTTCTCAAGAGCTAAGGGCGGATCTGTGCCTTTGATACCTGGGGCAAAACTGGCCGTACAACCTCATGGTGGGGTTCAGGAAGAGGCAGACAAAAAAGATCCCAGTTGGTGGAAATGGCCAAGGAACTTTGAAGAGTGGCTTTCTATTCTATCCTGTGATCTCCTTCTTTATAAAAGCGATAGTGTGTGTGTGTGTGTGTGTGTGTGTGTGTGTGTGTCTCTGTGTGTGTAGAGACAGACAGACAGACAGGCAGAGGATCAAAGTTAAAGCAAGCTTTTAGAGAGTTCCTACTCTCACAAGCATCTCAGAGTCTAGTCAGAGAAATGGACAAGTAAACTGGAAAGCAGCGTTACACCTCACAGTGGAAGTGTCATGTTGGCACCGAGGAGAGAGTGGTAGATGCTGTCAGGTGAAGGCAGAGAAGGCTTCATGGAAGAGGTGATGATAAATTGACTCTTGAAGGAGGGTAGGAATTTCCAGATACCTTAGGAAGTCAAGGCCAATCCTGCTTTGCTTAGGTGGGTGGTTCTTAAACTTCAGCACGTGTAGAGTCACCTGGAGAGTTTATTAAAGCACAGACTGCCAAGCCTAACCCCAGAGTTTCCGACTGAATAGGTCTGAAGTGGGCCCATGAATCTGTATCTCTAACAAGTTCACAACTGATGCTGATGCTGAGAACTTGAGGCAAAAGTGCAGGGTAAGGAGCAGATATACTGGGAAATAGGCAGACACTGGATCATAAGGACCCTGGGTTCCATGAAGAGACCATTTACAATCTGGACAGTAAGGACCCATTCACAGGTTTTAAGCCACAGAGTGCCATAATAGTATTTGTGTTTTCAGAGGGCAACTCTGGTGGAAGTATAGAGGGAAAGGGTAGTTATAACACAGTTCCAGTCAGCCTCTCACGAAATGATGAAGTTAGAACAAAAGCCCAGGGGAGTGATAGGAATGTTGAGGATGGATCTGAGGTTACATATGTGAAAATGAGAACAAAAGCCTGGTCTCCTGAGCTATCCTCTCAAAGGGGGAAAATAAATCAACTGTCTCCTTTGCCTCTAGAAACTGTTATTTGTTCTCATCCCTTATTAAAATATGCATTACGTATCTTCTGGGAAAGGACACATAGATTTTAGTATCATTTCCTTAACAGCCACAGTTTGTTAATTCTCTTTTCTAAGAAAAAGGGAAATATCTTATTTAGTGAAGTCAGAGACAAAGCCCTGGGTTAAGGGTACCTGGTGGGGTTTGGTGGAAGTCTGTGTGTTCATAGTTTGGGCAGAAGCCAACCCAAGAAGGCCAGAGTAGTACACAGTAGTGATGTAGAGAACACAAGAGGAGTTGCAGAAATAACAAAAGCTGCGGCACCTGAGGATTTCTAGGAAGTCTCAGAAATATTTGGTAGGTGACTGAATTTCCTGTAGAATATGCTACATGAGAGAAATATAAAATTATACTATTTTGCAATATTAAAAGATAACATTTACTGATGCTAATTGTCTTAGCCAGGGTTTCCCCAGAAGCAGAGCCTGAGACAAAGGTTCACCTGCTGGTGGTGTATTTGGGAACGGGACCAGAGGGAGCTGGAGTATGGAAGAGGGGAGGGGCTTGGGAGCAGGGACAGCCAATCCCAGGCTGTGGGACCAAACTGACCACCGCCCCAGGGGCCACTGCTCACTAGATCCCACAGCACCGCCTGAGAAGCTTTATGAAACATTTCTCAGAACCATCCCACAGGGAAGAGAGGGGCCAGGGTTCCCCCAGTGGTCAAGGGCTGGCCTGCAGGACGTTCAGTCTCTCACACTTCGGCGCTGCATACACAAGAGTGCCCACACCAGGTGTCAGAGAAGCCCTAGGCAGGAAGTGAGGAGCTATCAGTTTGCACCTGCACCAGGTGAGCGGGGCCTGGGTAGAAATGGTTACCGAGTGTCAGTATCAGAGGCAAGACCACGAGCATGTTTGGTCTGGGAAGTGTCCAGTACACTTGAGATGGGCCAGATCCTGGGCTAAGGGTTTTACATGCATTCTTTTATTTAAGCCACACAACAACCCTATAAGGTAGGCATTGCTATGCCCACATCACAGAACAAGGAATGAGGGTTAGAGGCCCAAGATGAGATAGCTGGGAAGTGGCAGGGTGAGAACTCAAATCTACTTCTTTCTGATTTGAGCCCATGCTTAACCACAATATTAGGCTGTACTCAACACATTAAACTAGATGGTAACTCAGGAAGTTAGTTCAGGAAGCCATATCAAAGACTTTAAAATACTTATCAATTTTATTTCTATTCTAGAAATCTAACTTAAGGAAATAATCAGAAATGTACATAAAGAATGATGCTTATCCTAGTCTTATTTATAATGGAATGGATATTTATATGGAATAGATATACATATATATACATATGTATATGTATAAAGTATAATGCAATTATTTAAAATGATGACTATGAAAAATATAATAATACAGAGAAATACTTATGACATAAGGTTAAGAAAAAATCTAGCCTACAGAACATACAGTATGAGCTTAACATATAAAATACAAATACATAGGAAAAAAAGACTAAAAGGGAAAGTCAAAAATATTAAAGTGGTTGGCAAGGTAATATTAATTTAAAACTTTTTTCTTTATACCTCTCAATATTTTAAAAATTTTCCACAAAAACACATATTACTTTTATAATCAGTGACATTTTTATTTTATTTTAATAGGCAGTGGGTGAAGTGACTGTTACCCACCAGGGGCTCCCCACTGGTACCCTAAGTCACCTTCCAGCACCAGCTGGGTCAGGTGGTCTGTCCTTCCCTGCATCCCTCACAGCAGTTGTTGTCAGTGCTGTCACTGAGGAAGGGTCCTTTGTCGTGGAAAGAAATCGTTGTGTCCTTCACAGAAAGTCTCCTTCAAGCATTCTGCTTGGAACCTAGAGCTGCATCTCCACTCCTGGGCTCTACAGACTCTTATGCACCCCAAGCTGGGCATCACCACAGCCTGGCCACTGCTCTCTGTGTGTGCAGCAGGACTAATGATCCCGCAATGCTTGTGTTTGAGAAGATCTTAACTGGGAGCAGGCCTGCTGCAAGTCTGGCCTGTCAAGATGAGCTCTCTGTCCTGGGCAGGGCTAGAACTGTTTCTCCTGCGTTCCCTGAAATTCCAGGACTCTTCCTGGTTCCTGGAGAAGATTAGAATGTGGGAGGGAAAAGGGCATGGGGTCTACACTTTCTCATCCTTTACTAATGTCTCTAGAGATACAGTTGGCCCTCCATATCCGCCGGTTCTGCATCTGAGGATTCAACTAACCACGGGTCAAAAATATTTCGGGGGGCTTCCCTGGTGGCACAGTGGTTGAGAGTCCGCCTGCCGATGCAGGGGACACGGGTTCGTGTCCCGGTCCGGGAAGATCCCACATGCCGCGGAGTGGCTGGGCCCGTGAGCCATGGCCACTGAGCCTGTGCGTCTGGAGCCTGTGCTCCGCAATGGGAGAAGCTACAACAGTGAGAGGCCCGCGTACCGGAAAAAAAAAAAAAAAAAAAAAAATTTAGGGGGAAAAAACTCCAGAAAGCTCCAAAAACCAAAGCTCCAAAAATTTAAAACTTGAATTTGTCACACATCAGCAATTATTTGCATAGCATGTACATTGTATCAATATTAGGTGTTATAAATAATCTAGAAATGATTTAAAGAATACAGAAGGATTACATAGGTTATATGCAAACTATTTACAAATCATTTTACATAAGGGACTTGAGCATCCTTGGATTTTGGTATCTGAGGTGGGCCCTGGAACCAACCCCCTGCAGTTACCGAGGGATGACTATAGTTCTCCTTTCACACCCTTGTCAGCCCAATTTCCTTTATTCCCAATGGAGAGATTCTTCATCAATAGGATTTCCCACTTCTCAGTCTGCCGATTAAGTCCCTCCATTTTTGGGGGACAGAGGTGCCCTCTGTTACTTCTCTCATAATTGTTGTGTGGCCATTTCCATCATCATTTTATCTGTGGAGTCTATTGTCTTTATGTCCCTCTTAGAAATAATTCCTGGAGACCCAAAACTAGATGACTATCATACTAAGAATGGCCGTGGCCCAGGGCCTCGCAGTAACGTTTCAAAAGGCCACATGGTTCCCTTTTGTCCTTTAATAGGCACTCTGAGCAATTTCAAGGAAACAGAGTTGCTTGGCAGGGTGCACAATGGAGGAGATGAACCTGAAAATTCTAGCTATAACCTGAAGCACATTTGCAGTTCTATCTCACTCTACATTATCAGACACCAAAAGATACTCTGACAAGGGAGTAAAACCCTTGGAGTTTCCTTTTTGGAGGAAACCTTGAAACCAATAGTTCACTATTTTAGTGGCTGTATAGCACATTTTAAGCAGCATTCCCGTCTGGAGAATGTCAGCCACTATGAGGTCCACCTTCCCAAAGGAACTGTGAGATCAAACTGCACAGCATCCTTTGCAATGACGTGATGGCAAATGTTTCTCAATTTCACTGCTTTGTATCACTTGCCAATTTCCATGGTAAAAATCCTCCTACAATGGCCTACTTCAAGTTGCCAATAGTTTAAAAACTGGCCTATAAAATCCCCGAAACTTAACCGTCACCTCTCAGAGCTAGCTTAAGCCAGCTTCAACCTCCCACTGGACAGGCATGCGACTCAGATTCTATAATCAGATACACCTGCATGAAACGTAAGCTTTGAAGAGAGAAGACAGAAATATTAGGAAGCAGGCTCCATAAGGAATCTATCGCAGTGTGGCAGAGGAAGCGTCCTGTTTTGGAGTGTAGAAGACACAGCGGTTCTAGTGTCCCGTCCTAGCACCTGCTGTGTAGGTTGCTATGTCTGTCCCCACAGCAATGGCAGAAGGGTCATCCCTGGAGCAGACCTGAGGTGTGTTGGAGCACCGTTCCTGACTTCATGGCCTCCAAGCCCACCTGGAGTTTCTGCGAACTTCCTTATATTCTTTAATAAACCCCTTTTGTGTTTTGACTGAATAGAGTGCATTCTCTTATTGGCAAATAAGAGCACTCGTCGATTCTGTTTGAGGCAGAGATAGATAACTGTAAGTAGAGTTAAATATTGCTTCTATTACATCTGCTTTTGGAGTTTAGGATTTTCCCCAGGGGGGTGAAAATGCAGGTTTCGTTCAATCCCACTGCTCCCCATCCATAGGAGGGGTGGACAGAAACAACCCCAAACTCCAATTACTCTGCAGCTCAAGATGTAAGAAGGGTGCAGCTTTACTGTGCAACGAAGCATCTAATGAGAGGCCCAAAAAGACCTGGGGAGTGTAAAGAGTAATTCCCTCCACCTCAGCAGTGCCAGCTCTCACCTTCACCAAAGAGCAACATAGGAACCATGCAGATTATCCATTATGTACATTTTGATAACCTCTCACAAATAATTAATTCCTCAGACTTTACCTTAGTTATTGTTCTAGCACTTTCTGGACCACCTGCCTCTAAGATACCTGAAACACTTGTTAAAAATTATTTATGCCTTGCCAGATCTCCTAAATTAGAATCTCTGGGGATAAAGACCCGGAATTTACATTTTTAACTTGTGATTAAAATTTTTGAGTACCTAACTTTTTTTTGATTAACGTCATAGAAAAGGGTCTCTCCCTGAAAACATATAGTAAAATGTTTAACAGAAAATTCCAGGTATATAACACAAATTACATGTTTAGACATGCAGGCATACATTGTCATGAAATGTTTAATAAAAAATTTAACCCACAGTTTTAGGCCCATAAAATTCTCCAAAATGCCTAGGAGAAGTTGAAGAGAAGGTGAGAGGAAGCCAGACCATTTTGCTGGAAGTCACCACCTTCCCCCATTTTCTCTTCAAATCCAGAAACTTCCTGTGTCCCCAAAAGGAAGTTCTCTAAAGAGTGTTCTTCCCAGGCAGTTTCCAAATGCTGCTGTTTCTTATCATGTCTGGAAGATATGGTGGGGTTTAAAATAGCTAAGCTTCCATGAACATTGGGGTACATGTGTCCTTTTGAATTATGGTTTTCTCAGGGTATATGCCCAGTATTGGGATTGCTGGGTCATATGGTAGTTCTATTTTTAGTTTTTTAAGGACACATGTACCCCAATTGTTCATTGCAGCACTATTTACAATAGCCAGGACATGGAAACAACCTAAATGTCCAACAATAGATGAATGGATAAAAAAGATGTGGTACATATATACAATGGAATATTACTCAGCCATAAAAAGGAATGAAACTGGGTCATTTGTAGAGATGTGGATGGACCTAGAGTCTGTCATACAGAGTGAAGTAAGCCAGAAAGAGAAAAACAAATATTGTACATTAACACATATATGTGGAATCTAAAAAAATGATACAGATGAACCTATTTGTAGGACAGGAATAGAGACGTAGACATAGAGAATGGACATGTGGACACAGTGGGGAAGGGGATGGTGGGACAAACTGGGAGATTAGGTTTGACATAAATACACCACCTTGTATAAAATATAGATAGCTAGTGGGAAACTGCTGTATAGCACAGGGAGCTCAGCTCAGTGCTCTGTGACAACCTAGATGGGTGGGATGGGGGGGTGGGAGGTGAGGTCCAAGAGGGAGGGGATATAGCTATATACATAGCTGATTCACTTCATCGTACAGCAGAAACTAACACAACATTGTAAAGCAATTATACTACAACAAAAAAAGTAGTAAAAAATAAAAAATAAAATAGCTAAGCTTGAAAGAGGGCTAGTTACAAGACACCATGCTAAGCACTTTGAAAGAATTATTTCATTTAACACTTACAACTCTGTGATGCAGGCATGATCATTATTGTCATTTTACAGAAGAGGAAAATAGATGTAAGCAAACTGTCCAAGTTCTCAGTGAGTTAGTGGCAGGGGTAGCACATGAATGGTGGGAGCCTGACTCCAGAGTCTATACTCTTCAGGACTGCACCACATTGATAGTACTTGACAATGGTCAGATCAAAGACAGAGGAGGGAAATGTGGGGTGCTGCAAGAAAGCTGCCTGCCGTATGCATAAGGACCTATCCTCTCAGAGAATCTTGCAGAGAATCTTGGAGAGTTTTTACAGGGGCTGGGTTTCTTCATTAGCTAGGAAGGTCTAGTCTGTGATGCATGGATGGTAGTAGCAATGGGGACCCCATCCACAGTCTGTGGCCTGAAGATTCACAAACCATATCTGTATAGTAAAGAGGCTACAGTTCTCATCACAGAGGATGGATTCTGTCATTGCCATCTGATCCTTTTGCCTCTTCATTAAAAACCAGCAAAAAGAACACCTCCTGGGCTTCCTGCTGGGAAGACTGGACCCAGGTTGCCTGCTGAAGCCCCTGACTCAATTTCATCTCCTCCACCGCCTTGCTTTCTCAAGTTTCACAGGAACTGAAGCCCTTCCCTTGAGGCAGTACAGCATGCGCCTGGGCTCAAATCCTAACTCTACCACACAAGGTCCGAAACCTTAGGCAAGCTAGTTGACCTCTCTGAACCTCAGTTTTTCCATCTGTGAAAAGAAGATAAACATTCTTCACTCACAGGAATGATATGAGGATTAAATTAAAACAGTATTTAGCAAAGGTCCAGGCAAAGACTAAACACTCAATATATAGTAACTACTTAAATTGTTATAAAAGCCCACATCTCCTCCTAAATCATTTATGCATTCATTCTTTTATGCACAAGTCCCTTCAACAAACATTTTGGTTATGTGCTTTTGCTTTGTGTACACACATATCCAACAGGATACTGATAGATGGAAGACGTAGGTGTGTATTATCAGGCCTGTGTTCACTTTCTCTGCAAAAGCGGTATCTGGAGGATGCAGCCCAGCTGCTGCAGTTTGCTTTTACAGAGACGTCTACTACCGAGCGAGGCCTAGGGATCCAGGGAATCAAGCTATCTCTTCCTCTGTGCTCTTTATCTTTTCTCTCAAAACAGCAAGAGCATGGTTTCTTTTCACACAGGAATCAATGGGATGCAGAAAGTTTCTCTTCCATTTACAGCTTCCCTCCCATCCCTCTGCCATCTGTGTACTGGCTGCCTGGCTCTCTGAGTCTCTCCGTATTGAGCTATCTTGAAACTGTCTATAACAAAGAGCAGTAAATCAAGTCCACATCCAAAAGCCACACTGAAGAGTAAAACAAACTCAGATAAAAGACCATGCCTATTCTGATGAGTGAGGACTGCCAGCCCCATCAGCTAAGGTAAGACTGAATGATGCCTTTCTAAAGAAATGTTATATGGATTTCATTTTCTGGCTTGCTCCCAGTGCCCCTCAGATTGGTGTTTTTCATGTATTTTTGATGTTTATTCATAGGAATAAATGGATTGTTTGATCTTTCTGGATTTCCCATTCAGTTACTAACCAAGAAAAGAAAAAAAATCAAATGCATAATTTCAAGCCCTCAAACCACTGGTTGCAACTGCAAAAAAATGATAAGAAAAGAACAGACTCTGTTCTTTAACCAACTGTTGTGTTTACCATTTATTATGTCTCATATACCTAGCTACAAGCTCCCTACCCTCAAATCTCATGGACTAGAGCAGGATTTCTCAAACTCAGCATTATTGAACTTTGTGGAAGGACAGTTCTTTGTTGTGGAGTGCTGTCCTGTGCATTGTAGGATTTGGAAATATCCATAGCCTTTACTCACTGGATGCCAGTAGCATCCCCCACCCCAGCTGTGTCAACCACAAGTATTTCCAAACATTGCCAAATGTCCCTTGGGGGACAAAATTTCCCCTGGTTGAGAACCACTGGACTAAACAGACATGTAAACAAATGCCAATAATGAAATGAAACACATACCAACACAATAATGAAATGAGGTGGTGATGGAAGGCAGAGACCTGTCAAATGCTACAGAAGGAAAAACTCCACCAGGAAAAATGAGGAAAACAGAGAAGATGTGGAAAACAGAGGATCAAGCTAGCTTTAGAGCTTTTGTTGTCAGAAATAACTCCTTATTTTGAACTCAAATTAGCCTTCTTATACAACTACTATCCTTTGGTCTAGACCCTCTCATTTGATCCTTTGAAGTTAATAAGTGCAAAACCCAGGTGTCTATGCAAGTATTTCCCAGCTCATATGATACTGTGTAAATTCACTCCTCTCAACTCTGTTCTTGAAGGAGAGAAGAATGGGGAAAAGATCATTGGTGGAGCCTCAGCCACTGGGGGAAAACTTGAGGAAGCAAATCTATCACTAAGCATAAGCATCCAAATTTACATTAAAGATGAAAGTCTGGAAAAGAACTTCACCTGTCTGATATATTTCTGTACTGTGAAATGAAACAAAAGTGAGCTGTAGCAATGGAGTTTTTGGAAATGTCATAAATTTAAGCTACCACATGCAATACTTATCCAGAAACTCTATGCACATGAGCACAATGTTGGCTAGTGGTGTTCCCTTTGCTCTCCTTCCACATTTTAACCGTTTGCTCCTCTCCAGGTTAAGAAAAGTTCCAGTTGAAATACCAGATGCTCAGACACTCACTGCTGTAGGCCACTCACGCCAGGCACCCACCCAGGATCACTGTCGCATGTGTGCAGAGTTGCGTGGGTACACAGGTGCCCATTTAATCTCATTGACCTTTAATGCTGATAAATGTACAAAGTAAAAATGAAGGGACTGGAAAGAAGCACTTCCAGAATGGTGGAGTAAGAATTGAAACTGAGGACTTCCCTGGCGCAGTGGTTAAGACTCCACGCTTCCACTGCTGGGGGCACGGGTTCAATCCCTGCTCAGGGAAGTTCCACATGCCGTGCGGTGCAGCCAAAAAAAAAAAAGAATTGAAACCGAGCAGGACTTTGCAGGGCCTTCCTGGGTACAAGCCTCTCCATGTCCCCTGCTTCTTGTTTGTAAAAAAAACTTTAGTCTCCTAGGCCCTCCTCGAGTTCCAAAGAGCAGACTTAAATAGTTAATGATTAGAGAGGTGAGAAAATGCAGAAACAAAGGAAAAGCAGTCAAGCAAGAAAAGTATTAATATTTTGAACAATAGTTCAGCAATAAAACAGAGTCACAGGACTCCTAGTTTCTCCTCCAGGGATATAGACAACAATCTGATGCATACCTTTAAGTCATTTTGTAGAAACTAAAACCCAGTGGAGGATGCTTACTACTTGCTGGCCACAAACACATAGACCCCAGACTGGTGGGAGCCAGAGACTGATGATTAAAATTCCCAAAGCATCACCCTGTTACCTCACCACCAACCAATCAGAAGAGTGTTCATAAGCTGATCATGCACCCAAGGACCCCACCCCTAATGTTGCCTTTTAGAGCCCTTGCCTAAAATCTATGAAGGAGTTTGAGTCTTTTGAACATTAGCTGTCTATTCTCCTTGCTTGGTGCCCTGCAAATAAATGCTGTACTTTCCTTCAACACACCCCCATGTCAGTAGATTGGCTTTGCTGTGCACGTTGGGCGAGCAAACCTGAGTTCGGTTCGGTAAAGAACCTCTGAAACTCCATTCCTCCCTAAAAGCAACCAGAATACTGACCCCAAAAAAGGCAAAATTAACTTTTTCAGAACCCTATAAATTAACTGAAGGCATACAATGATCCAAGGAGTATTTATTCAAGAAAAGTGGCTGAACCTCAGTAAAAAGGGCAAACTTTGTGATGTTTGGACTTGTCCCATTACCATCCAGGTTTGAATCAGAAAGTTTGCACTATTATTTGTTGAACAAATACATGCAGTTTGCTCTGGTTGATTACGCACCAACTGGTTTATAATATGGCTGAGAATATACATTAATGGCAAATCAACAATTTCTCCATCTATAGACCAAGCTTTGGCAGCTAAGAGTTTTACCAGTAAGTGAACTGACACAGTAATTTTTTTCATGGCTTTCTGGAGTTCATGTAGATCCTAACACATGACTTTAATGAGGAGAGAATCTGAGAGCTTAAGGTACACGGCACATATTGAGTTCTTTGTGAGTTGTTAATATGCTACCATTATCACTACCTTCACTATAAAACATGCCCATGAGCTTTTAACTGAGCCTCTGCCACTGAGCTTAGAATTATAAAATAGGAGTTGTAGAGGAAGCAACAAATAACCCTTAATTATAACTTCCACTCCTGCTGGGATGTAACTCCTCCATCAGAATGAAAAAAGAATAGTTAAATTGCCTAGAACTGTTAGTGAGTGTTTCAGGACTTTTCACACTTTTTTTTTTCCAATTCATTTTTGCCAAGAGTCTATGTCCTTTTAACATCATCTCTGACTACATTGGTTGCCATGGTTTCCTAGCTTTCACTACTCCTAGAAATAAACAACCCATTAGATTTATGTCATTGTTAATTTGTCTCTTTGTATAAAACACATAGGTGATTTGTAGCTTGGAAATCAGCACTACTTACCGCAAGTCTCCCTTAGCAAAAAGTTGGCCCCAAAATGTTCTAACAGTATATCTAATAGCATGACTTCTATTTAGGAGACCTGTCTTCATGAAAAGGTAAGTATTATTTTTAATTAGTATGTCAAATTTGTGTGCTTCTAGAGTTGCTAGAGACAGTTTATTTCATTTATCTTTTGTATATTTTCTGTATTATCTTGTGTCCAAGCCACTTTGTCTATAGAAAATGTGAAAATAAAAATTAGCCTAAATTGTTTCCAAAAAATCACAAATTCCAAAGTGATAGACTCCAAATGAATGATATATTTTAAAAACATATTTACTTGAAAATAATATTACAGCATCACGTGGGTGTTATTTTTGGAGATTCTAAACTGTTCTTACTCACAAAACTTCTGACACCTAATATGTAGGGGTTTTTTCCCACGTCAACCAATTTTCTAACTCTCCAGAATCAACTGGGTGCCCACAATTCAGTTCTGACACTAACTATCCACAGTCAGCACAGAACCCCCAGGTTAAGAGCTCAGTCCCACAAGACTGAGACGCCAGTCACAAGTCTTGGGCCTCCCATACTTTTGACTGACCACCTATAAACCCAGGTTCCCATGACCCCCTCCTCAGGTTTGATGATTTGCTAGGATGACTCACAAAACTCAGGAAAAGTTTACTTACTGTCACTGATTTATTCTAAAATATACAACTGGGAAAAAAAATAAATAAAATAAAATAAAATATACAACTGGGAAACAGCCAAATGAAGGAGATGCATGGGGCAAAGTATAGGGTGGGGAGCACAGAGCTTCCATGCTCTCTCCAGGTGTGCCACCCTCCAATCTCTGACCCAGAAGCTCTCCAATCTCTGTCTTTTAGGAGTTTTTATAGAGGGTTCAGTAAGTAAGCATAATTAAACATTGGCCATTGATGATCAACTCAACCTCCAGCCCTTCTCAGAGGTCAAGGGATGAGGATGAAAGCTCCAACCCTCTAATCATGAGCTAGTCTTTCTGGCAACCAGCCCCCATCCTGAAGCTACCTAGGTGCCCCCAGCCACTAGTAATCTCATTAGCATACAAAAAGACACCTTATCACCCCAGAGATTACAAGGGTCTTAGAAGCTCTTGTGTCAGGAGCTATGGACTAAGGCCAAACATTGTAACAAAAGGTGTTCCTATCATCTCTGTCATTCAGGAAATAAGAGTTTTAGGAGCTCTGTGCCAGGAACTGAGGAACTGAGAGACAATATCACAGAAGCACATCAATTCTTTCAAGCCACCAAGAGAACCATTCTACAATCTGGTGGGTGTGACTCTCCCAAATGACCTCAGCCCCATCCAGTCCAAGACCCAAAGAGAACTCAGGCTGAAAGAATATAAATAGCTTCATACCCAGTAGAAAGAAAAGAAGTTGAGGAAAAGTTTATAATCTCCTAAGGGACCAGGTCCTTTTTCCTATGGAAATTATCTTCGAAGCTCCTGAATCATATTCCCTTTCGATGTCATGGAGAACTGCTGCCTACAATCTTGATGCTGGGAATTCCCATCCATCCACTCCACCCCACCCTCACCATCTCTAGCTCAGTTGAAACTTGGCATATAATACTTGCCAGTAACTTAGGGTAAAGGTCCTATCTTATTCGTTCTTGTATTGTCAGCACATACTGCAGAGCCCAGGGCATAGGAAGCTCTCAATTGTGTTGAAATATGTGGAACTAAAATATTTGTTGAATGAGCAATGTATGCACAGGCCTACAATCATAACAAGTTGAATGTAGCTAAAGTGAGATATTTGAGGGAATAGGCCAACGTGCCCATCCTAGGCTAAGCCCAGTCAGCCTCACAGGAAGAAGGATAGCAAATCAGAGGAGAGTGGCCAAGAACCAGAACCTTCAGGAAGGTCAGATACACCTAGGCCACTGGCCAATCCAGATAACGCCAAAGCGTCAATTGCTTTCCCTACTGGCTTTGAGACATAGACTGGATTTCCAAGGTGCCCTGAATCAGTTTATTCTTTTTTTTTTCATTTTATGATACACTTTATCAGTTTATTCTTTGATTCAACATTCAACGAGCTCACTTACAAAACCTTTATCTGAGTGATACAAGGAAAACGAAGGCCTTCCAGAGCCTGCAGAGATCCTTTGGTGATGCACATAAGCAGCCATGACACCAACTCAAACGGGTATGGCCATACGAAGGAGATAAATGAAGCTCCACCTGATAAGAGATCTGGTAATAATCATCTGATTATTACCAAAGAAGTTCTTTCTCACTTAAGACTTTTCTTTCTAAATAGATATACACCCAGCAGAAAGGGATTATGAAGTGGTGCTCAGACTCGTCCCTCTGCTTACAACACTGGCCTCTCCCCACCCCTTCTCTTTCTTAAGTCCTTTCATCTTCAGGTCTCAACCTAGAAGTCTGTTCCTCTAGAACAACTTTGTTGCTCCTTCTAGGGTTGCTGCTACATGCTTCAAGACACATAGGACTTACATTATCAGAGCACTTACTACACTGTCTATTAATTATTTGCTTAATTTTCTGTCCCTTTAATTAGATTAAATTCCGTGAAGAAAGAACTACACTTGGCCAGGTCACCCTGTATCTCTGCTCAGGGTCTGGTGTACAGTAGGCCTGCAGCAAATATTTTATATGGATTTATCAATCAATCAACACAGAACACATTTCAAGAGCCTCAACAAAAATCAAAGTGGAATAGCATTGAGTAGTCAAACTGTTCATCAATCTAACTGGACATGAAAATAGATTAATGCAAATTTTCCCCACCAAATATGTAATTCAAGGCTAATGGCTCTGGGACTTCCCTGGTGGTCCAGTGGGTAAGACTCCGCACTCCCAATGCAGGGGGCCCAGATTTGATCCCTGGTCAGGGAACTAGATCCCACATGCCTGCCGCAACTAAGAGTTCACATGCCACAACTAAGAAGTCCGCATGCTGCAACTAAGAACGGGCGCAGCCTAAATAAATAAATACTTAAAAAAAAAAAAAAAAAAGGCTAAAGGCCCCGCCCTCATTATGGAAAGGAGTTCACTTGTACTAGCAATGAGTCATGGAGGAAATGGAAGCAGAGAGAGCATTTGAAACCCAAAATTATCCAACATTTGTTTATTCCTACCATTAGTTCCCTCACCACCACAATACCTTTTAATAGAACCGCTAATAACGAAAGAGGAAAAACCATGCCCTAAATTTCCACTCCTCCCACTTCCAGCTTCTGGGATCCTTGAGAGCTGGCAATAGCCAGAAGAAGAATGAGGAATAAAGGGAGTGAATAATCCCTGCACTTCAATTTTCAGTTGTCATGCACTGTCAGTTTCTGACAAACGATCAGAATCATGCCCAAGGCTTGAACAATCTGGAGGGCCAGTGTTCACAGTTCTGTATCCCCAGTCCTGGACCCCCTGCTCAGGAAGCTTCCCCATACAGCCTCTCCACCTAAGAACTAGGCTACCAGGGGAGGCTGGGTCCAACACCCATCAGCATCACTGAGTGTCATACACACCTGGACACCACTGAACGTGACCCTGAGCAGCCACATTACCAGTGGGATGCAAAACACAACCCATGCTGCATTTTCCAATGGAAATGCTCCCGTTTGATCTGTATCTATACAGATTGCTTTTTCTATAAGGCTGTTACTATGTGTGATGCCTCTATTACGTACACAGCCTCTGGAACCACGGACAAGGCTGATCCTTGTCCAAAATCAAAACGTGCCAAAGCAGATCAAAATATGAAGCGGTGCTTAAGTTGAGGTGTAGAGTAATTCACAGGCACAGACATCTAACTTAACTCCTTCTTTGCTGTGGCAATTGGACTGTGGCAACCTAATTGGAGGCCATGTCACCACCCTCCTCCCTGCTCCTCAAAGCCATTATCACCACCTAGAATCACCAGATTCTACTATATCACATGATGCTAGTCATTGGATTCTAGCAGAGGGGCAATGGAAACACGACAGGACATCTTCCATTTCCAAACAGAGCCCAGGGAAAGCATCGCTCCACTGAAGAATGCTTGCTTTCAGACGCTCCCAGCTATCCCCAAGTGGTTCATAAGCACACCCAGTTGGAGAGTGGCACTTTCCATCTAGAGCAGCTTTTCCACTGAGCCACCCTCAGAAGGTTGCCTCAGCTAAAAGCCAATTTTTTTATGGCAATGCTCACAGATTAATAAAGTATATGCAAAGAGACAGCCCTCCAAATAATTAGCCTTCTCATTGCAGATCTTGGAAAGTCATGCCTGATCCAAGCCTGCCTGCAAATCTGGCTCCTTATCCAGTACAGTTGTGAGCAAATAAGGTCTTCTGTTATAAATTTCAAGTGCTTTTCTTAAAGCACAGTTAAGAAACACAGTACAAAGTAGCTTCTCCCAGCTCTTACCAGAATGCAAACACACTTCTCCCTCTGACCCAGAAGGCACCAGGGGGGTAACCATAAAGCTCCCAATTAAAATGAATCCAGATTGGGGAAGGGTGAGAATAAGAGCTGATGTTAGAGCTTTTTGAATCCATATTTGAGGAGGTGTGAGAAAAAGGACTGATAACGGACCTTGTTGGGATTGATTCTTACAGCTGTTTGAAGAATAATGTGTTTCTTATTACAAAGTAATTAATATTCACTGTAGAAATACCAACAAGCATGAGAAGAAAGATAAATTAGCAATAATCCACTTTCCAAAAGTAAGCACTGTTAAGATTTGAGTACAATTGCTCCCTTCCATGCTTGTGTGCATATGTTTGTTGCGAGTACTCTTTTGTAACTATTATTTTTACTTATAAAACTGCTATATAAATATTTTGTACATTTTTTAAAGACCACATGTATGGGTACTAAAAATAGCTAACATTTATTGAGCCAGGAACCTTGCTGTATTATCTCTTGTTAAAAGTTAAACTGAGGCATAGTAAACATTTTAAGATTTGAGCAAAAATTATTCAAATCCAGCAGCGCCAAACCTGAAAGTGGTTAGGAGCGCTCCACTGACAGGAGCTCGGGGAAAGTCTTATATAGAGAAAGTGCAGAAGCAAATTAAGAAAACTGTTGATTGGCTATAGCTTAAAGCCTAGTTGGCTATTTGTGATTGGTTGCCCTTAGCGTTTTGATTTTGTAACTCTGAGGCACTTACAGGCTTAGATTTTGGTTTGCTTACATAGGTGCAGGACGGTCTAATGGCCTCCTTGGTCAAATAATTTTGCATTCCTTCACTCTTCACAAGGACTCTCTGAGTTAGACACTCTCACATTTTACCCTTTTATAAATGAGAAAACAGGGATGTAGAGATAAAGCTGTGATGTCTCTTCTCTGTTCCTCCTCGTCCCCTTACACCATCCTCATACCAAGAGCAACAAGACAGCTTCAGGCACCTCCTCAGCTCTCTACACACCAGCAGGTCACCAGGCAGGTCTTCCAGGACCACCTCTGCCAGGGCAGAGCAGGTGTGCCTGCCACACACACCGCGGGTTCCCAACGACCACACCAATGCTTTCCTGCCCTGTTTCTCCCCATGTTGGACCAGGACTCAGTTTTAATACTAATATGAAGACACAGAGCACCATTTTCTGTGCAGTGTTCCCTCTGTACCATTTTGAAATCATAGTTCACAGCTTCTACTTCAGGCTTGCCAGGACCAGAAATCACATGCACCATATTTTCTCTTGTTTGTACCATCTCTTATTAAACAAGGGGTTGAATCTTGTTCTCTCCTGCTTTTTATCTCTTGTTTTGAATTATTTTTCTTCCGCTTCTCTTCTCTTTCACACTATTTCCATTACTGTTTATGTCTTTGCAAGACAAGATTTGTTCTCCTTTCTTCTCTTGTTCCCTTTGTTCACTGCACCTCTCCCTCACCTCACCCCGGTCTCCTCCACCAACTTATGAGCTCTCAGCTTCATTTTCTGGTAGAGAAGGTCCCCTTCCTATTGCCCTTAATCTAGCATGCTCATTCAAGGCTGCTCCTAGCATATAAAGGAGCCAGTGGCACCAAAGTTGACAAATCCTCGTTCCATATAATAAAGAGATGGTAGGAAGTTATCCCATCAAGAAGAACCCACTAGCTGCTGCCACATACAAGCACACATTCCCGACTTTCCATTCGTCTGCACTCTTCCTCGGTGATCTCCAGCTACCACTAGTTCCTCATACAACCAAAACCAGCGTGATGTTGTACATGCTAAAGGGTCTTTCCTAGAGCCTCTCAGTCGGCATTTGGCTCCGCAACGGTTATAGCTCACAAATGCAAATACAGGTAATGAGTGCAGAAAGATTACAATGCACCCTCCAGCTAACATCTGGAGGCAGCTCTGCTTAGCTTTCTGACAAAGGCTGAGGTGTTTCAGAGACATTTCACTGCAATCCAACCTGCTACCTAGAAACCAGGCTGCCTAATTTCACTTGTCACCAATAACTCAGGTTTAGGAGTCAGAACATTGCAAGCAGTTTAGGGTGAGGTGGGAGAAGTGGGGCGTCTGAAATGCAATTCATTTTGCTTCCAGGCTGTCTCTCCAGCAAGACTGTAGGGAGCACTTGTTTTTCAGCTTAATTCTATTCCTTTACCACCCCAGTGTCTCCAGCGCCTCCTGTCTCTTCTCTGTGCCCCGCCTGCCCCCCAGTTTTCACATGCACTCACACATGCTCTCACACATACACATACACACACACAAAAATATACACCCAAGATTCCAAGGCTTTCAAAATGTACTCACTGATAGGAACCAAGCGCTGTTTATAACGTGTCTTTTTGTGCGTGTTTTTAATTTTTACCATAATAGAAAAGAGAGAAGAAAATTAAAGATATCACTATCAGGAAGACAAATCCCTACTTATCTGCTGTGACCTGACCACCAAACATCTCCCCAGAGGACTGGACAGCCTCCCTGGGACTAGTCCCCACAGGCTTGCTGCTATAGAGTCCCAAGTTGTTGGCAGCATCATCTGAAGATAATAAACGATCCAAGACCGCATGCTGTGGATCTTTCTTCTAGAAGTATATTCAATCCTGACCTGTCCCCTAATGGCAACACTGGGGACCCATTTCACAAACATCAGTGCTGCACTGAAGAGTAAAGAGGCTCCTATTTGGATACTGTAAGATCAAAACCATGTGGCTGCTTTCCCTCAACACAGCCCCTAATTTGAGGCTAAATAACAGTGGTGCACTTTTGCTTTGCACCGAGCTGAGAAGGAGTTTGTGTGATTTTCTCAAGGATGATGGAAACATGCAAAAATATGTCAGGATACAAATATCTTACTTAAGACTGAGTGCACAGGGCTTCCCTGGTGGCGCAGTGGTTAAGAATCCGCCTGCCAATGCAGGGGACACGGGTTCAAGCCCTGGTCCGGGAAGATTCTACATGCCGCAGAGCAACTAAGCCCGTGTGCCACAACTACTGAGACTGTGCTCTAGAGCCCATGAGTCACAACTACTGAGCCCGCGAGCCACAACTACTGAAGTCCACGCACCTAGAACCTGTGCTCCGCAACAAAAGAAGCCACTGCAATGAGAAGCCCGTGCACCGCAACAAAGAGCAGCCCTCACTCACTGTAACTAGAGAAAGCCCACGCGCAGCAACGAAAACCCAACGCAGCCAAAAATAAATAAATTACAAAAAAAAAAAGACTGAGTGCACAGGATTCAGACAAAGTCTGCTGAGAGATTCAAAGAATCATTGATTTGGGACAATCTCAAGCAGGTAAGAGTGAGAGGCAAGGTTTTAACTAGCTGTTGCCAGCTATAACAATAAGTGAACTGCAAATTTTTCTGACTGGAGGTTTCCTAAAACAGCAGAGATAGAAATATTCCTGAAATCCTAATGCAGGGAAAGTCACTCAAATAAATACTTCTTAAGGTAATCGATGCATTAAAAGGAAACATTTGTGGACTAAAAGCCACATAACACACAGAGGTTGCATCCTGACAGGATAGTTGTTAAAAGAATCCATTTGTGGATTCCAATACTCAGGGTCAGTAATTGCTCAGAAAAAGGTAAATGGAAACAAAACAGAATTCAGGGCACATTCTCCCAAACCATGCAGAAATATAAGCAAAAATATACCCTTAGCATATCCTCCAGCTATAGAATGCAAAATCATTGCAACATTCTATTTAGTAGAATTTGCAATCAATACAATGGAGAACTAAGTGAGACTAGATGTAGGGGGACGTTTGCGTGATTGGGCAGAGGGACTAAATGACCTCTGGTCACTTCCAACCTAAGGCTGCAATGATTCCATGCTTGAAGGCAGAGGGTCTGGATGTGAATAAACCAAGGGGTGACTGGATGGAGCCGAAGGACTTTTCTCAAATCAGCTTCTAGCCCCAGAAGCTGCTCTGAGAATTTTATAAATATGTCACAGACTCACACAAATTATGGTAAATTGACCGAGAATGAAGCCATAAAACCTAAAGGCTGTGGTCTAATCTCCCTTCCTAGAAAAAAAGGGAAACCTGATCTGGGCAGCAGTATTTTAGAAATGGGACAGTGGGAGTCTGGCGTGGGTTTCAGGATCTAGAGCAGCAATGTCCTTGGAACATCACGAACAGAGCAAGAGAAGGATCGAGCTAGAGAAGGTGTCAAGAGAGAGTCTAGAATCATGAAGAGGACCCAGGAGCCTTGTACAAGAGGTTTGGAACCGGGATGAATGAGCAAATATGAGGCTGGAGGGAATCCTTCCAGAAAGAGATGCCAAAGCGATCCTAGTTCAAACGACTTTTGAAAACTACACCACTGCGTTTAACAGGCCACACAGATAACCACACGAGTCAGCCACGGCAAGTACTGTGTGCCCTTTGGCTGAGGGTTATGCACGGTCCAGGCTGGTAGTGGATAGCTTTTAGCGAGGCCTCACTCCCTCCGGACTCAGAGCTAAGTGTTCTGCATGCAACATGTTATTTAGTCTTCATGGCAACCCTCCAGCCTTATCAAATCCCTCAGCTAGAGAAATAATATTTATGAAGGATCCGTGGATTTAAAATTGTATCCTTCAGCTAAACTAAATCAGAAAGCTACACAACAAGGAATGCTTGGGGGTACATGGTGCTTCCCCTCCATCCTCCACCTCCAGCCCCTTTAACTGAACAGCACTGTGTTGCTACCCACCAGCTGACACATGTGAAGAGTAAGGTAAGAATAGTAAGAATAAGGTAAGAATAGTATCTATTACATTACATAGTATCCTCTTCATGAATCCCCAAGTGACATAATTCCTGATCTTAATACATTATACCTAAGAATTATTATAGCTCTCCTAGCACTTGGCATGTTTTTATGTTATAGACACTAGATTATGCAACTGATCCTGTTTTCCTACTAGCATTAGCTGCTAGGAAGCTCCAGGTCAGATTTGTGAATCAAGTCAAGACATGCTATTACCCTAACTACATTCCATTCTTTCTTGCTCCAGTTTAACACTTAGTTATGAATTGTCTTTTTTAAAATTTATTTATTTATTTTATTTTTGGCTGCGTTGGGTCTTCGTTGCTGTGCGCAGGCTTTCTCTAGTTGCAGTGAGCAGGGGCTACTCTTCGTTGCGGTGCACAGGCTTCTCACTGTAGTGGCTTCTCTTGTTGCGGAGCACGGGCTCTAGGCGTGCGGGCTTCAGTAGTTGAGCATGCGGCCTCAGTAGTTGTGGCTCGTGGGCTCTAGCGCACTGGCTCAGTAGTTATGGCGCACGGGCTTAGCTGCTCCGCAGCATGTGGGATCTCCCGGACCAGGGCTCGAACCTGTGTCCCCTGAATTGGCAGGCAAATTCTTATCCACTGCATCACCAAGGAAGTTCTAGTTATGTTTTATCTTTTTTATCCTATAAAATTTTGTACATTGCTAAAAATCCTTTATGTACGAGAGCATTTTGTACAAAATAAGCATAGACATACACATATTCATATGTACAGATCTAAAAGTGCTACGGCCAAATTGTAAAAACAGTGCAGGTACTAAGGGTTTCGTGTAGATATAATTGAAATTAGTGAAATTCCTGTCCCCTGTTAAAGTTATTTATTATTAATATTTATAAGTAACCCACTTTTCCTGTTTCACATTTTTATTAAGGAAATCCATTTTCCACTTGCCAGAAACCTGGATTTCTTTAGTCTTCATGGAGAAACCAAGCATTCTGTTTTGTATGGAACAACTTCTCCATCTATTGGCACAATTTAATATTGCAAAGTTTTCCCCCACTAAGAATCTCAAGAAGTTTCCACTGTCAGTAATTAAATACATCTCCCCTGCTTTAAGCTTTTTACTTTTAGGAGCTAATAAACCTATAGTAATTAAATTCATGGCACTATCGCTGAGCTGAGAGGCTTGCTGGATCACAATCCCCACCTCCTAAAGGAAGTCAAGCCAAATTTTCCAAAATAAGATGAAGAAGTATTATGCATAGACTTAGTCTAAACCAACATAGGATGTGACAATTATTTTTATATTTTTATTTATTTTTTTAAATAAATTTATTTGTTTCATTTATTTATTATTTTTGGCTGCATTGGGTCTTCATTGCTGTGCATGGGATTTCCCTAGTTGTGGCAAGCAGGGACTACTCTTCGTTGCGGTGCACAGGCTTCTCATTGCAGTGGCTTCTCTTGTTGTGGAGCACAGGCTCTACGCGCGCGGGCTTCAGTAGCTGTGGCTCGCGGGCTTCAGTAGTTGTGGCTTGTGGGCTTAGTTGCTCTGCACCATGTGGGATCTTCCCAGACCAGGGCTCGAACCCACGTCCCCTGCATTGGCAGGTGAATTCTTAACCACTGAGCCACCAGGGAAGCCCGACAATTATTTTTAAATCACGTTTAAAGGCTGAGTGAAATCTGGACATGACAACATTTCAATCCTCATTTGTTACACCTTATAAGTGACAAAACACATGGGCATCCAAAAGGGCCAATCAATTTTGTAAGCATGTTTCATAAACTAATACTAAAAATTGAGACAGAACCAGTCTTACCATTCCTCACCCACCAACAAATCTCTACCTTTGAATAAGTCATTCCCTTCATCTGACAAAGCAATGCCACTTTCTCATAAACAAAAGTTTTCCCTTAAAATTTTTTAAAGCATAAGATGTTTTCAAAACCCCTGTGATGTTGCAACATCTATATGACTATATATCTGCAGTGAATTTATTTATATGTACAGCTCTTATATTATTATTCTACAGATCTGAGTTTAAAATCCAATTCTTCCACTTATACAAAGTATGCAGCCTTGAGTAAGTTATTTTACCTCTGGAACCTTCTTTCCTCATGTATACATGAAAATAATACTAATTACCTTGTAGGACTGTTTTGAAGATTAAATAAGATATGTTTTTAAATACCTAGCACTTAGTAAATCCTCAATAAATGGAAGATTTTAGTAATAGTTGCAGTTATTGTAGGAAGAAGAAAAGGCTTTGTTAGATTTTTCCCACAAGTCCCTTGACCTCTCAATTCTTCACAAATTGAATCTCTGACCTGAAGAAACAACTTAAGAGGACCTAAATTCAGGGAGGTTCATAAACAGCAAGAAATAAGAGCCTTAATGAAAACTATGAAGTTTCAGACAGGAAGAAGCAAATGTGAACAGAAGAAAAAATAAGAATTAGAACAGAAATCAGTGAAATTGAAAATAGGAAATCAATAGAGAAAATCAACAAAAAACAAAGTTAGCTCTTTGAAAAAAAAATCAGTAAAATTGATAAGCCTCTAGCCAGGGTAACTAAGCAAAAAAGAGAGAAGACACAAATTACTAATATTAGAAATGGAAGAGGGAACATCACTATAGATCTCATGGACATCGAAATGATAATAAAGGAATACTATGAACCTCTATGCCCACAAATTTGATAACCTAGATGACATCAACCAATTCTCTGAATGACACGATATGCCAAAACTCACACAAAAAGAAGAGAAAAATCTGAAGAGGCCTATAGCTATTAAGGAAAGTAAATCAGTAATTAATAACCCTCCAAAACAGAAAGCATTAAGCTCAGATGGGTTCACTGGTGAATTTTACTAAACATTTAAGGAAGAAACATTACCAATTGTCCACAGTCTCTTTCAGAAGATAAAAGCAGAGGAAATACATCCTAACTCATTCTATGAAGCCAGCATTACCCTAATACCAAAACTAGACAAAGACATTCGAGAAAACCACAGATCAATATCTCTGATGAACATAGATGAAAAAATCCTTGACAAAATATTAGCAAATCAAAGCAGACAATGTATAAAAAAAATGTGGTAGGGACTTCCCTGGTGGTCCAGTGGGCAAGTCTCCATGCTCCCAATGCAGGGGGCCTGGGTTTGATCCCTGATCAGGGAACTAGATCACGCATGCTGCAACTAAAAGTCCACATGCCTCAACTAAGAAGTCCACATGCCTCAACTAAGAAGCCCGCAAGCCACAACTAAGACCCGGCACAGCCAAAATAAATAAATAAATAAATAAAAATCTTTACGCACACTGCAACTAGAGAGCCCACACACCACAACTACTGAGCCTGCACACCACAACTAGAGAGAAGCCTGTGTGCTGCAACGAAAGATCCCACATGCTGCCATGAAGATCCTGCGTGCTGCAACTAAGACCTGATGCAGCCAAATAAATAAATAAACATTTTAAAAATAAATACATTTTTATAAGTAAAAAATTAAAAAAAATTTTTAATGTGGTACACCACAACCAAAAGGGATTTAACCCAGGTATGCACAAAACTGGTTCAACATTTGAAAATCATTTAATATGATCCATCACATCAACAGGCTAAAGAAGAAAAATCACATGATCATATCAATAGATGGATATGATTTCACAAAATCCAACACCGATTTATGATTAAAAAAAAAACCTCTCAGCAAATTAGGAATAGAGGGGAACTTCCTCAATTTGATAAAGAACATCTACAGAAAAACCTATTGCTAACATCAAACTTAATAACAAAAACCTCAAAGCCTTCCCCCTAAGATTAGGAACAGTTAAGAATGTCCCCTCTCACCACTGCTTTTAACATCTTATTGGAAGTTATTTTTAATTGCAGTATAGTTGATTTACAATGTTGTGTTAGTTTCAGGTGTACCGCAAACTGATTCAGATATATATTTATGTGTATATATGTTGTTTTTCAAATTCTTTTCCCATATAGGTTATTACAAAATACCGATTATAGTTCCCTGTGCTATACAGTAGGTCCTTGTTGTTTGTCTATTTTATATACAGTAGTGTGTATATGTTACTCCCAAATTCCTAACTGGAAGCTTTAACTAATTCAATAAGACGAGAAGTAAATAAAAGGTATACAGATTGTGAAGGAGGAAGTAAAACTTTATTTACAGATGATAGGATTGTCTATGCCGAAAATTCAAAAGAATCAACAAAAAAACTCCTGAAACTAATAAGATATTATAGCAAGGTTGCAGGATACAAAAATAAAATATGAAAGTCAATCACTTTCCTACATACCAGCAATGAACAAGTGGAATCTGAAATTAAAAACACATTACCATTTATACTAACACCCCCTAAAAATGAAATGTCTAGGTATAAGTCTAACAAAATATGTACAATGATGAGAGAAATCAAAGAAAAACTGAATAAAATGGAGACATATTTCATGTTCATGAATAGTAAGATTCAATATTGTCAAGATGTCAATTCTTCCCAACTTGATCTATAGAATCAACACAATCCCAATCAAAATATCAGCAAGTTATTTTATGGATATCAACAAGCTGATTTTAAAGTTTATATAGAAAGGTAAAAGACTCAAAATAGCCAACTCAATATTAAAGGACAGACTACCTGAATGCCTGACTTCAAGACTTACTATGAAACTACAGTAATCAAGGCCATGATATTAGTGAAAGAATAGTCAAATAGATCAGTGGAACAGAATAGAGAGCCCAGAAATAGACCCATATAAATATAGTCAACTGATCTCTGACAAAGGAGCAAAGACAATACAATGGAGCAAAGACAGTCTTTTCAACAAATGGTGCTGAAACAGCTAGACATCCACATGCAAAAACAAAAACAAAAACACAGACTTTACACCCTTCAGAAAAATTAACTCAAAATGGATCACAGATCTAATTGCAAAATCAGAACTAGAAAACTAGAAGATAATGTAGGAGAAAGTCTAGATGACCTTAGGTATGGTAATGACATTTTTTTTAATTATTTTTTATTTATATTTATTTATTTATATTTTTTATTTTTGGACGCATTGGGTCTTCGTTGCCACATGCAGGCTTCCTCCAGTTGCAGTGAGTGGGGGCTACTCTTCATTGTGGTGCACAGGCTTCTCATTGCAGTGGTTTCTCTTGTTGGGAGCGCGGGCTCTAGGCGTGCGGGCTTCAGTAGTTGTGGCATGGGAGCTCAGTAGTTGTGGTGTGAAGGCTCAGCAGTTGTGGTGCACAGGCTTAGTTGCTCCACGGCATGTGGGATCTTCCCAGACCAGGGCTTGAACCCGTGTCTCCTGCATTGGCAGGTGGATTCTTAACCACTGCACCACCTGGGAAGCCCTCCTCTAGAACTTTTATAGTTTTAGATTTTAGATTTAAGAATATGCTCGAGGGCAGACAGCAGAAGCAAGAACTACAATCCTGCAGCCTGTGGAACAAAAACCACATTCACAGAAAGATAGACAAGATGGAAAGACAGAGGGCTATGTACCAGATGAAGGAACAGATAAAACACCAGAAAAATAACTAAATGAAGTGGAGATAGGCAACCTTCCAGAAAAAGAATTCAGAATAATGATAGTGAAGATGATCCAGGACCTTGGAAAAAGAATGGAGGCAAAGATTGAGAAGATGCAAGAAATGTTTAACAAAGACCTAGACAAATTAAAGAACAAACAAACAGAGATGAACAATATAATAACTGAAATGAAAACTACACTAGAAGGAATCAATACAAGAATAACTGAGGCAGAAGAACAGATAAGTGACATGAAAGACAGAATGTTGGAATTCACTGCTGTGGAACGTAATAAAGAAATAAGAATGAAAAGAAATGAAGACAGCCTAAGAGACCTCTGGGAAAACATTAAACACAACAGCATTCACATTATAGGGGTCCCAGAAGGAGAAGAGAGAGAGAAAGGACCAGAGGAAATATTTGAAGAGATTATACTCGAAAACTTCCCTAACATGGGAAAGGAAATAGCCACCCAAGTCCAGGAAGTGCAGCAAGTCCCATACAGGATAAACCCAAGGAGAAACACACCAAGACACATAGTAATCAAATTGACAAAAATTAAAGACAAAGAAAAATTACTGAAAGCAACAAGGGAAAAATGACACATAACGTACAAGGGAACTCCCATAAGGTTAACAGCTGATTTCTCAGCAGAAACTCTACAAGCCAGAAGGGAGTGGCATGATATACTTAAAGTGATGAAAGGGAAGAACCTACAGTCAAGATTACTCTACCCGGCAAGGATCTCATTCAGATTCGAAGAAGAAATCAAAAGCTTTACAGACAAGTAAAAGCTAAGAGAACTCAGCAACACCAAACCAGCTCTACAACAAAGGCTAAAGGAACTTCTCTAATTGGGAAACGCAAGAGAAGAAAAGGACCTACAAAAACAAACCCAAAATAATTAAGAAAATGGTCATACGAACATACATATCGATAATTACATTCAAGGTAAATGGATTAAATGCTCCAACCAAAAGACACAGGCTTGCTGAATGGATATAAAAACAAGACGCATATATATGCTGTCTACAAGAGACCCACATCAAACCTAGGGACACATACAGACTGAAAGTGAGGGGGTGGAAAAAGATATTCCATGCAAATGGAAATCAAAAGAAAGCTGGAGTAGCTATACTCATAGCAGATAAAATAGACTTTAAAATAATGTTACAAGAGACAAGGAAGGACACTACATAATGATCAAGGGATCAATCCAAGAAGAAGATATAACAATTATAAATATATATGCACCCAACAGAGGAGCACCTCAATACATAAGGCAACTGCTAACAGCTATAAAAGAGGAAATCAACAGTAATGCAATAATATTGGGGGACATTAACACCTCACTTGCACCAATGGACAGATCATCCAAAATGAAAATAAATAAGGAAACAGAAGCTTTAAATGACACAATAGACCAGATAGTTAATTGATATTCATAGGACATCCCATCCAAAAAGAGCAGATTACACTTTCTTCTCAAGTGCACAAAGAACATTCTCCAGGATAGATCACATCTTGGGTCACAAATCAAGCCTCAGTAAATTTAAGAAAATTGAAATCATATCAAGCATCTTTTCTGACCACAACACTATGAGATTAGAAATGAATTACAGGGAAAAAAACGTAAAAAACACAAACACATGGAGGCTAAACAATACGTTACTAAATAACCAAGAGATCACTGAAGAAGTCAAAGGAGAAATCAAAAAATAACTAGAGACAAATGACAATGAAAACACGATGATCCAAAACCTATGAGATGCAGCAAAAGCAGTTCTAAGAGGGAAATTTATAACTATACAATCCTACCTCAAGAAACAAGAAAAATCTCAAGTAAACAATCTAACCTTACACCTAAAGTAACTAGAGAAAGAACGAACAAAACCCAAAGTTAGCAGAAGGAAAGAAATCGTAAAGATCAGAGCAGAAATAAATGAAATATAAACAAAGAAAACAATAGCAAAGATCAATAAAACTAAAAGCTGGTTCTTTGAGAAGATCAACAAAATTGATAAACCATTAGCCAGACTCATCAAGAAAAAGAGGGAGACAACTCAAGTCAATAAAATTAGAAATGAAAAAGAAGTTACAACAGACATCGCAGAAGTACAAAACATCCTAAGAGACTACTACAAGCAACTCTATGCCAATAAAATGGACAACCTGGAAGAAATGGACAAATTCTTAGAAAGGTATAACCTTCCAAGACTGAACCACGAAGAAATAGAAAATATGAACAGACCAAGCACAAGTAATGAAATTGAAACTGTGATTAAAAATCTTCCAACAAACAAAAGTTCAGGACCAGATGGCTTCACAGGTGAATTCTATCAAACATTTAGAGAAGAGATAACACCCATCCTTCTCAAACGCTTCCAAAAAATTGCAGAGGAAGGAACACTCCCAAACGCATTCTATGAGGCCACCATCACCCTGACATCAAAACCAAAGATCAAAGACTACAAAAAAAAAAAAATTACAGACCAATATCACTGATGAATATAGATGCAAAAATCCTCAACAAAATTCTAGCAAACAGAATGCAACAACACATTAAAAGGATCATACACCATGATCAAGTGGGATTTAACCTAGGGATGCAAGGATTCTTCAATATACGCAAATCAATCAATGTGATATACCATATTAACAAATTGAAGAATAAAAACCAGATGATCATCTCAATAGATGCAGAAACTTTTGAGAAAATTCAACACCCATTTATGATAAAAACTCTCCAGAAAGTGGGCATAGAGGGAACCTACCTCAACATATTAAAGGCCATATACAACAAACCCACAGCAAACATCATTCTCAATGGTGAAAAACTGAAGCCATTTCCTCTAAGATCAGGAATAAGACAAGGATGTCCACTCACGCCACTATTAGTCAACATAGTTTTGGAAGTCCTAGCCATGGCAATCAGAGAAGAAAAAGAAATTAAAAGAATAAAAATTGGAAAAGAAGAAGTAAAACTGTCACTGTTTGCAGATGACATGATACTATACATAGAGAATCCTAAAGATGCCACAAGAAAACTACTAGAGCTAATCAATTAATTTGGTAAAGTTGCAGGATAGAAAATTAATGCACAGAAATCTCTTGCATTCTTATACACTAATCATGAAAAATCTGAAAGAGAAATTAAAAAACACTCCCATTTACACTGCAACAAAAAGAATAAAATACCTAGGAATAAACTTACCTAAGGAGACAAAAGATCTGTATGCAGAAAACTATAAGACACTGATGAAAGAAACTAAAGATGATACCAACAGATGGAGAGATATACCATGTTCTTGGATTGGAAGAATCAACATTGTGAAAATGACTATACTACCCAAAGCAATCTACAGATTCAATGCAATCCTTATCAAATTACCAATGGCATTTTTTTACGGAACTAGAATAAAAAATCTTAAAAGTTGTATGGAGACACAAAAGACCCCAAATAGCCAAAGCAGTCTTGAGGGAAAAAAATGGAGCTGGAGGAATCAGACTCCCTGACTTCAGACTATACTACAAAGCTACAGTAATCAGGACAATATGGTACTGGCACAGAAACAGAAACACAGATCAATAGAACAAGATAGAAAGCCCAGAGATAAACCCATGCACCTATGGTCAACTAATCTATGACAAAGGAGGCAAGGATATACAATGGAGAAAAGACAGTCTCTTCAATAAGTGGTGCTGGGAAAACTGGACAGCTACATGTAAAAGAATGAAATTAGAATACTCCATAACACCATACACAAAAATAAACTCAAAATGGATTAGAGACCTAAATGTAAGACTGGACACTATAAAACTCTTAGAGGAAAACATAGGAAGAACACTCTTTGACATAAATCACAGCAAGATCTTTTTTGATCCACCTCCTAGAGTAATGGAAATAAAAACAAAAATAAACAAATGGGACCTAATGAAACTTCAAAGCTTTTGCACAGCAAAGGAAACCATAAACAAGACGAAAAGACAACCCTCAGAATGGGAGAAAATATCTGCAAATGAATCAACGGACAAAGGATTAATCTCCAAAATATACAAACAGCTCATGCAGCTCAATATTAAAGAAACAAACAACCCAATCCAAAAATGGGCAGAAGACCTAAATAGACATTTCTCCAAAGACATACAGATGGCCAAGAAGCACGTGAAAAGCTGCTCAACATCACTAATTATTAGAGAAATGCAAATCAAAACTACAATGAGGTATCACCTCACACCAGTTAGAATGGGCATCATCAGAAAATCTACAAACAACAAATGCTAGAGAGGGTGTGGAGAAAAGGGAACCCTCTTGCATTGTTGGTGGGAATGTAAATTAATATAGCCACTATGGAGAACAGTATGGAGGTTCCTTAGAAAACTAAAAATAGAATTACCATATGATCCAGCAATCCCACTACTGGGCATATACCCAGAGAAAACCATAATTCAAAAAGACACATGCACCCCAATGTTCATTGCAGCACTATTTACAATAGCCAGGTCATGGAAGCAACTTAAATGTCCATCGACAGACAAATGGATAAAGAAGATGTGGTACATATATACAATGGAATATTACTCAGCCATAAAAAGCAACGAAATTGAGTCATTTGTTGAGACGTGGATGGATCTAGAGACTGTCATACAGAGTGAAGTAAGTCAGAAAGAGAAAAACAAATATTATATATTAACACATATGTGGACCCTAGAAAAATGGTACAGATGAACTGGTTTGCAGGGCAGAAGTTGAGACACAGATGTAGAGAACAAATGTATGGACACTAAGGGGGGAAATCCACGCGGGGGTGGCGATGGTGGTGTGCTGAATTCAGCGATTGGGATTGACATGTATATACTGATGTGTATAAAATTGCTGACTAATAAGAACCTGCTGTATAAAAAAATAAATAAAATTCAAAAATTAAAACAAAAACAAATAGAGACTTGAAAGTCACCTTAAATTCCACCATGTGGAGACAACTAGCTAAATATGTGTTTGTGTATTCTATAAACTGTAAAGATAACATTTTGGTAAAAAAAAAAAAAGAATATGCTCTATTTTTAGTAATTCTTGAATATAATATGAGGTATGGGTTGAAACCGATTTTCTTACATATGGATACATAATTGTTCCTGCCTTTTTTTTCCATTGACTTACATTTGCACCTTTGTTGATAATCGATTTTCTTTGAAAAAGATACATATATGTATGCATGTCTATTTCCAGACTCTCTATTCTCCTGCATTGATCCATGTGTCTATTCTTTTGCCAATACTACACTATCTTAATTAAAATAGTTTTACAATAAATCTTGAAATCAGGTACAGTGAATGCTTCAGCTTGATTCTTCTTTTTCAAAATTGTTATGGATATTCTATTTCATTTGTCTTTCCATCATAGGACATTTTAGAATTAGCTTATCAACTTCTACCAAAACAATCCTGCTGGATTTGATAGGTATTGCATTGAATCTACAGTTCAACTTGGAAAGAACTGATAACCCAACAATATTAAGGCTTGAAATCCATGAACACTGTATGGTTCTCTATTTACTTAGCTCTTCTTTGATTTCATTCATCAGTGTTTTGTAGTTCCACATACAGATCCCTCACATATTTTTTTAGATTTATACCTAAGTATTGTATAATTTTCATATTATTATAAACAGTACTGGTCTTTAATTTTAATTTCCAACTGTTTATTGCTAATTTATAAAAATACAATTGAATTTTATATATTGAACTTGTACCCTAAAATCCTGCTAAACTTAATATTAGTTTTAGTAATCTTTTTGTAAATTCTTTGGGATTTTCCTCATAGTCATTAATGTCACCTACGAATAGAATACAGCTCTTTCTTCCCAGATTGTATGCCTTTTATCCTTTTTTCTGGCTTATTTCACTGGCTTGTATATGGAACAAAATCAAATAGAAGTGATAACAGTAGACATCCTTGCCTTGTTTCTGATCTTACAGGGAAAGCAGTCAGTCTTTTGCCATTAAGTATGACATTAGCTGTAAGTTTTTCATAGATGCCCTTTATCAGGTTGACGAAGTTCCCTTCTATTCCTAGTTTGCTGAAGTTTTTATTATGAATGGATGCTGAATTTTGTCAGATGATTTTTCTCCATCTATTGAGGTAGTTATAGTTTATCTTAGTCTGTTGATACAGTGAATTACAGTGGTTAATTTTTGAATGTTGAACCACTCCTGCTTTCCTGAGATAAATCTCTTTTTCATGATATACTATCCTATTTATTTCGTTGGTAAACTTGATTGGCTAATATTTTGTTGAGGATTTGCCTGTTCTGGACATTTCATACAAATGGAATCATACAATATGTGGTCTTTTATGACTGACTTCTTTCATTTAGCATGATGTTTTCAACATTCACCCATGGTATAGCATGTATCAATACTTCATTTCTTTTTATTGTCAAATAATATTCCATTATGTGGATATACCACTTTTTGTTTATACATTCTTTAGTTGACAGACGTTTGCGTTGTTTCTACTTTTTTTTTTTTTTTTTTTTTTAGCTGTACGCGGGCCTCTCACTGTTGTGGCCTCTCCCGTTGCGGAGCACAGGCTCCGGACACGCAGGCTCAGCGGCCATGGCTCACGGGCCCAGCCGCTCCGCGGCATGCGGGATCTTCCCAGACCGGGGCACGAACCCGTGTCCCCTGCATCGGCAGGCGGACTCTCAACCACTGCGCCACCAGGGAGGCCCTGTTTCTACTTTTGACCATCATAAATAATGCTTCCATAAAAATTCATGTATAACTTTTTATATGGACATATGTTTTCATATCTCTTGGGTTTATATCTAGAAGCAGAATTGCTGGGACATATGGTAAGTGTGTCTAATCTTTGAAAAATGTCCAAACTGTTTTCAAAGTGGCTGCACTATTTTACATTCTCACCAGTAATGTATGAAGGTTCCAGTTTCTCCACATCCTCATCAATACTTGCTATTGTAATTTTTTAATTGTGCTTGGTTTTTAAATGTTTCTGCTTTAAATACCATATATTTCTACCATATAGCCCATGTATTTCCAAGAGAATCTTTTATATTTTTGTTTAATTATAACAAGGTCAATAAAGCCATAATCAGTTAGTGAAATAGTGTGAAATCCAAATATAAATGTCTATAACCTGTGTTAAATAAATAAAATTTTCTACTCCAAAATAGTTTTTTAAAATAGTCTCAAAGTTAAAAATCAGTGTGTCACTGGAGAAAATCTTGCTGATAAACTAGCCAGATTCAAATTCATGATGAAAAAATATATTTATACATATATATATATATAAAATTTGACTAGAACTTTATTCTCCAACCTAATTAATATTTATACTTCTTTTTCCCAAAGGGCTAAACCATTTTTTCCAGCTTTACTGAGGTGTAATTAACAAATAAAAATTGTATATTTAAGGTATACAATGTGATAATTTGATATATGTATATTGAGAAATTATTACCACAAGCAAGCTAATGAGCACATCCAACACCTCACATTGTTGCCCTTTTTTTCTGTGTGGTGAAACACTTAAGATCTACTCTGTTAACCAATAAAACTATACGACATTAATGAAAGAAACTGAAGAAGACACAAATAAATGGAAAGATATCCCATGTTTATGAACTGGAAGAATTAACATTGTTAAAATGTCCATACTACTAAAAGCAATCTAGAGATTCAATGCAACCCCTACCAAAATTCCAATGGCATTTTTCACAGAAATGGAAAAAGCAATCCTAAAATTCATATGGAGGGCTTCCCTGGTGGCGCAGTGGTTGAGAGTCCACCTGCCGATGCGGGGGACATAGGTTTGTGCCCCGGTCCAGGAAGATCCCACATGCCGCGGAGCAGCTAGGCCCGTGAGCCATGGCCGCTGAGCCTGCGCGTCCAGAGCCTGTTGCTCCGCGATGGGAGAGGCCACAACAGTGAGAGGCCCGCGTACCGCAAAAAAAAAAAAAAAAAAAATTCATATGGAACCACAAAAGACTCCAAATAGCCAAAGCAATCTTGAAAATAACAGTGCTGAAAGTATCACATGTCCTGGTTTCAAACTATATTACAAAGCTATAGTAACCAAAACAGTGTGGTTCTGGTTAATATTACACTTTAAAAACATCAAGTTTTCAGCTTTTGCCCTCGTCTCCTTAATAGCATAAAATGACTATCTCAGTGCTTTACACCTTCAAACCATCCTTGTCAACAATTATTTTTCTTCTCAAGATTCCTGCTACTGAAATGTGTGGCCTCTGGTTTCAACTATAATTTTGATCAAAGCTAAATCAGGAATATTTTGATCTTATAATTGTATTTATAAATTAATATTTAAGAAATAGAAATTTTTAACAAGTACAAATTATCAAGTTCTCCCATCAAATTAAAAAAATTAATATCCAGCATTATGAAGGATCCTAAAAGACAGTTATTCTACCTCAGAAGGTGGAAATTTAAACTATTATAAGTTTTCTGGAGGATAATTTATAAACATAATTTAAAAGTTTTAAGAATGTACAAACCCTTTGACCCAGCAACTCTTCTTCTAGGAATTTTTTTTCCTATTTTTTGGCCATGCTGTGTGACATGCAGGATCTTAGTTCCCCGACAAGGAATCGAACCTGTGCCCCCAAAGTAGAAAGCACAGTGTCTTAATCAGTGGATTGCCAGGGAAGACCCTCTTCTTCTAGGAATTTGTGCAAAGGAAATAATTATAAATGTGGTCAGAATTTTATGCATAAAAATGTTCATCTTTATAACGGAAAAATAAGGAAATTTTTACATAGCTGAAAATGTAGAATGGTCAATGGTTAAATATTGGGTTGGCCAAAAAGTTCGTTCGGGGTTTGCTGTAACATCTTAATGGGAAACATGAACTAACTTTTTGGCCAACCCAATGAAATACAATCTATTTGTGTGATACAATATTATGCAGCAATACAAAAATCATGGTTTCAATTAACTTTCAATGGTCTGAGAAAAGTTTTTGATGTTATGTTTTGACAAAAATGCAACATACAAAACTACCTGTTGTGTGTTCCCCACTATTGAGATAAGACAGAGACCAATAGAACTAAACATACTGCCAGTGATAAGTCATTCATGGGTGGTAGGATTATGGGCAGTTTTTAATGGAGTGTGTGTGTGTGTGTGTGTGTGTGTGTGTGTGTGTGTGTCTGCATGTGCACATGGGTATATTTTCAAAGTTTTCTGCAGTGTATGTGTTTTACTTTTACAATGATAATGAAAGTGATGTACAGAACTGTTCTTAATTTCACCTCTATTTAAAACCACTTTTTAATTTCACTGCACAGCCATAAATGTCTCCTTCATGAATACCTCATTTTGCTTTCTCCAAAAGTTGCAAAAACAACTTAGATAATGAGCAGTTTATTTGCAGTAATAACGTATTGGCTCCACTTAGGGAACAAGCTCACAGAACTTTTCCCTATGGCAAAAAAAAATGTCACACAAAGAGGCTTTACAATGTTTATTCTAACTCTGGCATTTTACGTGCTTGAGCTCATTATTATTCTCATTAATTTTGTGATTGTTAATAGTGCTGCTATTTATATGATGACTTAACCTTTACAAATTTCAATCAAAGATTTCAAAACTTAATGAAGAATGTGTCTAGAATATAAGAGGATTTTTTTCTCTGAGTGATTTTCCCCAGCAGGAGGCATATTTTGATCCTCAATATACTTAAAAGACTGGGATGCCTAGCTAGGGAGAAGTCAAGAAACAATTATTTTATCAGTACAGGTATAAAAATTGTAGATGAGAAATTGGCCTTCATAAAAATATATATGAATGTCAAAATATACATGAAATGAAAACAAACTACGGGGGTATTTTCTAAATGGTCCCTTTTATGTAGGTAATCTTAAAATAAGCAAGGAGTAAAAACGTTTTTTAACGAAAAGTCTTAAGTTATAGCAAAAGCTGTTCTAGGCTTAAATCTGAGCAGGATAAACTAAAATTTCCAAGGGATAGAAATACAGAAGATTGCACTGTTCGCTTTTGCCAACAGATGGTTTAGGCCATCTTGCACAACCATTTTATCCTTGGTCATAGAGTTGTCCATTAGTCTGTGTCAGCTGTGTTTCTGTATAGTTGTGTAGTGTTTTACAAGCATTGTTAAAGCCATTATACATGATAAACACAAAAGCAGTAAGAACTATTATATCTTCCATCTTTTTCTCTACTTCAGAACAGTTTATAGGGCAGATAATTACCTGTTGTTTAAAAGAACCATCTGATGGCAAAAATCTGCAAGTCTGATGAAACATTCCATTGCTAAGGCTGTGGTGAAAAGGCACTGGGTAATTGAAATGCTTAACAGTTCTACCACACCTGTGGAGATTATGAAATTGCTGCCTCTCAGCTCCAAATCTAACCTTTCGTACTCTGCTTTTTGATCCTGGGGCCAGGACTCTCCAACCACCTTTCTGCTTGGTCAGGTGGCTCTAAGTTAGGATGTGTCAGTGCGAGCCTGAGAGGCTACAGGAAGATGAAGGGACTTGCTTCTTCCTGTCTGCTTCCTGGGGGGCTTCCTGTTTGCTTGCTGTTCCCAGGAGCTGGCCCTGCAGTGCCTTCACTCTGCAGCAGCAGGTACCTTTGCAGAGCAGCAGCCAAATTCAGTTTTCAGTTTTCCCCATACTTGCAAACCCCTGTCTCCCACAGAGACATCAGAATCAGCTGGCCCTCTCCTCCTGCAAGGCCTGGGCCCCAGGCCCATAAGGCTCCCCGTATCAGACTCAGAACCTCCCACCAGTCCAGCAGTACCATCTCCTCGGAGTTCTGAGTTGCAGCTCCATAGGACCTCTCCTCTAAGTTTCCTCAGCTGAGGTTTGGGAGCAGCTGCCTACAGTTGCTGCCTTTTGATACCTTAAAGTTCTCTTTTTACCTTCAGCTATTAATAACATTATACCTAATGAACAAGCCTTTATATTAAATTCTTTTGGTTCACATAACTGGTGTGGTCTCTGTTTCCAAATGTGACCTTGTCTTAGTCAGTTTAGGCTGCTATTACAAGTTACCATAGACTGGGTGGCTAAAACAGCAAACATTTATTTCTCATGGTTCTGAAAGGTAAAGTCCAAGATGAAGGTGCTGGCCTGGTTGGATCCTGGTGAGAGTCCTCTTCTGGGTTGCAGAAGAAGTTACAATTGCTAACTTTGTATGTTCACATGGCAGAAAGAGACCTAGCTAGCTCTCTAGACTCTTTTTCTAAGGGCACTAACCCCATTCATGAGGACTCCACCCTCATGATCTAATCATTTCCCAAAGGGCCCACTTTCAAATACCATCACATTAGGGGAGTCAGGATTTCAACATATAAATTTTGGAAGGACACAAACATTCAGTCCATTGTAGAACCTAACTAATACAGAAAAGAAGTGGGCAATATCTAGCAAAAATGACATGGATTTACCCTTTGACCCGTCAATACCACTGCTAGTACTCTATGCAGAAAGATATATGGTCTTTCTTTGAAATGCTATTCATAATAGCAAAGATTGGAGACAAAAATGTCTACCAATGGTACATGCACATAATAGGATAAAAAGAAATAAAGTCATAAAAAGAAATGGGAAAAGGCACTATATACAGCCATGGAGTGATCTCCATGATACGTGGTTAGGCAAAAAAAAAAAAAAAAAAGGCAAGAGGGAGAAAATGTGTGTAGGATGCTGCTGTTTGTCTAAGAAAGGAAAGAATAAGAACACAGTCACATATTTACTTTTATTAAATTAAGTTGAAGGATAAAACAAAAAACAAGATACCCATTGGAGGTAGGAAAGAATAGGTTGAAGAAGATTGGGACAGAAGCTAGACTTCTCTACATTTACCTTGTTTTACAGATTTGACTTTAAGAGGTTCTGGTGAACAATTCCACCATGTAGGTGTGTATGTGGAGTGGGGGTCCCCACACCAACAAGCAATTCTTCAACACCAGCTAGGTGTCCTAGAAATCAACTGAACACTGACAGTACCTGGAGATGGCATCAGATCCCACAGGTTAAGGGCTCCATCCTATAAACTGTCCCCCTGACACCCCCAACTTTAGACACCAATCACAAGCCCAGGTTATCACCTGTGCTTCTGACCAACCAACAGTAGATTGGAGGCTCCAATGACCTTCAAATTCAATTAACTTGCTAGAATAACTCACAGAACTCAGAGGAACATTTTACTTATGAGATCCATCAATTTATTATAAAAGGATATAACTCAGGAACAGACAGATGGAATAGACACACAGGGCAAAGTATGGGGAAAGGGCATGGAGCTTCTATGCCCTCTCCAGGCACACCAGTCTTCCCAAATCTCCACATGTTCACCAGTCTGGAACCCTCCAAACCCTGTCCTTTTGGGGTTTATGGAGGCTTCATTACATATACTGGGTTGATTAAATCATTGGCTATGACTGATTCAACCTCCAGCCCCTCTCCCCTCCCTAGAGGCCAGGGGGTTGGACTAAAATTTCCAGCCCTAATCACAGGTTAGCTCCTCTGGCAAAGAGGTCCCATCCTTAGGTGCTTTCCGAAAGCCACGTCATTAACATAACGAAAGACACCTTTATGTTCTTATCACTCAGGAAATCCCAAGGGTTTTAGGAGCTCTGTGCCAGGATCAGGGACAAAGACCAAACATATATTTCTTACTACAAATCACAATATCACAACTTTGCAACCATAAAAATAATTTAAATAATCATAAATAATATTTAATTTTTTTAATGATGTATTATATAAACAAATAAACAAAAACTATATCCACTGAAAAGGCAGTGTTTCTACAAAGACCAATCCAACAGCAATGAGGACCCCTAGTGCCCAGGTTATGACTCTAAATGCCATTTCCCACTAAGAGGAATCAGGGCTCCTTTGAGAAATGGCAGATTCTAGGTCAGGAGCAGAAAATGTACAAAGCAAGTAAGGAAGCTCTTGTTATACCAGAAAGCAAGAACAGTATCAAGGGACTTCCCTGGTGGTGCAGTGGTTAAGAATCCGCCTGCCAATGCAGGGGACACGGGTTCGATCCCTGGTCAGGAAAGATCCCACACACCATGGAGCTACTGAGCTCGCGCGCCACAACTACTGAAGCCCGCGTGCCTAGAGCCCATGCTCCGCAACAAGAGAAGCCACCGCAATGAGAAGCCTGTGCACCGCAACAAAGAGTAGGCCCCGCTCGCTGCAACTAGAGAAAGTCCACGCATAGCAACAAAGACCCAACACAGCCAAAAATAAATTTAAAAAAATTTTTTAAATAATATGTTTTAAAAAAAAAAGAACAGTATCAAGGATGACTGGGTTCTGTCAAAAGGACTCAGGAGTCAACCTGAAGAGATTCTATTAGAATATCTTCATTTGCAACCCCTAATGATTAATGAGTCTAAACATTGATCATCAATGCCTGCTCACATTCACACAAAAAGAGAGACAGTCAGATACAGTAAGTCCCCTACATACAAACAATTTCTGTTCCGAGAGCAAGTTCGTAAGTCCAATTTGTCCCTAAGTCCAACAAAATTAGCCTAGGTACCCAACTAACACAATCGGCTACATAGTACTGTACTGTAATAGGTTTATAATACTTCGCACACAAAAAATACATAAAAAACAAACACAAAAAATAGAGAACACATTCTTAATCTTACAGTACAGTACCTTGAAAAGTATAGTGGTACAGTACAACAGCTGGCATACAGGAGCTGGCATCGAATAAACAGGCTAGAAGAGTTACTGACTGGAGGAGGGAGAGGAGGTGGGAGATGGTAGAGCTGAAGGATCGTCAGCAATAGGAGACGGAGGGCAAGCTGCAGTTTCACTCACACCTGACTTTGATGGAATGCATCTTTGAAATTTTGCAACTGGAAATTTCACAACTTGAAGGTTCGTATGTACTGGACTTACTGTATTATATACCTCCTGATAAAAGTACACAGTATCATCTTTGAAGTATTCTTGTGCAAAACATGGGAACATTAATCTAATCAAGCTTCAAGATACATGTATCTATTTGCAGGGGACAGAAGAACATATTAATGACATCATGGAGATGCAATTAGCAAAATCCAGGTGGTAGAACACAATTATTTCTTCAACAAATAAACTACAAGAAAAAAAATAGAGTGTAAATCTGTAGCTTAACAGAGAAAAGATAATGGGCGTGGTTTAAACAAACAAATTGTTTCAAAAACTTTATAAGACAGGGAAATTTGAACATGGGATATTTTATGATTTTTGGAATTATTTTTAACTTTGTTATGTGATGATACTATAGTTACATTTTTAAAACAAAATATATAATACATGAAATTGTATAAAGACAGGTATTTACTTCAAAACTGTCAGGTTGGGCTTCCCTGGTGGCGCAGTGGTTAAGAATCTGCCTGCCAATGCAGGGGACACGGATTCGAGCCCTGGTCCAGGAAGATCCCACGTGTCGCGGTGCAACTAGGCCCATGCATCACAACTACTGAGCCTGTGCTCTAGAGCCCGCAAGCCACAACTAATGAGCCCACGCACCACAACTACTGAAGCCCGCGTGCCTAGAGACCATGTTTTGCAACGAGAGAAGCCACCACAATGAGAAGCCCGCGCACAGGAACAAAGAGTAGCCCCTCTCGCTGCAACTAGAGAAAGCCTGTGCGGAGCAGCAAAGACCCAACACAGCCAAAAATAAAAAATAAATTAAAAAAAAAAAAAAAAAAAACTGTCAGGTGTGAGGAAGAATTGAGGATATAGAAGAAAGAAAATTGTCCAAGAATTTATAATTGTAGAGTCTGGGTCATGGGTATGTTGACTGAAAAAAAAAACATATGATGTAAAAGTAGTAAGTTTCAGTTTTATTTGGAGACCTTGCTGAGGACAATAGCCCAGAAGACAGCCTCTCAGGTAACTCTGAGGAACTGCTCTGAAGAGGTAGGGGAGGAACTAGTTTATATATGAATTTTTTGGCTGGAAAATACATGTAGTCAAGCATACATCTTGGCGAAAGGTTACTGCTAATTACAAAAAAGGATATCTCAAGCTAATGACTTTAGTGTTTTTCTATGAATGGGAAGATGCAAGAATCTGGGGTCGTTGAAATTCTTCCTTAGATATGCATCTTAACTATCTAGTGGCCCCATACCCAAAGCACAGAATGCCATTTTCCCATTTTTCTCCATCCTGAATTCCCCTCAGGCGTGCTAAGACTGGGCGTGCTAAGGCGTGGGAGACTGCAGCGGGTTTCCATTTGACCGTTTGGATCAGGGTGACACTCTTTGTTCTTTTTGCTTACAGGTACATGGGGGTTCATTATAAAGTTTTTTATGCTTTTTTTATACGTTTATATTTTCCATAATAAAAAGTCCAGGGCTTCCCTGATGGCGCAGCGGTTGGGAGTCCGCCTGCCGATGCAGGGGACGCGGGTTCGTGACCCCGTCCGGGAGGATCCCACATGCCGCGGAGCGGCTGGGCCCGTGAGCCATGGCCGCTGGGCCTGCGCGTCCGGAGCCTGTGCTCTGCAACGGGAGAGACCACAACAGTGAGAGGCCCACGTACCGCAAAAAAAAAAAGTCCATTTAAAAGGCAAAATCATCTCACTTAAGAACATTTTTGAATGTATCTCTTTGATAACTTTTCCTATTACTTGAGTGATTATTGTACTAGCCAAGTTTTTCATTTCTTCTAGAGTCAACTTTTGGTGATACAATAATATCAACTTCCTGTGTATTTATGTAGATTTATTAAAATAAAAAGCTTAAGCGATACATTTACCACTATGTACAGTTTTGGTTACCTCCAAAATATTTCAGGTGTCAGGGAGAAGGAGAATTGTGATGCTTTTCTTATAATTATTATTAGTGGAGCAATATATCCTATGTTCACAAAATAGCTCTTGAGAAATTCAAAGAATACAGATATTTTAAAACAAAGCAAATTCCAGTTAATGATTTTAAAATAAAATATATTACAAATGAAATTATATGATTTTATAAACATGCTTCAAAATTATCAGGGATAGGAAGCAGATATAGAAATAAGAAGACTGGCTGAGCCAGTTGAACTGAGTGATGTCTATATGGATGCTCATAATACTAATATCTCTACTTCTGTAAATGGCTGAGATTTTTCATTATTTTAAATCTTTTAAATAAAGCTGAAAAGGTGACGAAATTAAAAAGTTCTAAATTTCCAGCTTTGCAGAATTTGGCACAGCTGCAAGACAAGTTTAATAAACTGAATTTTTTCCCCTCAATGTAAAAACAAAATTACACAACTAAATTTGTGCCTGGTGATTTCAAACAAACACCAGAGCATCCTTCACCCTCCCCAAAAAACACAGATACCTATCAGGGTTTGGGATTTTACCCTACTTACAAGATAATAAGAGCCTGTTACTATTTTATGAATATTGGCAGGAGACAGGAGACTCCTAAGTCAAAGAAAAATGTTATTACTCAAGACACAGCGAGCACCATGAGCATCACGTCCTTTCCTCGGGTCCCATGGGAGAGATGCGGAGGGTCCAGAAGGATGTAAGACATACAATGGGTTTGTGCTGCAGAAGAGGAGCACTGAGCTTGGGAATTCACTGCTTTTATGGTGATAACAAAGTCTGCACTTTGAACCCACATGTACCCATGACCCAGACTCAACAATCATAAATTCTTAGACAATATTGTTTCATCTATACCCTCATTCAATTCTTCCCCCCACCTAGTACTTTTGAAGCAAATGCCTGACTTTATATAATTTCAGAGCTCAAAGCCGCTCTCTGTAATCACCACCCTAAGGAACGGCCTGGGTAAAGAGTAGTCAGGACCTTGTGTACTTGGCATACCCAGCAAAAATGTGCAGGGCTGCTCAGGGCCCATGGAAGTTTGCCTTCCCCATCAATCTACCTGTTGTCCCTCCACATCCTGGCTTCTGGCAAAATTCACAAACACATGCCACTCTGCTGACCACTCTGATTAATTTAACCAACAGAGGCTAGAACTAAATCTGTTCAAATGGCCTCATACAGCATTTAATTAAGGTTACTATCAATAGGATTCCAAACAAGCCAGACAAAGTTAGCCTGCAGTATTGACCTCAAATATGCCTTTGGGGGTCCTGGAGTCAGACAACTGTCCCGGGGAGACCAGAGGATTTTATTTCAGACAGTCAGGATGTAGTCTAGTGTAAGGCCAGTCCATTATCCATTACAAGCCATGAAACAGAGTTTACACAGACCTGCTGATCTTTGGTGTCATTGCCAATAATTACAGAAGGCAACAGATAAGCCAAAAAAAAGAAAAACACCCAAGACAAAACAAAACGAACAAAAAAACCATCCATCCCCAATGGAGAGATATTCTATGGCCCATTTCCAGTCATATGCAAACCCAAACAGGCACAGGTAATTCTGATCAGGTTTTTCATTAAACTTGATTTGGATCAGCCTTAACATTGGTTAAGTCACATGGGCAGTGTCACTGAGTGGTTGTAGCTGGCATAACCTAAAACCTCTCAAGCATCAGAAAAGCACGTGAATTTATAACAGTCAGAATGAAACAAGGTTGTGCCAGCCCGTGTGTTTGTACCTGCTTAAAGGGGGTCCGTGTTGAGAGCTGCTCTTGATGGCATCAGGCACAGCAGAAGAATTAAGAATCAGCCATGTCCACAGAATGACAGCTGCAGCTGCTATGTGACTCAAGTGGCAGTGGTGGATCTAGGGGACAAAGGGATTATTAATTGCCCCCACTCTTACACATTTTGGGTCTAAAGTGTTCCCATCAGAGATGCCAGGGTTGTTTAATCTATGAGTCTATAGTATTTCAATTGGCAGACCAGATAGCAGACCAGGCAGCTAACTCATTGGCAATATCCCATGAATCAATAAAAAAAAATCTTTCATCAAAAGGAGTATTGGCCAGAGTTATGAGAATGGCCTTGAGTTCTGCCCACTATGTGGACAACCACACCAGTTTTCAAGATGGCATATATTAAGCAGCACTTGAACAGCTGAAGCAGCCCGGTGGACACTAACAGGACCCAACTAAGCCAAACCATCAGTGAACAAGAGTTAGGCTTTAAGGAGAACCTCTGGGAGTCAAGGGCCCCATTAAACCAATGGATTTATTTCAGGTTATATACATAATGGAGAAGAAAGTTTCTCCAAAACAATAGCTGCCCCTTTTTCATATACACTGAGATGCTGCTGGGGCCAGGTCACTGTGCCCTTAAATATACAATCTCCATTTGACAAGCAAGTAGACTGGACCTTTTCCTTATTAGTTGTCAAGTCTGAATTGACCCACCCAAAAATGGGGACAGCAGGCTTAAGAGTCCTAAGCCCTCTATGCATGTCAGCTTGGCAACACATTAATAGCCACCCCACTTTTTAAAAGGGGTGTACGTAGTGCCTGCATCCGGCAGGTGGAGATGTTGTACTGGGAAATTGCCTCTCTGAGCTGCCACCATTTAAGTCTTTAGAGCTGTGATTTCCATTTCTTCTCAGATTTTATATTCTTTTGGGAGACCGCCGGGAAGAGGACAGAGATTACCTCTCTACACGCCACAGCGCCTGAATGAAAGAATCCCTTCTGGACTTCATGAGCATTTACAATACAAGCATGTACAACATAAATATCAAGTAGATGTTCAGCAGTGAGAGACTCATTACCAACTCATTTTCTGGAAAAAAGTATTAAATAAGTCAGTAGGAGCAGCCTCAGAACAGTAAAATTACTGCTCCTTATTTCCAACACCTCCATCCCCAGGATGGGGAGTTTCTTTACCTGTGTGCACCTAAATCACAGGGCAGCAGCAGGGATCTCCATACTACAATAAAGGAGAAGCAGCCCTGAAAATTTGTGAATAAGGAATTCTAGACCATATGGGAACAGACCACAGTTCCCTCCTAGAACATTTAAGCTCCTCTTCCTTTCTGCAAAGAATTAATAACTTATAATCTCATGGTATCCAATGATTTCATTTAAATAAAATTGTATTTGTTTGCACAGGGTTTCAAGCACAAGCTCTGGAATTAAGACCAGGCTTTGTTCAAATACCAGCATCACCATTTACAAGTTATGTGACCTGAAGCAAATTACATAATCATTCCGAATCTCAGTTTCCTCATCTGTGAAATGGTAACATGCCACCAGATACAAAGTGTTCTCGTAAAGATTCAATGGGACATTTAATCACATTTGGTTTTTATTATTAGCTTTGTTGAGGGGAACGGTGCTTAATTGTAAAGCCAATGGCCAGAGGACCCTGGTTCCCTGGGAAGGCAGCTCAGGAGTTCAGGCATTTAGGCAGTAAGAAAGCAAAAAATTAAGACTATGAGAGGCATGGAAGGGGATGGCAGTTGGATATCTGTTGGGGGCCAACATAAGCCTAAGAACTGCCTTTCCTTTTTATGAATGTAGCATTTTTTTGTAGAAGAACAGAAAACATTTATCTCAGACTTCCTCTGGTATGAGGAAGAAATACATTCAGTGATGAACTCAGGCATTCTTGAGTCATACCAAACAGGAATTTCAGAAGGGACCACTTTATACCTCATTCATTGCCATACAGATATCTCCCCTCTACTATGGTAGAGAATACTGAATGGTTCTACTATGCTAGAGAACACTGAACACCAATGGAAAGCACAGAGTAGAAGGCAGTAATTAGTCAGCAAACTTGTACTGAGCACCTTCTATGTGCCAGGCTCTGTGTTAGGGGTGATGAGCAAACTGACATTATCCCACCTTCAGGGAGGGTATATTTCCAGCTTGCAGCTCCCTGGGGGCAATATGCTGAACATGCAAGAGCACAATCACCTGTAGTATTTAGAGTCCTCAAACTCTGAGCACAGATCCTACTCCTGAACTAATTCTAGGTCGGGGCACAGGAGGCTGTATTTTTAATACATTCTAACACCCAGTTTGGGAACCACCACTGGTGTTACTCAAAGGGTAACACCTTTGAGTAACTCAGTCTGTCTAAGAGTACAGTATAGGAATGTGTTTTTTCAATGAACCTCGAGGTTTGAGAACTGCCATGCTAGACTGCCTCTCTCTCTCTCTCTCTCTCTCTCTCTCTCTTTCCCTTTTCGGCCACGCATGGCATATGGGATCTTAGTTCCCCTGACCAGGGATCGAACCCATGCCCCCTGCAGTGGAAGAGCGGAGTCTTAACCACTGGACCTCCAGGGAAGTCCAGTCTTAACCACTGGACCTCCAGAGGAAGTCTTCTCTCATACAGTAAATACGTAATATTTACTATAGTAATATGAAATATAGCAAATATGTTCTCTTTCAAAATTAAATATAACCAGGGAATAGCTGTACCCTGCAGTGCAACATGATGAAGTGTGGGCTTAGGAGTCAGATAGAGCTGAGGACTGAATCCCAGCTATGGATGTCTGTAAAACGGGGTCATATTCCTCACTTCATGGGGCAACTGGAGGAACTGAACTAAATAACGTATGTAAAGACCCCATCATCGAAGCCTGCAAAGAGTAGGAGCGTGGTAACTAGTAGAGGTCAGTATCAGTATCAGCTATTAGTCATCTTATAAGCTGTTTATTCAGATAAGATAGAAAACGACAATAACTCTCCATATAAGTTGGGCAGGAAAACCTCACCTTTCATCTAGAAAGATCTAATCACCCACATTTACCTCAGCGGGCGCAACTCCAACCAACCTACGGAAAGTAGGTGCGGTGAAGAAGGCCCTCTTAGCGTCTGCTGAGCCATTTCTCTGACTTCTGACAGGGTGAACAGCGTACATTAGGAAGAGTTGTTACACGTTAAAAATAAATAAGTTGATTAAACATTGAAACTTTGCACTCCTAGCCACAGAAACGTTGAAGTCCCGCCAGGTCACTCAGCACGCTTTGCAAGGCATTAAGGTGGCGATGGGGTGAGGGCAAAAGGGAGAGAGGGGAGGTGACCACACGTACCGGGGTGCCAGATAGGGAAACCTCCAGCTTGACGGCCAAATCACTTTAAAAAGCGACATTTTCCCCTCGTCCCTTCGGCTCCCCTCCTAGAGAGCTGGACAGTCACACTCCACGGCCCAGAGTGAGCGAGTCCCAGGCCTGGGCCCGCAGGGGAGGAGCCTGCCGCTGGCCCCTAGCAACCCTCCCTCCCGCGAGGGGCGAGGTCTCCTTCGCCCCGCAGACCCCGCCCCGCCCCGGCTCCGCCCCTCGGCCGGTGGCCCCGGGGCGACAAGGGGAGGAGCTCGGCGTCTGGAATCGCGCAGCGCACGGGATCGTGCCCCGCAGCCTGGTTCCCGGCCGCAGGTCGGAGCCTGCAGTGCAGTTCGCGGTAAGTGAATACGTCGCGGCCCGACCGACGTCCGGCCCCGGGCGGGAGAGCCGGCCGCCCTGGCCCCAGCAGGGTGGGCGCGAGTCCGCGGCGCCCCGGGCACCTTCCCCGAGCCTGGACTGCCCGGACTGCAGCGCGCCGGGCGGCCCGGGGCGGGGATCCGGGGAAGGCCGAGGGGAAAATCGGGGACTAGTTCCTGGGGACTGACCCCTTCGCCCTGTCCCCAGCCTGTGCTGAGCCGAGGACAGGTCTTGGGGACTGGAAATGGCTCTCCTAGGCCTTCTTTGTCTGGGCTGTGCGGGCCGCCCAGAGTCCACGCTGAGACTGTTCCGGCCGACTGAACTGGGGAGTCCTAACCTCAGGGAGGGTGTGCGGGCCTCACCGGGGAGTCCTCGCCGAGCTGGGGGTGGCGGGATAGGGAAATCCTCGGAGGTTCTGACAGATCGGGGAAAACACACCAAGTGGTAAGGGGAAAACGGAGTGCGGGGGGAAGAGACCCTCAGTGGAAGGGGTGGGGATAGAGCCCATCCTAATAGATTCAGAGATCCAGGAAGGAGCACGGGCTGCCTTTACTAATTCAGCCAGCACATCAGAATGGCACATCTTCCTTCCTGCCACATATATAACCCTCCTTACAGCGGTGTGTGTGTGTGCGTCTTGGCGGGGATGGGGGTAGGGAGTTGGGGACAGCCTCTAGGGTAGCAGTGCTCAAACTTTTCTGGGGGCGGTGCTCAAAAACCCCTTTAGACTCTTAAAAATCAGTATACTAAGGAACTTTTATGTGGGTTATATATTTCAATATTTGCCAAATATAACTAAAACTGAATATTTTACTATATTTAGTAATGCATTTAGACATAATAGTGGACGTATTGTACATATCTTTATGAAAATAACCATCCTTTTCAAAACAGAACGTTACTGAGAAGAGTGGCATTGTATTAATTATATTTTTGCAAATCTCTTTAATGTCAGGTTTAAGAGACAGCAGCTAGATTCTTTTTTTTGTTTTTCATTTGCTTTTTCATCAGCTAGATTCTTATATCTGCTTCTGCATTCAGTCTGTTGCAGTATTACATGTCATGTAGCCTCTGGAAAACTCCACTGTGTACTCCGCAAAATGTGAGAGTGAAAATGTCAAATAGCATCTTGGCATTGTTACGAAAGTGGTTTTGACTTTGTGGATCCCTAGAGTCCCCTGCACCACACTTTGAGAGCCACCGTTGTAGGAAAAGCTTCAGAGGCTTAAATCATTGGGCCTGCTTCTTGTTTGTGATCCTTCCTCTGAATGGGAACACACACCACACCATGCATGGATGGTTAACCTCTGGTAGTTGCAACCAAGCTTGACCCCACTCAGGAAACCAAGAACTAGGTCCCCACATAAGGCATGATGAGCCCTGCTGGCCTCCTGAAAACTGGCAAGGCTCTCAGATGCCTTTGGTTATTTCTGTCCCTGCAGAGGTGACCTGTGCGTGAGTCCAGACTGTACCAGTGATGTGACACACAGGACCCACGCACTCGGAGACGTGCGCATGGGGACCCCATGCCAAGTGTGGAGGGGTTTGTGTGAGTTTGCAAGTGTTTGAGAAGAGATTTGCAAAAGAATAGGGAGGCGTGTTGTTGCCTTCCTGTCCTCCGTGATCATTTGTTTGTGGTTGAGCAGCCTTGAGTTTATTGGAATATGACTGGTGAGTAAGAGCACCCAGCCTTGGTGCTCTTTCACTTTCCACTTTCAGAGGGGTGTCCCTGTGAGTGGCCCTTCCTCAGCCTCTGCCAGAGCCCAGTGCCCTGCATGCTGCTGTGTGGTAGATGGGATCACTCACTGGATTCCTTCCGTGGCTCCTTGTTCTGTCAGCACAAATTCCAGATAGAAATTACATACATATTTAGCCTTATAAATGTTTGGAAGACAGGCATACCAAACTATCAACAGTAGCCAGTTCTGGACAGTGGAGTCAGAAGGAAGGCAGGGAACTTATCTTTGTTACTCTTTGTGGTAACATATGTCTGCCTACCTTGCAGCATTCATGTATTGCTTTTACAACCTGAAAACAAAACAAAAAACTAAAATCCCAACAACCTATACTTTTTCAAGGAAGATAAGATTATTTCTGTTAGAATGTTACCATCACTCCCTCTCTCCTGATAAAACAAATTACTGCATCCTATTTCTAAACTAGTATATATGATACTAGTATATATTAACTCAAAATAATACTGAGAGAGAGAGCCCTCTCAGATCAAAGCATTTTACTGAACAATATTTGTTTGACGTAAGCCCCTGTCCAAGGTTAGAAGCACCAGATCAGACTTTTAAAAAAATTTTTTTGAATTTTATTTATTTATTTTTATACAGCAGGTTCTTATTAGTCATCCATTTCATACACATCAGTATATACATGTCAATCCCAATCGCCCAATTCATCACACCACCACCACCCCACCACTTTTCCCCCTTGGTGTCCATATGTTTGTTCTCTACATCTGTGTCTCAATTTCTGCCCTGCAAACTGGTTCATCTGTACCATTTTTCTAGGTTCCACATATGTGTTAATATACGATATTTGTTTTTCTCTTTCTGACTTACTTCACTCTGTATGACAGTCTCTAGGTCCATCCACACAGATCAGACTGTTTTCTAATGGACTATTATGCAGCCCTTAAACTGATGTTGTAAAACGCTGTTTCATCAAATGCCATGAAGTACAGTTTTAAAATTGAAAAACATGTTACCCAAGACTGTTTCTCTGTGATCCTACCGTGACGAGGAGAGAAAGCATGTGCATGTATGTACAGATGTGCACACGCGTGGACAGAGGCAAAGGATGTGCCAAACGCTAGGTGGTTTTTCTCTTGGTGGCGGGGTACAGTGGGTTTTTAATTCTCTTCACTTTGCTTATTAATATTTTCTAGCAAGTACTAAACAAATATTAAAATTGACTTGACCGGACTTCCCTGGTGGTGCGGTGGTTAAGAATCCGCCTGCCAATGCAGGGGACACGGGTTCGAGCCCTGGTCTAGGCAGATCCCACACGCCACAGCAACTAAGCCTGGGCGCCACAACTACTGAGCCTGTGCTCTAGAGCCCGCGAGCCATGACTGCTGAGCTCCCATGCCACAACTACTGAAGCCTGCACACCTAGAGCCTGTGCTCCACAACAAGAGAAGCCACCACAATGAGAAGCCCGCGCACCGCAACGTAGACCCCCCTCGCCGCAACTAGAGAAAGCCCACGCGCAGCAACGAAGACCCAACGCAGCCAAATATAAATAAATTAAAAACTAATTTGACTTGACCAAAAATAACCCCTACAGTTATTTGTACATTAAGGGCAACATAGTTGGCTTCGTTTTTCTTAGACTGACTTAGCACCAGCTTGGCCAGTAGCAGACCCCTGCTACTCCCTTCCTCCCAGTGGGAAATTGAGAAAGAAGTAAGGAGCAAGAGGCATGGGGAACCGAAAACAGCCCTTAGTTATGTTGTGCAGTGTCTACTTCCGCCTGGGGAGTCAGCTCCAGCCTCAGCCCTGCCCGTTCCCTCCAACTGACCTAGAGGTTAGAATGTTCTTATCGGATCAGCACCATCACCTGAGAAGCCATCAGCTGACCAGACTGAATGGCCTTCATTTCTTTTTCAGCCATTTTTAATGGAAAATTGCATACATCCAAAGAAGTGGAGAGTATAAACCCCCCGCTTCAACAATTATGAACATTAGCATTTGACCAGTCTTGTTTCATCGGGACCTTTCCTCAAACTCACTTCTTTTTTTCCCTCTTCCAGGAGTTAGCATCTTCATTTTCAACTGTATAAACTAACAAAGTATCTTTGTTGTGTCTTTTAGTAACAAGCATGTACTAACTGCTTTAACAAAATCTTAAAACTTCTGTCTTAATGTCAGCACAACCGAACCCCCGGGCAGACTTCGAACACTTGCTGTGTGGTCCCCCTTCTCTGCTTCTGCATTTCCTCTCCTCTCTGCCTTCTAGGCTAAATCAGTCTTCCCTCTTTCCTTCTTCCAATTCTCCTCTGTTAAGCCTTTCTCAACTCCCTTAGTTATAGCTGTCACTTTCCTCTGACCTCTCTTATGACCCTTAGCATATTATAGTTCTTTGTGAGCTTATCTCAGTCTCCTTAGATCATAATCTTCATGTAAAACAAGATTTTCCTTATCTCCCTTTCTCCTATGCTACTTAAAAATGCTTAATGCAAAGAAGATGCTCAAGAAATAGATGCTAAATTAATTTAAATTGATTAAGTTCATTGGAGAAAAATTTTGATTACAAAAGAAATGCATTATGTTCAAAGGAAAAATTTCAGGTATTGCCTAGGACCACGAACATTTTATCTCACCTGCAAGATTTTTAAAGATTTTAAAGTACTGCAACAAAAAGAATCTTCAATTTGAGCCAGTATAAAGAAGACATCTTTTTTTTTTTTTTTTTGAGGAAAATGGTCTTTATGGTCTGTTGTCATTTTTTTCACATATATCTGGAGTGTTTAGGTCTTCTCTTATTCTAGAATGCTTTTTTTCCCTTGGTAGGGAAGAGTGACTCTGACAACATTAGAATATCTATTATGTTTTAAGATGTAGGTTTAAATCTTCAGTAGAAGAAACTGGCTATGTTTAGGGTCCACACGCCCCATGAAGTAAGTTGGTATCAATCTCATGAATAACGGCAGCTCATAGGTATAGAGTTGCAGCTCATAGGTATAGAGTTGCTCCCGGTGTTCACCATCTCTTCATCTGTTGCCTCCTTTAATTATCACAATGGCCCTTGTGAGCTGGGCAGGGCAGTGCAGGGCAGCTGTTGTTGCCTTAAATCTGCAAAGAAGTAAACTGAGGCTTAGGCAGATAGAGGGAATCTTGTCTATGGCAGAAAGTGGCAGAGTCTGATTTTAAGTGTAGATTGGAAACCAAAGGGCTTTGGGATTGGATGTTGGGAACGTGCAAAGACGGGAAACTCTCTCTCCAAGCACTACATATATTTGGGGAGCCAGACCAGGTTCTCGAAGTAAGTATGTATATCCCACTGTGTAGAACTATCAAAGTGATATCACACTCTCTGAGCCAATCACTTCCCAGATTCCTCAGGTTCTGCTTTAGTCTTTGTCCTAGAAGTTAATCCACTTTATGATGAATTGGCAAGGCTGCTGTGCGTGCATGCTGCTGGGGTTCTCTCTCATTCTCTTTTCGTGCCTTAAGAAGAAATCTGGGGAAGCCCATCTTTGAACAGTGTGAATTGCCTGAGCTGTTACTCAGACTGACGTGTATGGAACACTTAATTATTCCTTAACCTCGTCATTCTTTCATGACCATTACTGTAAAATTACAAAGCAAATTGTACACATTGTGGCCTAGTTCATGAAGAAGACATGTTGGTCGAAGAAAGTGTCCTCCTACAGGATTGCCAGGTTTGAATTTTTGGTTGAGAAGCGGAGAAGTGAACAAATCATTTGTGGATAGTCAGTTACATGCAAGAGCTACACAGATACGCGCAGGACAGTTCTATAATAGTGGTGGGATAAAGACCAGCCTCCAGACTGGTCTTAAGAATTGCTGTGTTTCATAAAAGGCTTATTTGCTTAGATAAGGAATCAGATACATTTTAAGGGTTGGTGATGCCTGGTGATGGGTTTTTGACATCAGCCCATACTTTAAAAGTTATCTGTCATACAAATTTTGCCAAGATCAAGGATATTTTAGGGGAAATTAGAGGTTGACTATCTAGTCCTCGCATATGTACCTTAGAGTTTGAAGATTGTTTTAAAGTGCGATTTAACTTTTTTAATCCATTTGGTGAATGTGGGTTTTTGGATGAGGAGTGGCTATAAAATGCTATGCCTATTTGGAAGCAGCAGGGTGCGAGGAAGTTGGCCCTGACATCAGGGGCCCTGGGTTTCACTCCCAATCTGGCCACTTACCAGCCACAGGGCATTGGCAAGTTACCCTCTCTGATCCTCAGTCTTCTCATCTGTATAATGGGATGGTAGTCCCTATCTCACAGTTGCTGAGGGACCATATTAGACAATGTGGATAAGATATCTGGCACTCCACGGGCACTCGGCACATGTCAGCAGGCTGCAGTGCCTATGGAGTGATATAGCACTCATGGCAGAATGCCTGTCCAAACTTCTCTCAGCCCAGACCTCCTGAGCTCCTGGCACATATATGCTGCTGCCTGCTGTTCCTCTTCAACCCAAATTCCCCATGTCTAAAACCGACATCCCGGTTCCCATTGGCTCTGCCAGTTTGCCCAAATGAGGAACACAGGAGCTATCCCAGATCTCTCTTTCTTTCTCACCCACCCTCAGTCCATTCTCCTTTCTTAACTCTCCCTGGGATTTATGGCCCCTGCCCCCTTCTTCCGACTTGATGATGGTAATAGCACCATAACCTCCCTCCCTGACACCCATCTAGCATCCTTCTCCCAAGTCAGCTCTTACCACTACCAGAGTGATCTCTGAAAATCAAATCAGGTCTTGAAGATTCCAGCTTAGAATCTTTTAATGTGCTTCCTTGTCTTCAGGATAAATCTGAGCCTTTCTGCGAGGTCCCTCATGATGTGGACCCCGCCCCTCCCTTTCCCTCTCCTCTTACCCTGCCCGTCGTGAACCCTGTCCTTCGTCCACATGGAACTGCTTTATGGCTCCCACAGGGTCACGCTTCTGCACCTTTTTTTTTTTTTGCGGTACGCAGGCCTCTCACTGTCGTGGCCTCTCCCGTTGCGGAGCACAGGCTCCGGACGCGCAGGCTCAGCAGCCATGGCTCACGGGCCTAGCTGCTCCGCGGCATGTGGGATCTTCCCGGACCGGGGCACGAACCCGTGTCCCCTGCATCGGCAGGCGGACTCTCAACCACTGTGCCACCAGGGAAGCCCTTCCGCACCTTTACATGTGCTGTTTTCTCTGCCCGGAATATTTTTTCCCCAACTCCTTCCCTCAGTGTAGTTCTGGAAGGCTTGTGCATGGCGTGCCTGTCCCTGGAGGTCTTCCTGACCCCCTCCGATGCTGGATTAGGTGCTATCCCTAGATGTTTCTTTTTTTTTTTTGCCTGCACCGTGCAACGTGCAGGCTCTTAGTTCCCCAACCAGGGATCGAACCCGTGCCCCCTGCAGTGGAAGCTCGGAGCCCTAACCACTGGACCACGAACAAATTCCAGCACCCCTAGGTGCTTCTTTATCGCTCTCCATCCACTGCTGCTGTAGCATGGACTGCTTGATAGTCTCATAAACTCCCGACCAGTCTGTGTGTGACTGAAGAGCAGGCGGACTCATCTCTTTTTCCCATCAATGTCAAATCAGTGTCTATCAATGTCAAATGTATGAATGAATCTGGGTCAGTCCCTTTTCTTAGACAAGCCGGCGAGGCCCAGGTAGTAGATGTGTCATGGTCGAATGCTGCTCTATTACTTGTCACATCTTTGACCCAATGAAATGGCCATTGCGTGTAGATGCCATGCCACTCTGTGGGCCGCTGAGATGGGACTAGAGCATCATTGCTTAAGAGCTGGGCTTAAGGCCAGATGGACGTTCCCTCCATCTGGGTTGAGTTCCCTCTCAGCACGCCTGCAGTCTGGCTGCAGCTTCCCAGCTCCTAACCACGTGGCTATACCACTGCGGGGAAAGAACGTGCTGGTCAGAAAACAGGAGCTTCAGGTCCTCCCGGCAGCTGCCTTTCTTCTCAAAAACCAAGAAACGTGGGCTTATACCGCAAGCTTCTGGGAACTCTGTTAGTACGAGTCATCATTCTTGGGTCTGAACAGTGCTGAAGTGGGTTGGGGTAGATGACCTCAGAAACATGGTGAATTCATGGAGAGAAATGCTACCCTGTGAGACCTCCGGCAGCCTGACACTCAGCCTTTCGTGGTGACACTCTTTCTAATTCCTAAAATTTGAGTTAGAAAAGTTTGTTACCAAGGATCTACGAAATGAGTTTGGAGCTTGAGGAAATCACGCCACTCTTAAAGGATGGCTATCGACGAGGCCTGCTCTGTAATGCTAGTAACACCTACAGTTGCTGCCCCCTCGCACCCCCTACTCTCAGGACTTAGATGCAGTAGGACTTCAGGGCTCTGCAGGCGTCATTTTTGAAGCCCTACTGGCAATGGTGGGTTGCTGCAGGGTAGGGGACCCACAGTTTGAGAAGGGGCTGAGGACTAGCCTTAAAGAGGAGAGGATGGAGCTTCCCTGGTGGTGCAGTGGTTGAGAGTCCACCTGCCGATGCAGGGGACGCGGGTTCGTGCCCCGGTCTGGGAAGATCCCACATGCCGCAGAGCGGCTGGGCCCGTGAGCCATGGCCGCTGAGCCTGCACGTCCAGAGCCTGTGCTCCGCAACGGGAGAGGCCACAACAGTGAGAGGCCCGCGTATTGCAGAAAAAAAAGAGGAGAGGATGAGGTCAGGAACTGAGGACTGGCCAGGACACCTGGTTCTGAGGGGGTCCTGCCCTGCTTCTTCCTTTACTTTCTGGACAAATGTTTCATGACCCCACAAAGACTTTCCTTTCTCAGTGCATCTCTGGAATAATAAATCTGAAGTTCAGCAAGACTTTTTGTGAAACTCTGTTTATATTAGTTCATAGTGATACCAGAAAATAAAGGTAACTATTTCTGTTCTTTGGAGTTTGTGCTACTGCAGTTCATTTAAAATGAGCTTAAAGGATGTGTCAGGCAAGTTTTCTCTCTCGGGAATTTCATATGATGTTGTGCTGTCTTGGCCACTGAGCACAGCACAGTGCTGGGGCAGGGGCTGCTTGATCAGACAGTGCCGTGGTCACGGCTCTGGCCCCCCAAATCCTGACCATTACCTTTGGCAGTGGCTATGGACATCTGCTGAGTGAGTCATGATCATTTTTATGATACATCCTGAAAATTTCCAGTGTTACTTAATGAAGTTCAGGGAAACAGAAGGGTTAGATTTCAGGAAGGTAGCTACTTTTTAAATGACAACCTAATGTTTTCATATTATGAGTTAATATCTTACCAAACCTAAATTCTGATGTTGGAAATGTACAATTTAAACCAAGTGTAAAGTTAGGAGAGTACTTTGTAGTTTGTCCTTAGTCAGAGTTCCTACAGTAGCTGACTCTACCACTCCCCACCTCAATCTTTTCCTTTTCTGCCCTCGCTCACTCTGCTCTGGCCTCCTTGCTTTCTCTCAGACCCACCTCAGGACCTTTGCACATGATCTGACCCCTCCTCAAGATTGCACTGAGCTTGCCCCCTCACTTCCTTCAAGCTTGTTCTCAAGTGGCTCCGTATCATTGAGGCCTTCTTTGATCTCCTGATACCCTTCACGGCGACACTCCTTAGTGCCCTGTCCTGCTTTATCCACAGAACTGGTCACAGTCTGACGTTCTGCTTCTATGTTTGTTTATTGTTTAGTCTATCTACCTCCACTGAAATGGAAGCACCATGAGGGGGCTTTGTCAGTTTTGTTCCCAGGTTCATCCCTGGTGCCTAATACAGTTCCCGGCACATATTACGCAGTTAACATAAATATGTGTTGAACAAATGAATGAATGAAACAGAATTTTTTCACCCAGAAGGGACTTTTTAGATCATCAAGTAACCTTATATTACAGACTGGGAAACTGAGGCACAGAAAGGTTATGTGGCTTATTCAGAATGAAACTGAATCATTTAAAAGCTGTTATAGCTCTTTTTAGAACTCTAGGAATATATGTGGAGCATTCTGGTCAGTGGTCCAGGATGAGACAAAAGAGTTAGTGAAAACAGACTGATAACTTAAAATTTTAGCAAAAAGTGACAAGTTATTGTGTGATGGCAAAGCTTTTTGAAAGCAGAGTCTTGTTGACTTTTGTGGTATAAAGTGCACTTTGCATTAATTAGTGCCCAAGAAAAATGTGTTGATGGATTTGGTTATACTGTCATAAAGTCATTCTTTCTCTAAGACCCTCCTTCTGCACTGAGACAGGAGGGACAGGGGCAAGGCACAACCTTTAAAAGAATGACATATCCTGAGGATACGACAAAAACTCATTAAAACCAACTAGGTCCAAGATGGAAGAAGATTTAACTTCCCATAGACCTTGAGCCTCATTACACACTCATTGTAATATATTAGCATATGCTAAACAACACACAGACAGGCACCATGACAGTCCTGAGGCCAACCATGAAAGGCCAAAAGGTGGGTGGTGCCCTAATTCCTGGAAATCCCCACCCCCTCTCCAAGATAGAATATCCCACTCATTAGCTATGAAATTGCCCAGCACATAGAAACTAACCAGCCCCACATTTCAGGGGCTGCTCTCACTTTCCAAGAGAACCCCACCCCTGGGGCTGCTTCTTTCTGTGGAGTGTGTACCTCTGTAAATAAACCCACTTTCACTTTACTATGGCTTACTCACTTGGCCAGCCATCCCAAGGACTCTAGGCCTGGGACATGACCATTCTCTCATGCCCCATTTTTCCTACAACAGTACTACTTTTTTTCCGTTTTTTTTTCTTTTCCTTTCTTTCTTTTTCATTCTCTTCCAAAATATACAATTGCACTTATGGCTTTAAAATTCTTTTGGTTACAAGTATCACATTTAAGAGATTTTTGTGTTGTTTTTGGTGTGTGTGTATTTTTTTTTTCAATACTTTTATGAACAGCTAAGAAGATCAAAGAAGTGACTTGGTCTCTGGGAAAATTCAGAGCTATTCAGCTATTCCATTTTTCCAGATGCATCTGCATCAAATAAAGCAAAGAACTAATATTTCTAGCTCTCCGCTTTGTAAAAGAACCGACTTGACAAGCCATGGTGGTTTGAGGACCTGAATGGTTCTGACCTCAATCTTGTTTATAGACATCCTTGGAATCTCACTTTTGACAAAAAGTTGTTTATAAGTAGCATGATGTTTAGATACACAACAGTTTGGGGGTGGGACCAATTAATTTCTCTTTAAACAGAAAAAAATGAAGCACAGCTAATCTTTTTAGTGAACTGAAGTAAACCCTAAAAGATGCAGTGATACTGCTTTAACTTCGGAGTTGGAAGCCATGAAAATTCAGGGAGGGTATATTTAAGAAAATGTGAGAAGAGAAGGAGAGAGGTGGGTAAACCACATGAATACAGAAGAAACCTCTTTCTGTTGTTAGCATAGATTTAAAAAAAAATCTACTCTTGTGTCTTTAGATATCCTAAATAAACAATTCTGAGGGTGTGTTGTCTGTACTTTAGACCACACAGAGCAGTGATTCTCAACGAATCACCTGAAGGCTCTTTCAAACTATCCAAACTCTCCAGGAAACTAATTACACACAATCTCCACCCCACCCCCCAACTTTATTCTCCCCATCCCATTACTGAGGGGAATTCTGCTGCCCAGGGTTACGCCTGTCCTCTGCTCTTTCCCACTGATGCGTGGAAATCCTGTGGCTGGTGGTAGGGCCCATTCATATGCATGCCTCTTTCTCTATCATAAGACCACCTAAGAAGATTCAACTCCGACAGCATAAGCAGCTAAATCTTAGATTTATATACTCCAAAGGCTGGAAAAACACCTGAAAACGTGACTCTTATTTTATCTGATCGTTGGCATTTAGCTAAAATCAGTCGACTATTCCAAACATCTCTACAAATCTGGCTGTACCAAACAGGCATCATGACTGTCAGCTGGGGTATAGTCCCAGGCGATCCTCTAGCAAGAGCAGTGATTTAGCATTGTACTATCCATATGCTGTACTCGGGCTCCCTCACAAAACCCATTTGCAAGACTGCTGCCTGGGCTTGGAAATGGTCTGGGTTACAGGTAGCAAAGCTCACTGACCCCAGTGGGGATTTTGCCTGTGAGGTAAGCTAATTGGTCACTTACTTTGCTATAACCAACTAGGTTCACAGTGCACCTGAGCATGGGGTCAAACTGTGCATTAGATTTTAGGGCTCCCTTCAGGTAAAGGGCAATCTTACAGACTGCAAGTCTCAAGATCAGGTAGAGGCCACAGGCAGTCCTTGCCTCTCCAGGACTACAGAGCTGAGTCTCATCCACAGGAACAGTGCAGTGAAGTCCCCTCGGAGATGAGAACATTTGGTCACCAGAGGCCATCTTAGTGACCCTCAGTTTGCCCTTTCTGGCAGACAGGGAGTTTACAAAAGAAGAAATTCAGATTCTAACAGAGGGATGGAAAGGTATTCACCTTCACTAGCAATTAGAGAAATGCCCAAGGTTAGCTTTTTAATCTCTCAGTTTGGCAAAAGGTAAAGACCAATTATGTTGCCTGGTTTAGGCACCTTCATTTACTCACTGCTTCAGAGAAGGGTCATAAAATTGGTACAGCCTTTCCCTGGCAACCTGGTGATGTGCAACCCAATGGAGATATCAGATCCTTTCACCCAGCTGTCCTACTTCTAGGAACTGAGAGCTACGCGTTTATTTTAAGGAAATGCATTAAGGAGCTATTCGAAGAAATGTATACAAAAGTTGCAAGCGGTATTTGAATGTTAGTACTTGGAAACAACCTATGTATTTTAATAATAAGAGATTTAAATAAATTATATATCTGAATGATAGATTTTTATGGTGTAGTTAAAAGTGATATAAAATATCACATGATGGCTCTATAAAGATGTTTGTGGTCTACTGCTGAGTGGAAAAAAAAGCAAGTTACAAAACAATGTGAGGTCTAATCATTTTTTAAAAATCCAAGTACATTTAAAAGTCATGTTAAATGAAACTCCAAACCATGGTATTACAGATGACTTTCATTTTCTTCTTTTTGTTCACTTGCATTTTCTTTTTTTTTTTTGTGAGTTGTGTTTTTTTTTTAATTAGGTTCTACTTCTATACATTAGTGCAATCTGATCATACAGTATTTGTCTTTTTCTGACTCATTTCACTTAGCATAATGTCTTCAAAGTCCATGTTGTCACAAATGGTAGGATTACCTCATTTTTTATAGCTGATTAATAGTGTTTCCACAATGAGCATCTATTTTTAAAATTTTCTTTTAGGGACCTCCCTGGTGGTCCAGTGGCTAAGACTCCATGCTCCCAATGCAAGGGGCCCGGGTTTGATCCCTAGTCAGAGAACTAGATCCCACATGCATGCTGCAACTAAGAGTTCACATGCCACAACTAAAGATCGCACATGCTGCAACTAAAGATCACACATGCCACAACGGAGATTCCAGGTGCCCCAACTAAGACCCAGCGCAGCCTAAATAAATACATAAAAATTTTGTTTTTAAAATTTTCTTTTAATGTATTTTTCTGATCTTTTTTCTAAGTTTTTTTTTAAATTGAAGTGTAGTTGATTTATAACATTATATAAGTTTCAGGTGTACAATATAGTGATTCACAATTTCTAAAGATTATACTCCATTTATAGTTATTATAAAATATTGGCTATTTTCCCTGTGCTGTACAATATATCCTTGTAGCTTGTTTATTTTATACATAGTAGTTTATACCTTGAAGACCCCTACCCCTGTCTTGCTCTCCTCCCTTCCCTCTCCCCAATGGTAACCACTAATTTATACTCTATATCTGTGAGTCTTTTATAATACTCACTGATTTGTTTTATTTTTTAGATTCCACATAGGTTATAACTGGTCTCAGTTTTTAATTGAGTTGTTTGTTTTTTGGTATTGAATTGTATGAACTGTTTATATATTTTGGATATGAACTAACCCCTTATTGGTCATATCATGTGCAAATATTTTCTTCCATTCTATAGGTTGTCATTTTGTTTTGTTCATGTTTTCCTTTGCTGTGCAAAAGCTTTTAAGATTAATTAGGTCCCATTTGTTTATTTTTGCTTTTGTTTCCTTTGCTTTAGGAGACAGGTCCAAAAAAATATTGCTATGACTTATGTCAAAGAGGGTTCCATCTACGTTTTCTTCTAGGAGTTTTATGGTTTCTGGTCTTACATTTAGGTCTTTAATCCATTTTGAGTTTATTTTTGTATATGGTGTTAGAAAATGTTCTAATGTCATTCTTTTACATGTAGCTGTCCAGTTTTCCCAGCGCCACTTTTTGAAGAGACTGTCTTTTCTCCATTGCATATTCTTGCCTCCTTTGTTGTAGATTAATTGACCATAAGTATGTGAGTTTATTTCTGGGCTCTATAGTCTGTCCCATTGATCTAAGTGTCTGTTCTGTGCTGTTTCTGTTTTGTTATATTCTTCATTCGTTTTATTCTTTAGATTCCACAGGTAAGTGATAACCTTTCTCTGTCTGATTTATTTCACCAAGCATAATACCCGCCAAGTCCAGTTGTTACAAATGGCAAAGTTTCATTCTTTCTTATGGCTGAGTACTATTTCATTGTATATATATACACCACATCTTCTTTCTCCATTCATCTGTTGATGGACACTTAGGTTGCTTCCATATCTTGGCTACTGTAAAGAATGCTGCTTTGAACATAGGGATGCATGTATCTCTTCAGATAAGTGTTTTCGTTTTCTTCGGGTATATACACAGCAGTGGAATTGCTGGATCATGTGGTAGTTCTGTTTATAGTTTTCTGAGAACCTCCATACTCTTTTCCACAGTCGTTGCATCAATTGACATTCCCACCAATCACGTACGAGGGTTCCGTTTTCTCCACATCCTCGCCAACATTTGTTTTTTGTGGTCTTCTTCATGGTAGCCATCCTGACAGGTGTGAGACTGTGGTTTTCATTTGCAAAACCACTGACATTGTGGTTTGCATTTCTCTGATGATTAGCAATATTGAACATCTTTTCACGTGCCTGTTGGCAATCTATATATCTTAACTTTACTCTGTATCTTTCTTTTGTGTGTTCATTTGCATGTGAATGGTATGTGGTCTGATATTTACATCGACGGAATTGATTTGTCATTCCTCCGCCTCTCTTGGAATAAACTAGTCATCAAGAGCAGTTAAAAACTTAACCACAGGTTGTTTTCCCAAAGTTTAGCTGTCAGTCAGTTCTCTGGAATTTTGAACCACGGAAGGTTCAGTGAATGATTATAGAACTAACTCACAAAAGTGCCAGAAGACTGTGATACGTACTTTTTTCAACTCTACTTACGAAGGATTTTAAGGTGTTTTTGTTTGTTTGTTTGTTTTCTCTGCCAGAAATTTGCTTTTTTACTGGAGGGAAAATCAGCTACATTTCTCCTGGTGCTACCACTTATAATCCTGTGACCCCAGGCCATCAACTTCTTTTTAGGGACTCTATTTTCTCATCAGGGGAATGTTGGTCCCCTGATGTAGTCCTAGGTAAAGTTCTTTAAGGTAGGCTCACCATTCTCTGATTTATCTCATTACCTCCTTAGCATCTAAGATCAAAGTGTCCCTAGCCTGTGGTGACGGATCAATGCCAAGCCACACATGTACAAGTGAAGGTGCCTCTCCAAGTAAGTCACATGCCAGTGTCCTAAATTGAGGCCAAAGGTCAGTTGGCAGCGACACTGTCTGTGGCTGGAGAGGATCCCCAGCACTGAACTCCCTCAACCTTTTTTACTGGGAGCGTACTTCATGTGTTAAGTGTCTCAGATCTGCCTGCCTGTGCCTACTATTTAGTATTTTTAGTAATTTACTTTAAAAATCTGGTGTCCAGCACTCCCTTCCCCACCCCTACTCTTCGATGTACAAAATGTATCTGTAAGGATCATACCAAGTCACCCAGCTGGTATTTCAGGATGGGTTAGCTTTGAGAGACACCGTTTTGCTACCAAATAATTATCTTTTCTTTCCGAATGTGAACAGATGTAGTGAAGGGTTTCAGAGATGGTGCAAGTGTCTCTTTTTGGATTCCTTTTCTTTGAGAACTGTCCATGGGTCCCACTTGATTCAGAGGCCAGGCAGATATCAGCAGTCCTAGCCTTCTCAACACAAGTGTTCAGGAAGGGCAAGTTCTGAGTGAGCTGTAAACTCGCTGCTTAAAAGATACCATTTGCCCTTCTTTGCTTTTTTTTTTTTCTCTTTCTTTTTTCCTTTGCCTCCATGCAGTACCACCTTATTCTGTGGAACACAAGAGGCAGCAACCCGAACATATTTCCATGCATACTAATTCTTCCCTCTTCCAAAAGAGAAAAAAACCTAGGATGACACTCCACCCTCTCCCCCCAGATCCTCTCTGTTTGCTCATTCCTCTCTTTTATTAGTATTGAATGGGCATTAGACAAAACAGAAAAAAAGGCAGGAACAATGCAGATAAGAAAGGAATTGAAACAGTGGGGTCTGTGCTTTCTGTGGTTGTGGAAGTAGACAGGATTCCCTGGCCAGTTGGTGGCGTTTCTAGCAAAATCACAGATCTTGGGATAATTTGGGGTAATACTCAAGGTTTGGGGATGGGCTAGGATTCTGGCCAGGGTAAGGCAGACCTAGGTACATTCACAATGCCTAGATTCTACTTTGTATCTGGACTGTTCCCAAACCAAAGATCTTTCCCCTCACACCCTGCTTGGCACATCGTTGTTCTGGCTCCCTCTTGGGATTACTAAAGCACTGGGAACTCCTATAAGGTCATTTGAAACAAGAGTGATAGAATGAGTGAAACTGTGGAGTGGCTCTGATTTCCAGAACCCAACAGGCTTATAAGGGGGTGGTGGTGGTGGGGGGAGGTCCATTTCCCAACTTCCAAGCAAAACCAGTTTGGGGTTGCAAAAACACAGCTCCTGTTGCTTTCCACTGACCTGTGGCAAGGGACATGGGACAATCAATGCCTGGCTCAGGCCACTGTACTGGGTGACCCCTAGAAAGAAGGAAAGGCAACTCTAGTATTCAAAACTGCCTCTTGGAGGAGGATTTCTCAGGCCCATGCATCTCCTGGCTTTTTTCAGCTCTCTGGGGGTTGGGTGGTGACCTCCAGCCAGTGCCATCTTCAAACCAGGAGTTGCCACACCTGGAGAGGCAGCCCCAGGGGGCTGGTGGAAAAAGCCAGAGTTCAAAACCTAGCTCTGCCTCTTACTGGATGTATACCCTGAGGCGAGTTTTTCCATCTCTCTGAGCTGCAGTTTTCTCAGCTGTAAAATGGGAGTAATGATAGGCTGGAATTTACAGAGATGTTGCCAGAGTTATAGAAGATGGTATGAAGCACTTGGCACGCGCTGATACTTAGTAATTAGTCACTGGCTCTTCTCTCTCCCAACTTCTGCAAGTAAAATTTCCTTCATTTATATAGTGAAACTACACAATTATCTAGTCTCTAAGGAAAAAAGGAGGCAGATGGAGAGTGCTTTATACGACACATTTTCTACAAGAGCCATACTGGTCACTATATCCATCCTGAAATACCAGCTGGCTTTGTAGGGTGGTAGGAACAGCAGGAATCGTGTAAGGCTTCCAGAGTTCTGCCAGGGCATTTATAAGGTACGGGGAAGCAAACTGACACGTTGTGTCCTGTGTCCTCACTGCATCATGGCAAATATGGGTACAATTTGGCAACTGGTTTAACCATAGAATTTTGGCAAACTGAGCCCCTTTAGGGATGATTCAGTGACTTAAGGCTTTTGAAAGATATGAACAGACCACCGTGTCCAGTTCAGCGAGGGGTTCCTACCACTTCCGGAGTTTCCTGCCTGAGTTGTCTCTCTGTAGTTACCTCCCATTCCTCCAAAACATCTGCCAGGCTAAGTTAGAACACAGGTCAGGTAGTGCCCCTCAGGCATGTTTGGTTTGGCCATTGTGCTGCAGGCCCACTCAGTAGTTTAGAAAAATCTAGTTACTGACATTTATAAATCAAGAATGTTCGTGTAGAAATCCAGATTGCCAGCCTCGCTTGAAAACTTGGCTCTGTCCACACTGGGCTGGCATATTCCAGCATGCAGCCCGCGGCTGGAGCCAAGTGGCTGCCGCTCCCTTAGCCGGGCAAACGTTGCCCAGGCTGCCAAGCCCCCGTGCTGCCTGCTTCACTTGTTCAGGCCCCCTTCCTGAACTGTGTGGTTATTTTGGTTGCGATTCACTCCCCCTCTCAAACATATACTTTCCATGGTACCTCCCTGCTTTCTGAATCAAGTGTACCTTCTTCACCTGGTCCTCCACGGTGTCCAGCAATGATTCTCAAACTGGACACGTGCTAGAGACACCTGGGAGATTGTCGAATTCCTGGCGCCTCCCCCAGTCCCTTCTGATTCAGTAGCTCAGCGGTGGGACTCGGGAGCCTATTTTTAACAAGAAAGAGCCCCAGGTAGTTCTACTGCAGATGATCTAGGGCATGCCCCAGCATCCCGTGCTAGGCTTTCTTTAGTTTCAGTTCCGGAATTCCTAGAGACGTCAGTTGGCCTTCCCTCTCCCCCACCAAATGGCAGCTCCTGCAAAAACCACGTGGGACTAGGGGAAAGAGGCGATTCCTAATAAAAAGGTGCTCGGCAGACCACCGCACTCTTCCTTCTCATTCTCTCACGCCTGTTGCCGGTGCCCAGCTCATCCCATTGTCTCTGCACTCGTAACTTCAGGAAGGCAGGGGTTGCTTCTCACTCAGCTGCCTCTCCCCAGAACTGCCTGGCACTGGACTTTAGACACAGTGGGTGTGCTCATCATCTATCTCTTTTAAGTTTTTAACTAGTTTTCAAACAGTTATATTTGTACAGTTAAAAATGCAAATAATACCAAAGGATATACAATGAAGCTGAGTCTTTCTCCCAATCCTGACTTCGAGGCCGCTGTTCCTCTTAAAGGAACCAGTCTCTTTTGTGTCTCAACGAAGACATGGGCCTGTCTATGGAGACAAGGCCCACTTGTCACTTTTTATCTCCACAAACAGTCGTTTTCTGTACAAATGGTCCTCGACTCACAATGGTTTGACTTACGGCATTCAGTAGAAACACACTTTGAAGTTTGATCTTTTCCCGGGCTGGTGATATGCGGTACAACACTCTCTTGTGACGAGTCCCAGTCAGCCACACGATCAGGAGGATGAACAACCGACACCCTTACAACCATTCTGTACCCAGACAACTACCCTGTTTTTCATTTTCAGTACAGTATTCAATAAATTACATGAGATATTCAGCACTTCCTTATAAAATAGGCTCTTTGTCAGATGATCTTGCCCAAATGTAAGCTAACGTAAGTGTTCTGAGAATATTTGAGGTAGGCTAGGCTAAGCTGTGATGTTCAGTAGCTTAGTATATTAAATGCATTTCAACTTACGATATTTTCAGTTTACAACGGGTTTATCACGGTGTTACCCAATCATAAGTCGAGTAAGATATTGTACTTTGTTTTCATTTTATAGTAATATGTTGATCATTCCATATCAGTCATCCCCAAAATAGGTTTTATGAATATTTATTCATAAAAACCTTGGATTAGATAGGGGAATGTTACTATTATTATCTTAAAATTAAGACTATTGGAGAATGGATCGATTAAAAGACTTTTGCCCAAGGGGTAGGACTAGACAGCAAGTCTTCCGACTTCCACCCCAGAGTGTTTTGCTCTAAGTTATATAGTTATTTGAAATTGCTGTTTATCTGTGTGGTGGAGGCCAGGAACAGTGTCCTTTCTTGTTCACCACTTATAATTTATAAAAAGATAAGGAGAGGGCTTCCCTGGTGGCGCAGTGGTTGAGAGTCTGCCTGCCGATGCAGGGGACACGGGTTCGTGCCCCGGTCCGGGAAGATCCCACATGCTGCAGAGCGGCTGGGCCCGTGAGCCATGGCCGCTGAACCTGCGCTCTCGGAGCCTGTGCTCCGCAACAGGAGAGGCCACAACAGTGAGAGGCCCGCGTACCGCAAAAAAAAAAAAGATAAGGAGAAATTCTGCCCAGAGCTGGGGTAGAGGGTCTTCTCCAAACATATCTGGGGAGTTTGGGCCTTTATGCCACCACAGTGTACCTTAAAGATTACCTGATGTGAACTCACTCTTGCTACCAACTCAAAAGTGAGTTGGGAAGACTTCCAACTAACAGGTTTATTTAAAACGCTGCAGACACAGTTACAACAGAAAACAGCTGCTTTCAAGTCCGCTCTTCCAGAGTTCGAGTTTTATACAATTGCACAATGTCACCTGCTCTGGACCTCTTAACCTCCTATCAAGCAAAACATGAGTCCAGCTCAGAGGTCTGTCCACATATTCGAGATTCACCATGCAACACATCCTTCATTTCCCTTCTTCCTCATGATTTATCAGTGCAAGAATTTTGGAAAGTTGTATACAGATAAGGCAAAAGAAGTTTGGAATTGTATGCACCCTTGAGAGGTGAATCCTAGCTTTCACAAATAGCTTCACAGAGCCCACTTTCTCTGCTAAGGATATCATTTTTTATTCATTTATGTCCCACCTTTCCCCTACTCTGAGAAGATAAGTGATTTCTTGAAGTGAATGTATCATAATCGTTAAAGAGGGCAAACACTCATTGAATAAATAAGGTCCAGCTTTGAGAGTAGAAATTAAATGTTCTCTGTTCTTTTCAGGGACACGTGGCCATCAGGAATAATGAGCAACCCATTTGCACACCTCGCTGAGCCTTTGGATCCTGCACAACCAGGAAAGAAATTCTTCAATTTGAATAAATTGGAGGATTCAAGATATGGTAGGTACATGGCTCTATGATGTAAGTGCTCTGATAGTAATTGGAATATCATTTGCATAATAAGTAAGCTACTTAATAAATTAGGCTTTAGGAGAGTTGGAAGAGGGAGTAGCAGAGATGGCTGAATGGTCTTGGGTTAACCACACAAATACACACCTTTCTTACATTGCTCGTTTTCAAGTAGATAATAATGATTATATATATGTAACATTTACATAACATTTAGTATAGAGAGTGTTTGTACATATATATTGTTTAATCTGAATAACAACCCTATCATGTTATGTTTAAAAACATAAGAAGTCCTGAGGAAGCTGAGGCCCAGAGAGAGTAAATGATATGATTAAATAACAACTATGTAGGTAGCAGAAGAGGATGAAAACACAAGCCTTTTTTATTCCAACTCCTATGCTTCTCTACCTTTGTAGTCTTGCCTTTTCTGGATAATACTGGTAAATAATTCTCATGTATCCGGATGGACCATTTCTTTTATAAACAAAATAACTTTTCTTAATGAGTTACCATTGTTTTATTCTAGAAAACACAGTTACCAATGACCACACTACATGGTGTTTAGGGGTTTATTTCCTTTGAAAGATGTATCTGACTATTCTTTAGTCTTATTATAATAATTGTAAAGGGGTTATCTTCTCATTTCTTAAACACTAGGTTTCATAAGGAATACTACTGTATGTGTGTGTACTTGCTAACAGTAATACAGTAAATTATCTAGACTCATGTCTTTCATGATGACTTAAGGGAAATTCTGTTACTGGATTCCAAGGCTAGGCAACCATTTATTATGAAAGATTTAAGTGTAATATTTTCTTTTTGCCTAGGCTGTTGGCATTTTCTAGTACTGAATGTCTCCTAAATCCATTCAGTAGTTTTATATTTTAAACTGTTGGAATCAGTTTAAATTTACTCTTTCCCTGCTGGAAGAATAGTGTGATGCCTTGTATCAAGTTTGTATGGAGTTTGGCTTTAGAGAGCTCTTATAATAAGATGTCTCATGGGTTTGGTTTTGTTATACTTTCTCCTTTACTCCTAGGACGACTACCATTTTCTATCAGAGTTCTCCTGGAGGCAGCCATTCGGAACTGTGATCAATTTTTGGTGAAGAAAAATGATGTTGAAAATATCCTAAATTGGAATGTCATGCAGCATAAGAACATAGAAGTGCCGTTTAAGCCTGCCCGCGTCATCCTGCAGGACTTCACGTGAGCCTCATGTCACTTCACTCTGTTTTTCTCTGCATCCCTTGTCAGCCTTTAAAGAAAGCTTCTTAAAAGCAAAAATAAAAAACACAGTGACTGTATAATTTTTCACTTAACATTCAGAGACGGTTGAAAGCAAAAGAGGGCAGTCATCCCAGACGGGAAGAGATAATCTCAGGCAAATCAGGATGCATACTCACTCCACCTTTTCCAGTGGCAAAGATCTTTGTCCTTGGTCTTCAAGATCCTAGTTCTAAGTGTACTAACAAAAGTTGAAAGAAACAGTATGGAGTGGAGCTATCTCGGAATCTTTTCGCCCCTGTGTCCTATCACCCAAGGAGCCAGGTTTCAAACAGCTGTCCTTGGAACGTTGATATGTGTCACCTGAGGGGAGATACGTAGTTCACAAGGCGTGATGTGTTGCTGTTAAGCCTCTGTTCACATCCTGCTATTCCCAGGAATTGCTCCCTATCACGGCTTCATTTTGAGACATTACCATTTCATTTTGAAATGATGTTATTTTATTCCTTCTGGAGAGCAAATTTCATTTTTTTTAGAGGAAAGATCACCCAAATTTTATTCTCTAATAAAAAGGAAGCATTCACTTAGTATAAATTTGATTCACAGCCTACTTTTCTGAATTATATCCATTCCTTTAAATTTGGTCTGAAGTTGAAGGGTGTGATCCGTATATCTTGTACAGGTCTTTGTCAGCCCACCATATGAAAAGGGAACAGTGATGGCAGAAAAAGTTCCAGAGTTTTTAATTGCCAGCTTTCCCACAGCTTCTCTGTTTAGACCATATTGGCTGTGACCTTCAATGCAGGGATAAAATTGCATATAGAGATACCACTCAGTCGCGGCACTTATTACTGATGTGATTTCTGCTGAAGGGAATGTGTTTAGACACTTTCACTTTTCTAACACATCCATTGTTAGCACCACTGATGAAACAGCCGATGAAACAGTCCCATTGCCAATATTATCAGCAGAGGCAAAAGCTGAAAAATCCCATGGCACTTGTTTAACCGATTTGTTTTCTGCTTAATCTCCCTTTTCTTAGGGGTGTGCCAGCTGTGGTTGACTTTGCTGCCATGCGTGATGCTGTGAAAAAGTTAGGAGGGAATCCAGAGAAAATAAACCCTGTCTGTCCCGCTGACCTTGTCATTGATCATTCCATCCAGGTTGATTTCAACAGAAGGTGAGAGACTAGGATGAATAGTTGGGTTTTCTGCTTTGTGCAAAATCTCAGAGTGTAAGTCTTTTTTGTGTGTAAAAGGGAACCCTCCTGCACTGTTGGTGGGAATGTAAATTGATACAACCACTATAGAAAACAGTATAGAGTTTCCTTAAAAAACTAAAAATAGAACTATCATATGACCCAGCAATCCCACTACTGGGCATATACCCTGAGAAAACCATATTTCAAAAAGACTCATGTACCACAATGTTCATTGCAGCACTATTTACAATAGCCAGGACATGGAACCAACCTAAATGTCCATTGACAGATGAATGGATAAAGAAGATGTGGCACGTATATACAATGGAATATTACTCAGCCATAAAAAGAAACAAAATTGAGTTATTTGCAGTGAGGTGGATGCACCTAGGGTCTGTCATACAGAGTGAAGTAAGTCAGAAAGAGAAAAACAAATACCGTATGCTAACACATATATATGGAATCTAAAAAAAAAAAAAAAAAAAGTTACTGATGAACCTAGTTGCAGGGCAGGAATAAAGAGGTAAACATAGAAAATGGACTTGAGGACACAGGGTGGGAGGGTGAAGCTGGGGCAAAGTGAGAGTAGCATCCGCATATATACACTACCAAATGTGAAATAGTTGGCTGGTGGGAAGCAGCAGCATAGCACAGGGAGATCTGCTTGGTGCTTTGCGATGACCTACAGGGGTGGGATAGGGAGGATGGGAGAGAGGCTCAAGAGGGAAGGGATATGGGGACACATGTATGCATATGGCTGATTCACTTTGTTGTACAACAGAAACTAACACAGTTTTGTGAAGCAATTATTCTCCAATAAAGATCTATTAAAAAATTAAAAAAAGAAGAAAAATCTTTAAAAAGTATATTCAGGAAAACTCAAACTTAATAAATATTTTCCCCTGAAGTTTTTTTTTTTTCCAGGGTGGGGGCAGGGGGGATTAAGTCTTTTTTTTTTTTTTTTCTATTTACTTCTTGGGTGAGAACAGCCTGTGTTTAAGCTTGAAGTCTGGGTGAAAAACACATACAAATTCTGCCATGAGAGCTTGTCAATACAAGTATGTGTTTGACTTGAAAAGAGTTTGGCTTTTTTTTTTTTTTTTTCCAACCACTGGAGTCTTATTCCTTTTTGATTCCAAGTAACTATTTCATATCTGGCCATCTCTGCCTCTCCACGTGGGTGTCCATAAACTCTATCCTTTTCCTTTTTTCCTCCTATTGTTCAGGATATCCACTTCTCTCTTGCTGCTAAAATCGTACCAACAACCTACCAATCCTACCAATAAAATCTCAGTAGCAGAAGCCAATAAGAATTTATTTCTTCCACATCTACAAGTTGGGTGGGAGCTCAGCTGAGCTCAGCTGAATGCAGTTGGGCAGCTGTGCCTCACCCAGCCTTGGCTGGGTTGACTGCTTACTCTGCATTGCACATCGGTAGGGCAGCTGGGACAGCTCCATTCTATGTGTGCTTCTTTGGGAGCCCAGGCTAAAGGAGAAAGCAGCTATGTGGTGATCACAGAGGCTCAAGAAGGCAAGCGGGACCCTGCAGCATCTCTTGAGGCTTAGATGAGGACTGACATAGGATCACTTCTATTCACAATCACATTAATCAAAGCAAGTTGCACAATTTAGCCCAAAGTCAGGGGTGAAGCAGTACACTCCAGTAACTGCAAGGTTACACAATGAGGATTTGGATACAAGGAGGGCAACCAGGTACTACTAGAAGGCTGATATCTTAACCTAGAAGTATAACTAAATAAAATTATTTCCAACTTTAGATAGAACTTTAGTTAGAAAGAAATAACTGTTCTGCATACAATGCTGGGAAAATTATTTGGTAGAGAGAACAGTTCATATGATTTAAAGCATTAATATTTTAAAAATTAAATCATCAAAGATTTTGAAGAAAATTTATATAGTGTCAAATGTCTTGATGAGAAAAACCTTTCTAAATTTAGAAGCAATGAATGAAACAAAGGGGAAAAAAAATCTATAGATTTAATGACTTCAAAGTTACCAGGAGATAACTTGAAAAATATTTTCAATAAAGAGTTAATATCCCTAATATATAAAGAGTATGTATAATCTATTAAAAAATAGTAAAACCCAGCAAATAAATGGGCAAAGGAAAGTGGACATTTCACAATAAAAGGAAATACAAATGGTAAACAATATATAAAGCCTTTTCAACTTTACAAGTAATAAAAAGGTAAATTAAATCCTTGAGATACCATTTCCTCTTAACATAGTTTAGAAAATAAATGTTATTAATTATAAATGTGTCATGAGGGAGACACTTTTATACACTGCTGATAGCACTACAAATTAGAAATGAAAGCAATGTGCCATATCCTTTGTCCTGGAATTTCCACTTCTAAACATACACTTTATAGATATCTGAAATTCAGCAAAAGCTTAATGACTAAATAGTGCTTATTAAAGTATTATTTATAATAGTGAAAACTTAAAAGCATTCTAGGTGTCCAACAAAGGAGAGTGATTTATTAAATTATGGTACATCCTTAAAGTAAATTATTAAGTAACCTTTACGGTTATATTTTAATCCTTAATAACATTTGGAACATGCTCATGTCTTGGCTCAATGAGCTAGATAAAAATTGCATGTATAGAGTGATCTCAGCTCGATGAAACTCTAGGCAAAGATTACAAAATTGGAAAGAGAAGTGCCAAACTGCTAAGCGATTGTAACTATTCTTTATTTTTACAATAAAAAGCTATTGTTTTTATAATAGAAAGTCATTTAAGAATATGAAACCAACCACTCAAAGGAAAAAAAAAAGCAAAAACGTTTATTTGCTTCCTTGGGGATTTAAGTGGGTTCCATACAGCCTCAAGAGAAATGTAGAAACTAGTCATTCTCAAATTAGTATTGCCAATATCCAAACCAGAGAAATTCAGGAATAGAGAGAAAACTGCTTTGTCCCCTGAATTGATGGTTCTTGGAACAAACAGACTGGATACTTGCTAGCTCTTTCCTTTTCTTTGGACTCAACCCATCCTTGGGCAGCATGTCTTTTTTTTTTTTTTTCCTTAAATCACATGAGCTCAATTTAATGTTTTGATTTCAAAGGGAAGAGTTAAATTTACACAAACTATTATCCTATTGGAGAGTATGTTTCCTAAAGTCCCACTTCAGAAATTATTGAAAGGAGCCTCACAAAATCATGGGCAACTTTTTCTTGAAGACTCATTGGTGTTGATGGATTTACCTTCATTTCCCTGGCCTGGAAGGTGAAAGTACTGGTGGAGACAGAATTGTAATTGTTTTAATGTCTAAAGTTATTTGACTCAAAACTCAAAAGAGCTCCTGACAATTAAGCAGGTAAAGAATCTGAGTCAGCACCAAGTTCATTGTGACTTGGTTTCCTCCTTAAACCTTGACATCCATCAACTCTGGTTTCAATTTTTTATGGACCTTTTTCATTTATACTGTAATACTAAAAACATTATGATGAAAATAGCAAAGTCTAAGGGTGAACTTTGATCCAAAATGACATCCAAATCTAGCAAACACTTCTTTTTTTTTAATGAAAGAGAAACACTTCTATGAGAAGTATTTTCTTTTTTTAATAAATTTATTTATTTTTGGCTGTATTGGGTCTTCGTTGCTGTGCACAGCTTTCTCTAGTTGCGGTGAGCGGGGGCTACTCCTCGTTGCGGTGTGCAGGCTTCTCATTGCAGTGGCTTCTCTTGTTGCGGAGCACAGGCTCTAGGTGCGTAGACTTCAGCAGTTGTGGCACGTGGGCTAGTCAGTAGTTGTGGCACGTGGGCTCAGTAGTTGTGGCTTGCGGGCTCTAGAGTGCAAGCTCAGTAGTTGTGGCGCATGGGCTTAGTTGCTCCGTGGCATGTGGGATCTTCCCGGACCAGGGCTCGAACCCGTATCCCCTTCATGGGCAGGTGGATTCTTAACCACTGCACCACCAGAGAAGCCCGAGAAGTATTTTCATTGCTAGTGTTTTGTTTTTATTTCTTGAGTTTGGTTTTGCAATTTGACCTCCCAGTCTCTTTCCTCATTTTTGTAAGGAATTAAGTGTGATATCTCAGCTTTTGTGGAACTGTGTGCTGTGGGCTTATTTCCAGCTATTTCCAGAATGAAGTAAGGAGTGGTGGGATGGTGAATTTTCTCAGTTAAGTATTTCTAAGCTCTTTCCCTGCTGTGAATAATAGTAATTGGCTTCACACCATCTTTAGGAATCAAGGATCTAACTAATGCATTATTGTAATGTTTTACAAAGTTATCTCAGAAATAACCTTTTTTAAAATCCCAACAAGAATATCATAGCAATTTCTGACCAGATTTCATGAGTGTCAAAACTATCTTCTCTATAAATACTGTCTGTGAATTTCTAGAGTACCATTAAATGTAATACTCAGAAACTTTGAACTACATCCAAATCTGATTTCAACTTACATAAATAAGGAGAAATTTCCTCTTTAGTGTGTGAGGCCATTCACATTCAGAGATCTTATTGAAAGCTCACCAGATTGGGTAAATCTAGGAAAGTTCTGAGTGGTGGAAAAATCTGAATTCTAGGTCTGTTTATTCATTCGAATAACTAGAACTAAGTTAACGAGCCAAGGTTAGCATGAAAGATTTTTTGTTTTAGTGAGTAAATAGGGTTGTTTTTTAAATTTTATTTTTAATTTATTTTTAATTTTAACTTTTTTTTTTTTTACCTAGAATTTAACATATCTTAAAGCAGCCAAAGCATTTCTGGCTTCTGCTTGTCCTGTGACTATGTCATGTATATCGAACTGACGGTCCCAGCATTCTCTGGGGTAAATGGTCCTCTTCCAACCTTGCTTCTGTTGTGAGAAACTCTGAAATCCTCTGGAGACAAGAGGACAAGGCATAATGACTGGGAGTCCACATGGGCTCAGAGCTCAGCAGAAGAGATGGGGCGGCAGGGCCATACACGATTAAGAATAACGTTCCAAGATGCCTTCCCTTTTTTTTTTGTAAAATTAAATCCATTTAACAGACCTACTGTATGTCAGTATTTATTCAAGAAGCAGGTTAGTCTAGAAAAGTAGAGAGATTAGGGAATGCACAGCTTGAATGCAGTTAGTAAGTGTAGGAACCAAATCACTAACTTGGAGAGTCAGGGGGGCTCTTCCAGGAGTGTCACTTAATCTGGGTCCCCAGGCATGTTTACCAAAGAGCAAAGAGCTGGAAAGACATTCTACACAGAGAGAACAGAGCATGCAAAGGCATGAGGGAAGTGGGGTGTGAGAGAGTATGAGGGCCACAGTGCAGCTGAAACTAAAAGTTTGGACTGGAGAATGAGAGAGGACTCATGAAGGAAGTCTGACGTCAGACTGAAGGACCTTGTTTTTTTTTTTTTGCGGTACGCGGGCCTCTCACTGCTGTGGCCTCTCCCGTTGCGGAGCACAGGCTCCGGACGCGCAGGCCCAGCGGCCATGGCTCACGGGCCCAGCCGCTCTGCGTCATGTGGGATCTTCCCGGACCGGGGCATGAACCGGTGCATCGGCAGGCGGACTCTCAACCACTGCGCCACCAGGGAAGCCCGAGATCAGCAAACTTTTACTGTAAAGGGCCAACAGTAAATACTTTAGGTTTTGTTGGCCACATACTGTCTCCGTTTATTTGTTTTCCAACCTTTAAAAATATAAAAATTATTCGTTGCTTGACAGCCAAACATATACCGTATTGGGCCAGATTTGACTCATGAACCATAGTTTGTAGACCAAGCCCTGCTGTAAGATACTCTCAGAAATTGATTCCATCAAAGCAACTGACACTTATCTGGAAGAATATTCACATCAAAAGGAAAAGAAAAAAATCCGCATGGTAACTGAATGTGTATTTGTAGAGTAAATAAGTGCCTCCAGTCTTTTTCTTCTCAAGCAGTGCCTGCCTACCCATGTTCATCTGGCAGACTCCCCCTTGCCCTCCAGACTACATCGATGTCATCACCTCCTGGAAGGCATCCCTGGCTCCCTGGTCTGAGTTCATGGCCCTGTCTGGGTGCTCCCATGGCACCCTGTACTTCCCGTATCATGACATTAATAATCACACTCTCATGGTTGCCTGGTTGCTGGTCTGTGTCTCTCGCTAGGCTCTGAGCTCCAGCTGGGCAGCACACATGCCCCTTCTGCACATTTGTATGCCCAGCATGTGGCACCAGGTAGGCTCTGTAGATCATTAACAAGTGACAGAAGAAAGTGGGTATAGTGGTTAAGGTAGAGGCTCCAGGACCAGTCAGACCTGGGTTCAGGTGACCACTCTGTAATGTACAAGCATCTGACCTTGGAGAAGTTAACTAATCTTTCTGTGCCTCCGCTTCCTCTTCCATACATTGGGGTAATGGTAGTACCTACGTGAGGGGTTATGATGATTGAATGAGTTCATGTGTGTAAAGCACTTAGAGCCTACGATGCACCATGCAGTCTTGCACTTTGGCTCCTGCTGCTATTATTATTATGGTAGTTGTTGCTATTACCACCACCACCATCGCTGCTACAGTTTCTGCAACTACTACTACAGGGAGGCAGCATAGGGACTTAGAGCATCATTCTTGAGTCAGACTGCCTGGGTGTCAATACCAATTCCATCATTTACTAGCTGTGAGGTCCCGAACAAGTTTCTTACCCTCTCTGTGTCTGTTTCCTCTTTTGAAAAATGTGGATATTAGTTGCTCCTAGCTCAAAGGGCTATTTTGAAGACTAAATTAGAAAATAAATGTAAAGCACTTTGGGGCCTAGTTCATAGTAATGTCAATAAGTGTTAACTATCAATTAGTGAAGTCTGACTTGGGTCTTAGCTATTAATTTCACTATCATATCCTATGTTCACTCAACCCATGACAGTTTGTAAGCACTTCCTGTGTGCTAACCATGCCGAGTTGTCACTATGACTTACTCTACCTCAAAACAATGTAGTTTGATTATAAAAATTCTGAAAAAAATAAAATAAAAAGTCTGGAAAAGCTTCCTGATGCCCTGAATTGTCCATGTCAGTCCTGATGAACTGAATGACTTGGAGCAAACCTCAGTATATAATCTGAGGTTAATCTCAGTATATAATCTAATCTTTACTCACGTCCTTGAGTGGCACCATCCTCCTCATAAACCTCCTTTTGCAAGATAGGAGATTGTGATTCTATAAATTCCTGTGCCTCCTGGCATCACTGGTTCCCTACCTCCCAACATAAAACAGATGAAAATGCCAGCCCAGATACGGCTCAGCTCAGAGAGGTGTTGTAACAAGGTCATAGGTAAGAAAGGAGTACAGGAAGAAAGCTTCTTTAAATATCTAAGCTGCTACTGTCATCATAAATGTCTTGAGTCTGTTCCTAAGAGTCAGACTTTATGATTAGAATAGTTTTAACTTAAATCCACTTAATGTTTTCTACCCACCATGTTTAAAGGCATTATAAAAATCACCTGAACCAAAAAATAATTATTCTTTTTACTTTCTTTAATTACCTCTTTCCCATGTTAACGAATGCACACCACCACCCAGCAAGCCTGCCCATGAAACTGCCATTTTCTTTATTATCACCTATAAATTTGACCAGTAACATTTTACGCCTTAAAATTTATACATTTAGTCTTTCTCTTTGACAGGGCAGACAGTTTACAGAAGAATCAAGACTTGGAATTTGAAAGAAATAGAGAACGATTTGAATTTTTAAAGGTATGGGCAGAGTCTGGCTCCGTTGGTTAATTCTTTATGTGTGTGGGGTATGAGGAAGAGGTGCCAAGGAGGTGAGCTGCATAAAGGTGTGTCTGGTATTCATAGTGTTCTCCCCATTTTTCAATCCTAGTGGGGCTCTCTGGCCTTTCGCAACATGCGGATTATTCCTCCTGGCTCAGGAATCATCCACCAGGTGAATCTGGAGTATTTGGCAAGAGTGGTATTTGATCAGGATGGATATTATTACCCAGACAGTCTTGTGGGCACGGATTCGCACACTACCATGATTGATGGTTTGGGCGTTCTCGGTTGGGGTGAGTGTTCTTCTGGGCTCCTATTCCACTTATGCTGTTCTATGTAAATACCTTGATTTACTTTGATACCCTTACATCCCAGCAGCATGAATTTGAGTGACCACAAATATCAGAGAGGTTTTTTTGGTCTGTTTTCCAGTAATTTCCAGTACCCAGAAAAGTGTCTGATGCCTTTTAGGCACTCAGTATAATGTTTGGAAGAATGAATTGGAATAAGCAGCTGGAATTGGAATAAGCAGCTGGAATTAGAATAGGCGAAAATCAGCTGGGGTGTTTGTTAAAAACAGCGACTCCTTGAAGCCCATTCTTCTTTTTAGTGTGGAATCAAGGGGATTTTGACACAGGTGTTTGGGGGACCACACTTTGAGAAACACTTGTTAAAAATTCTATAGAGGGAAATAGAGAAAAGATAACTGTCCTTTATGGAAATATAACTCTACACTAGTAAAACACTATAAGTGGGTTGACTACTTGTTAATCACAGTGAACTATGCCTGAGGGATATCGTGAGGACTAAGGAAAGCATTACTCTATCACGCCTTTCCACACAGGTGTGGGTGGTATCGAAGCAGAAGCTGTCATGCTGGGCCAGCCAATCAGCATGGTGCTTCCCCAGGTGATTGGCTACAGGCTGATGGGAAATCCCCACCCCCTGGTAACATCCACTGACATCGTGCTCACCATCACCAAGGTAACAATGTGCTGCCTCTTCTGTGGTCTGAGTCGCAGTGACAAATAGGAGGAAAGTCCATGATGGAGTCTCTCTTGGTTTCCATGTGCTCTAGAAGTGCTAGGAAACAGTACGTTTATGACTTTAAAAGAGATGACATAAGGAGAGAACTCTGCAGTTAGGTTCCAGATCATTATGTTCATTTTACTCTTCTGTTGCTGCATGGATCTTTTTCTTTAAAAAAATTTTTTGAAATTGTGAAACAGTTTAAATACACAGAAGTTAAAATGACATTTATACGCCCACCATGTAGACTTAACAGATGGTAACATTTTGCTGTATTTGCTTCAGAGCTCTCTCTGTATGTATATTTTTTAAGAAGTGAAATGTAATATTTATGGCTAAAGCCACCCTCTTCATTTCTAGAGATAATCACTGTCTTGAGGTTATAAGAAATCATTTCCATGCATATGTTTATACTTCTACATTTTTTCCACATGGTTCTTCTTTATATGAAAATAACTATGAATAATTTTTGACTATTTAAAATTCCATTCTCTGTATTATAAGTTACATTATTGTAACAGATGTTTCTCCAAGCTGGAAAATATTAGTTTTGTTTTGTTTTGTTTTTCATTTGCCCTTGTCAGAAATAATCCTTTTTGGTGATTTGCTTGCTTTGCAAAAAGAAGGCAGTTTCATTTTGAAAGACTATGAGAAAAGTAATTTCTTTTTTATTATCACACAAGTTTTTCTGGTTGTATAGTTTGAAGGCTTGGGTTATGTGGGATGGATGCTATACTTTTGATTTAATAGTCATGGACATCGGAATCGGATTTATTTGAACACTATAGCTCATCAGAGATGTCCACATCGTTCAAGTGTGGAATAATATAGGCTCTGCCCACAAAATTTGGCAGAATTCCATGTAACCAAAAGGGCCTGTCCGTGTGGTTGTCCACACTTCATACAGCTGATCTCATGCAGAGCCAAGCCAGTCATGAGGCTCCAGCCCTGGCTGATGGCTTGTATGGAAAAGGTGTGAGAGTCAGACTGCCTGGATCTTTTGGTTACATTTGACTTATACCTGTGTTCAGGATATTTTTTCATTATACCCTTGAAAACAAGGCATTTGCTTATTCAACAAGTGCAAATCATAATTTATTCAAGTTGAAAGAATTTATTTAATTTTTAGAAAGAAGTTTTCTCATTGGGCAAAACTTTTCTTATTATTTGTGTTTTTATATTACTTTTTCTTTCTTTTTAAAGAAATGTTTCAACATAATTTTAGATTTACAGGGGACTTGATGTAAAGGTAATACAGAGTTCCTGTTACCTTCCTCCCAGCTTCCCCAGATGTTAACATCTTACATAACCATGGTATATTTATCAGAAACAGAAGTAGTTAACATTGGTATGACATTTTTAACTAAACTAGAAACTTCACCAGTTTTTTCAGTAATCCCTTTTCTGTTCGAGGATCTACTCCAAGATACCATGTTGTATTTAGTTGGCCTTACTTTTTAAGTTTTATTTTTAAAAGTAATCAAACATATGTTGGGCTAATTCATTTTTTGTGTTTACTCACAAGGCTACTTTATGAGAATTGCAAGGGGATAGTTCTGCATTTTAAATACAGGTTATCAAGTCTCAAACTCTGCTATTGTTCTGTTGCTCAGCACCTCCGCCAGGTTGGGGTAGTGGGCAAATTTGTCGAGTTCTTCGGGCCAGGGGTAGCCCAGTTGTCCATTGCCGACCGAGCTACAATTGCCAACATGTGTCCAGAGTATGGAGCCACTGCTGCCTTTTTCCCAGTTGATGAAGTCAGTATCAAGTACCTGGTGCAGACAGGTAAGTGCAGAACCCTGAAAACAGAAGGCCGTTTCTAAAGTTCATAGAACACTGAGAATTGGAGCACTACCTTCTGCCTCTGTCCCTCGATTAAATAGTTGAGGCACTCAACCTAAAGAAGAGAAGAGAAGGGATGGTGGGGAGGGGAAAGCTGCAAAATACATCCAGAGATGAGATTAGTTTCTATGGCTCGAGAGGTGGCCACCGAACCTCTTACTGATCTGGTACCGAATTTGTAACATCTACTGATTTGAAACCAATGGTTTCAGAGAAGTTGAACACTTTCTTAAACTGAAACCTAAAAGAAATTTCTCCTGCATGTCTTCGTGGAGAGGATGACAGGGGATGTAATGAACACTGGGGCCCAACAACAGGTCATGATAAATGTTAACAAAGATCAGACAGTCATCTGTTATAAGGTCCATGCTGAAAGCTGATGACCTTTACAATTCAGTTAAAATGAAGAGGCGAAAAAAAAAGAATGCTGATCTGTTGTGGATCCAAGAATCAAGCTCTCGAACAGGCTTATTTAACTGTCAGAAAACTGGGAGAACTCCGTGTCCATTGGGCAAACCGTAGGTATTATTTCCTGCAACCAGGGTCTTGATCAGAATGAAACAGCAGAGCTTTCAGGGTCATATTCCTGGTGATATAGCATCACGAGTTAGGACTTTGAACTCAAATCTAAACTCAGCTTCGGATCCTGGTTCTGCCATTTACGGCCCATGTTCCATGGGAAAGTTAATCTTCTTGAGCCACTATTTCCCCATCCATAAATGAGGATAATAACAGTGCTTTTCTCATAAGGTCATGATAAAGGATTAGAGAATGAAATAATGCATTTAAAATGTTTAGCACACAGTGCTGGGCACACAGCTGGTGATCTGTGGTGGGAGACTGCGGGGATTACTATAACAAGAATCATGTGGAATGCTGAGGGTCTGTGGCCAGTTGAAGGCAGATGCGTCGGAGGTATGCTTTGACAATTCGCTGAGGCTTAGGCTCCTCTTAATTAAGACCCATAACCAAAGAGAGATGAGTGCTTATAAGTGAGAATCTTCTACAGAAAATGGTCACTTCGATAGAACAGCAGATCAGTCAATGGCCCCTAGTAAACAGCAGCATCGGCTAGAGAGTCAGACTGTTAGCCTGAAAGTTGCAACATCAGCAGAGCTCTTGGTGTGTGTTTAAGTGAAATGCCCATTCCTTGTATAGCTTCTGGTAGAGGCATTAGTTTAATCAGGAAATATTAACATCTGTTACTTGTTACTTCTTAAAATGCCCATTAGGTCGTGATGAAGAAAAAGTAAAGCATATTAAAAAGTATCTTCAGGCTGTAGGAATGTTTCGGGATTTCAGTGACCCCGCTCAAGACCCAGACTTTGCCCAGGTATGAGAGTGCCTTTCATAAGGTCATGATAAAGGATTAGAGAATGAAATAATGCATTTAAAATGTTTAGCACACAGTGCTGGGCATGTGTTTCCTCTTTCTCAAGCCTGTGGTTTTAGTTGTGAATGTTTTTTCTTGGGGGGTGTATTTGTAGGAAATTAGTCACTGCCAAGTTATCGCAGAAGAACAGGGTGTTAAAAGGCTAAATAATCAAAAAGATAAGGAATTGTAGACATAAAATAACGTAACTTGTCCCATTCTTCCTGGCCATTAGGTTGAGTATGCTCCCGCCACCCACCGCTTTTTTTTAAAATAAATTTAATTAATTAATTTATTTTTTGGCTCCATTGGGTCTTCGTTGCTGTGCGCGGGCTTTCTTTAGTTGCGGTGCGCGAGCTTCTCACTGCGGTGGCTTCTCTTTTTGCAGAGCATGGGCTCTAGGCGTGAGGGCTTCAGTAGTTGCAGCACGTGGGTCCTAGAGTGTGTGGGCTTCAGAAGTTGCGGTGCATGGGCTCGTTAGTTGCGGCTCGTGGGCTCTAGAGCGCAGGCTCAGTAGTTGTGGCTCACAGGCTTACTTGCTCCGCGGCATGTGGGATCTTCCCAGACCAGGGCTTGAACCCATGTCCCCTGCGTTGGCAGGCAGATTCTTAACCACTGCGCCACCAGGGAAGCCCTGCTCTCCTTTTTTGCTTTACTCCTCTTATGTGGAAGATCTTTGGAAAAGGAGTTTAGAAGGACTGGAGCTATTTAAAGGCTGATAAGCACATCATTATTATAGATGGGGAAAGAAATGGAGGTGCAAGCGAATCAATTTGTTCTGATTTACCCATAGACGTACTTATCTTCATTCATTTTCTAGGGTGCAAACTGAATCCACATTTTTCTCAGCAGCCAAGATTGAAGGGTAAACCAGATGTGGGATCCTTGTTTTGTTTCATATTACATTGATGGAAGGAAATATTCAATTAGACTAGGGCCCATTTCTTGGCATTGATGAGTTAATGGCTGCATTCCCCCAGTCATCTTAGAAAAATTACAATGGTTTATCTATCATTTCAGTAGAAAATCCATCTCATTGACTAACTTAAGCAATAAAAAGGATGTATGAGCTGCTTTGCAAAGATGGCTGAGTGAAAGACCCTGGAGGCAGCCACAATGCCCACCCTGGTCTTTCTGAGAGGTGGCAAGGCTTCTGCCTGTCCCATGCTACCAAAGTGCTCATCTGGAACTCTGGAAATTCATCCCTTCAGTGTAAAATGGACATTGACTTCCTTGGTTTTGAATGTGGTAGTTTAGTTTATTTTTATTGTTGTGGTGTTTTAAATTCTCTGGCACGGCTGTGTTTTTTTCTTTGTGAGTATAATGTCAATTCCACGGTTCCTTTTCTTTTGGGTGCACAGGTTGTGGAGTTAGATTTGAAAACAGTAGTGCCTTGCTGCAGTGGACCCAAAAGGCCTCAGGACAAAGTTGCCATATCTGACATGAAAAAGGACTTTGAGAGCTGCCTTGGAGCCAAGGTAGGGACCTGGGAGAGGTGGGTAGAAATCCTCCCCAATCCTGCCCCACGCTTGGCTTCTTTGTGCACAGGCTTCACCGCCCTCGATGATGAGTCTTCCTGAAGCCTTGGTGCTGCGGGCGTTTCCTCTCCATCCTATAGTCCTCGATGCCTCCCTCTGCATTAGCTAAGAGCCAGGCAGCTTCCTTAGAGCACTTGATTGCCTGTAAACACAACTCAACCCTCCTTTTCAAAAGCATACCTCCTTTTCACATGACTCACCACGGTGTTCACTCGGCTTGCCCACACTTTTCTGGCCACTGTACTTTTGTTCATGCCATCCCCTGCCTGCATGTCCCTTCCCCGTCTGCATGCCCTAATCTCTCAGCTCTTCCACAATGTGGCCTCAGATCCCATAGCACAAAGTCATCTCTCCCTCATTTGAACCTTCATGGCATCAGTGGGAAACCCTGTGATGGTGTTTCATAGCCTTTAATTTCACTGTTGGTACTGTATAATATGTGCATGTCTGATTTCCTTCACTACACTGTAGATTGAGGATAGGATTTATGCACAGTCACCTTTGTATCCCACAAAGTGCCCAGCATAGTATCTTGTACACAGTAGATTTTCAATGAAGATTTTTCAAATGAATAAGATTTGTGATGGATTTTATCCACGGGATGCCAGCATTTTACCAAATGTTCAGCTGCACTGTGTTAGCCTTACTGCTTATGATTGGTTGAATCTGGCCAAAATGGCACCTTTTTCTAAATTTCCATAAAGGTTAGTATCAGCGCCCTCAGTGTAGCCATTACATCTGTACTAATTAGCTCTAATTAGACTCAGCTAAATTTGTAGTTTATTCTTTCAGTATTTGAGGTGGGGAAGAATTGTTAATAATTTCAAAGTAAAATCAGATTCAGAAATCATGACTCCCTTTTATAAAGATTTAAAAAGAGTAAATTTAATTTTTCTGTAGCATTTCAGAGTTTACCAGCTGAGATGTTTATGTTTTGTTAAGAATTGGCCTTTAAAACTATAGTTACCAAAGTATTTCTTCTTCTTCCAAAGTGAGAACTTTTGATCATATATTTTTTTTTCTTTTTTTCTTCCTATAGCAAGGATTTAAAGGATTCCAGGTTGCTCTGGACCATCATAATGACCATAAGACATTTATCTATAATAATAGCGAGTTCACCCTTGCTCACGGTTCTGTGGTAATCGCTGCCATTACTAGCTGCACTAACACCAGTAATCCATCTGTGATGTTAGGAGCAGGTAAGTGCCTTTGATGGTCATGTGGACGTGTGGGTGAAAATTTCCCAAGACATAACCCAGGGGCTTAACTGAGTTCTACATATAGTTCCCTGAACCTTATCCTTTCCAGATGCAGAGATTAATTGGCCCAGAAATGTTTACACAATAAATAATGCAAAGTATTTAAAGTAGTATAGTCTTTAGAATCAACACAGAAAGAAGGAGAAGAGAGGAAAGAAAGATGAATTTCTGGTAAAGCCTAGAATCTTATGTCAGACTTTAGAAGAAAAAACCTGTTTTCATTTCACAGACTGTTTTCTCCATAAAACCCCTGATAGGCCTTTTTGTACAGTAGAATTTAGTCTGTCTTAGATGCATTGTCAAGTGCATCTGAATTATGGCACAGGGCACTGGTCGATAAAACTTATCTACCTATTATGCAATTCTGTTTAATTATTTAATATTTACAGGCGGAGTTTCATTACTCTAATGTCCCTTTAGTTTCCAAATTTTAAAATATCCCTAAGAGTTCCTCTTGTGTCCACAAACAGTTCTTTCTTTATGAATTGGACAAGTGCGTAAGGAGAACCTTCTTTGTCCAGGAATTCATCTGTTGCCACCTAAGCTTTGGACAAACCAATTTCCTTAAGATAAGACACCAGCTTGTCTGTAGCCTTTTGTCTCTTTATACCCCTGACTCCTTATTTCTTTCCTACTTCCCTGATATGTCCTAAGTCAGAGCACCCAGTGTCCCTGTAATAAATAGTCTCTGTATTTGCCCAGAGTCAAGTGGCCCAAGAGCCCTTGATCTTCCTCTTCAAGAAATATCTGAGGACTAGATTTTATCTTCTAGGCAGACTGTATTCCTCACCGACAAGTACACAATTCATATACTTTAAGAAGGGGCCCTTCCTATTATTTTTCATCTAAATAAAATATAATTAGAAAGATTGCTTTCCCTCCAAAAATTAAAAACTCATTCTATAATATAATCATGAATGGTTCAGGTTTATCTCTTTTTTTTAAAAAAAAAAAAAAAGGCACAGCTCTTTTTATCTTTTTCTTTATGTCCATGGCTAATTTTGAGTTTACTGAATACATGTAAATGACTTTGGGCCAGCGAGCTTTTGATTTCTGTCAGGCAACAAAAATGGCAGAAAGCATCAACATGAATGGGGCTCTGTCAAGCAGTGCAGGAAGTGCAGACTGAAGTCAGCCTCTTTCCTGAAATGTCCGTGGCACCGAGAGTGGGCAGCCCCACACACCGTGTCTGTGTTTACCATTTCACAGGCTTGTTAGCAAAGAAGGCTGTGGATGCTGGCCTGAACGTGAAGCCTTACATCAAAACTAGCCTATCTCCTGGAAGTGGTGTGGTCACCTACTACCTGCGAGAAAGTGGAGTCATGCCTTACCTGTCTCAGCTTGGGTGAGGGAGAAATCTCTTACACCATTGCTTTTGTTTTATTGTATTCCACAGGTATTTTGCTAAGTCATCTTGTAATGGATGTAAGCTTATCTGATGGTGTCTAATTGTGTAGTCTTCTGTCGGATGGTAAACAGACAAACCCTCAAATTCCGACAGAGCAGGGCCCTCCTGTACAGTTGTACTGGTTGTTCATCAGACAAGGGTGTCTGTGAAGAGAGCAGGGGCTGATATCAAGCCTGTGCTCTGCTGTAGCGCTGCACTCCTGGGGGAGGGGGCATCTTTTCTCAGTTGTATGAAGGTGTGCTATGGGCTAGTGTTGGCTCTGCAACTGAATCTGCCCTTTGGTATGAAAATAATTATTTCCCATGCCTGAAAATGTTCTCTTTCCTTGAAGTCAATTAGTTATTTGTTGCCAAATACAGTTTCTCCAATTAATCCACTATTCCTAATTTGGATGACATAGATTTTTGTCATGTGCCTCATAAAAGTCAGAAGTCCTTGGGATTATATAATAAGAGTAGTGAATAAAGACATCAAATGGCATATCTGATTTCAACTTTTAAAAATTCCAGATCAGATAGACTCCTTATAATTTTCTTATAAATTTAAAAAGTAAATTACTTATAAAAGTAAATTATATGGAACAGAATAGAGAGACCAAAAATAACCCATACAGCTATGGTCATTAATCTTCAACAAAGAAGGTGAGAATATTGCAGAAAAGACAGTCTCTTTAGCAAGTGATGTTGGGAAAGCTGGACAGCCTCATGTAAATCAATAAAATTAGAATATTGTCTCACACCGTATACAAAAATAAACTCAAAATGATTTAAATATCTAAATGTAAGACATGACACCATAAAACTCCTAGAAGAGAACATAGGCAAAACATTCTCTGACATAAATTGTAGCAATATCCCAAGGCAAAATAAATAAAAGCAAAAATAAACAAATAGGACCTAATCAAACTTAAAAGTGTTTGCACAGCAAAGGAAACCATAAACAAAACGACAAGTTACCGAATGGGACAAAATATTTGCAAATGATGTGACCGACAAGGGATTAATTTCCAAAATATACAAACAGCTCATACATCTCAATATCAAAAACAAACAAACCAACAACCCAATCAAAAGATGGGCAGAAGACCTGAATAGACATTTTTCCAAAGAAGACGTACAGATGGCCAACAGGCACAGGAAAAGATGCTCAACATCACTGACTTTTAGAAAAATGCAAATCAAAACTACAATGAGGTATCACCTCACACCAGTCAGAATGGCCATCATCAAAAAGTCTACAAATAGGGGCTTCCCTGGTGGCGCAGTGGTTGAGAGTCCACCTGCCGATGCGGGGGACGCGGGTTCGTGCCCCGGTCCGGGAAGATCCCACGTGCCGCGGAACGGCTGGGCCCGTGAGCCATGGCCGCTGAGCCTGCGCGTCCGGAGTCTATGCTCCGCAACGGGAGAGGCCACAACAGAGAGAGGCCCGCGTACCGCAAAAAAAAAAAAAAAAAAGTCTACAAATAATAAATGCTGGAGAGGGTGTGGAGAAAAGGGAACCCTCCTACACTGTTGGTGGGAATGTAAATTGGTGTAACCACTATGGAAAACAGTATGGAGCTTCCCTAAAAAACTAAAACTAGAGCTACCATATGATCCAGCAGTCAGTGGAATATGTCCAGAAAAGACAGAAACTCTAATTTGAAAAGATACATGCACCCCCATGTTCATACCAGCACTATTTATAATAGCTGAGACATTGAAACAGCCTAAGTGTCCATCAACAGATGAATGGATAAAGAAGATACATATACACAATAGAATACTAGTCAGCCATAAAAAAGAATGAAATATTGCCATTTGAAGCAACATGGATAGACCTAGAGAATATCGTACTAAGTGAAGTGAGTCAGGCAGAGAAAGACAAATATTATATATTACCACTTGTATGTGGACTCTAAAAAAAATAATGCAAATGAATCTATTTACGAAACAGAAACAGACTCACAGACATAGAAAACAGACTTATGGTTACTAAAGGGGAAAGCAGGGATTGGGGGGAGAGGTGGGATTAGGAGTATGGGGTTAACAGATACACACTACTATATATGAAATAGATATGGGACTTCCCTGGCCATCCAGTGGTTATGACTTTGGGCTTCCACTACAGGGGGTGCAGGTTTGATCCCTGGTCGGGGAACTAAGATCCCGCATGCTGCGTGGTGTGGCCAAAAAAAAAAAAAAGATAAACAGCAAGGATTTACTGTATAACATAGGGAAAACTATTCAATGTCTTGTAATAACCTATAGTGCAAAATAATCTGAAAAAATATGTGTGTGTGTGTGTTTGTATATGACAGTCACCTTGTTGTACACCTTAATATTATAAATCAACTATACTTCAGTTTTTTTTAAAAAGTAAATTATAAAAAGGACTCTTAATTGAATGATCTAGAATGGATGAATAGTAGATCAAAATGTTCCCCAGAATGAAAGCTTTATAGAGACAGCCCTGTACTAAACTTACTTAAGTCAGTGGTCTCCAGGCACTGTAACCAACAGGTGAGCCCACTGAGAGTCATTCTCCATCCTGTGCTTCTCTCTTGCACCTAGGTTTGATGTGGTGGGCTATGGCTGCATGACCTGCATTGGCAACAGTGGGCCCTTAGCTGAAGCTGTGGTAGAAGCCATCACGCAGGTGATTACAGAGGAACTTGTGGGTCTTCAGAGCTGTTGTCATGTTTCATACGATGTGTGATCAAAAGGCTGGTAATTTTAAGAAGGTCCAGGGAAGCATGGGATGTGGTTAAGAGTACGGTCTTTGGAGTTGAGTGAAACTTATTAACTGTATACCTTTGAGCAAGTTAATTAACCTCTTTGTGGCTCAGTTTTCACAACTGTAACTGGAGACAATAATAGCACCTGTTTCATAGAGTTGTGAGCACTAAGGTGATAGTGGACACGAAGGACATAGTGCAGCGCCTGGCACACGCGTGCTCCCTAAACGTGGTTTTGACTGCAGAAGGCGCCAGAATCGTTTGTTCCTGTTGTCTGAAAACTGGTTCCAAATCAGACAAATGAATGTAAACTAAATTGCATTGGCTTGATTTTTGGCCCATAAATTCTGTAGCGTTGAGAAATACTATTTGGTTTGCTTTGCATTAATTATAGAATCCCTGTCAGTCAATGTGGCTTCCTTTAGCTTTCAACTTGCAGTCTTCCCCGCCTGTTCTCAGGCCCCAGCAGCAAAATAACCAGGATGCTGCCTCCTGACCAACCTGCTATTTTCTCATGAGCAGAAACCACTGAATGTGTCTCTCAGCTGCTTTTGACCCAGAGTGTCTCCCACAGGGTCACCCTGTGTGCTCTTCTTCCCAGGGAGAGGACCGGGTGAAGGGGAAGCTTAAAGGGAAAACTTTGACAAATGGAGCCTAGGCATTCTCTTCTCTTTGCGACCTGCTTTTCCCCTTGCCTCACACAGGGGGACCTTGTTGCTGTTGGAGTACTGTCTGGGAACAGGAATTTTGAAGGGCGAGTCCACCCCAATACCCGGGCCAACTATTTAGCCTCTCCGCCTTTAGTAATAGCGTATGCAATTGCGGGGACCATCCGGATCGACTTTGAGAAAGAACCACTGGGTAAGATCTTTTCTGGGGGGTTACAGTTTTTCCAATGTATCTGAAAACATTACTGGGAGAAAGTTATTGCTTTCCTTAATAAATAATGAAGGCTAGACCCTCCAGAGATCAGAGGAGGAGCCTTTTCTTTATGCCCCAATACACAGCTAAGACATAACTGAAATAGTTAAACAAGAATTTACTAAAGGGGGAGGGACAACAAAAGGGAAAGAAATACCCAAAGTAGTGGAGATCTTGCCATTCTGGCTTCTTCTCCAGTCCCTTCCTTTCCAGCTCCTGCTTTAATCTAATGATAGGCACTGTTTTAATGTCTCCTCTGTAGGAACACATCCACATAGTACAGCTTCTTGAAATTCTGGGGACAGGATGCTTTGTTTCCTTTCCTCTGGTCTCTTTGCTGTACCCTCCTCAACCCATGCTAATAAGCAGATTAGATAATATGAAAATGGTGCCCTGGAATTTACTTTCAGGAAATCATAGCTTTAGACATACAGTTGATCCTCATTATATATGGATTCCATATTTGCAAATTTGACTACTCATTAAAATGGATTTTAACCCCAAAATCAATGCTCATCACTCTCCCATGGTCACTCACAGATGTGCACGGGGTGGGGGCGGGGAGGGGTGCAGGTGTGAAAACCTTGAGTCCCTCACTGTGCCTGCTCTCAGCTGAGGTCGAACAAGGCAACATTCTGCCTTTTTTTTTTTTTTTTTTTTTGCTGTACGCGGGCCTCTCACTGTTGTGGCCTCTTCCATTGTGGAGCACAGGCCCCGGACGCACAGGCTCAGTGGCCATGGCTCATGGGCCTAGCCGCTCCGCGGCATGTGGGATCTTCCCGGACTGGGGCACGAACCCGTGCCCCCTTCATCGGCAGGTGGACTCTCAACCACTGCGCCACCAGGGAAGCCCCATTCTGCCTTTTTATTGCAGGTGTTACACTGCAAACAAGTGTCCTGTTCGAGCTCTGTTTAGCACCATGTTTTTCACATTTTTGTGCTTTTTATTGGTGATTTCACTGTTTAAAATGACCACCAAGAGTAGTGCTAAAGTGCTGTGTAGCGTTCCTAAACCCAAGAAGGCTGTGACGGGCCTCGCGTTAGACAGGCTCGCAAGTTCAGTGTGAATGCATCAACAGTATGTATGAAGTAAGGTGTCATGAAACAGAAACACACATAAAACAGGGTTATGTCTTGATCAGTTGACGACAGTGTTGTGGATGGAGGCTCTTGGGAGCCTAACATGTGTGTCCCCTGGGGGCAGTGACTGAGTATTCTCTGAGTGTGCACGTAGGCTTTACAGAACGTAACTACCCTGAACGAGACTTGACTGACCGTATGTGGCGATGAAAATGGGGTATGAGATGTTTTTCTCACTAATAAACATTTTTTTCCCCAGGGGTAAATGCAAAGGGACAACAGGTATTTCTGAGAGATATCTGGCCAACCAGAGATGAGATCCAGGCAGTGGAGCGTCAGTATGTCATCCCTGGGATGTTTAAGGAGGTCTATCAGAAAATAGAGGTGAGGTCCCAGCCCACCTGTGAGGGAAAGCTACTCTTATGCATCATCTCTGCCACCCTTGAGGCCAGTGGCGGTGTCAGCTATACAAAGTAACATTTCTTCAGATGATTGGGGAAGTGGTTATCCATCATTTTTCTCCTAAGACTCACGTTTTTCCAGACCCCACACTCCCCAGATGTTCCCAGAGTTGGACGAGTGAGTGGCAGCCTCAGGAGGAAAGGCCTCAGCTGTGTGTGGTTCCTGGCCAGCTCTCCACAGCTACCCCCTTCCTCAGGCAGCCTGGGGCGTGCATCAACTATGGTTGAGGACCCCCTGATGTCACTGTAGTGTGTCACTGAGGCATCAAATGGTTGAATGCACCTCTCAGATGTATTTGCATGCTTAAAAAATAATAATAAAAATAAAAGCCACTCAGTAGGAAACACCACCCTATCAAACTACCGAAATAAAAAAAAAACTTGCTGTGCATTTTACAAATACAGGGAAAATGTATGGGGCTCAGCATCATTTTCGGAGCCTCTTGGATGTTACCACTTTCCCTAGTCTCTGTGATAGGCTGACCCAAGGGCTTCAGCCTAGGGCTGGTGGTTTGAATGAAACAAGAGGGCAGACTGGGTAGCAGAGTCACACGGGGGTCATATTCATGCACTGTGAATCCCACAAGCTGCTCACTGGAAAATGGTACAAGGGAGTTTGGTAGATATTGGGTTAAATGTATTTCTCCAGAGTCTGAGTCAATGGACATGTAGAGCTAATTCAAGCCAATTTGAATGCATAGCAGCTGTCTTTTACTAGCTAATGTCCTTATGACCTGGAGGTCTACTTCTCAGAATCTTCAGAGCATACATAATTTCCCCTGGGGTACAATCTGGATTATTTCATAAATTATATTTATAAGTATATGTATTAGTTATCTATTGCTCTGCAACAAATTACCCCCAAACTTAGTGAGTTAAAACAGCAAGGTTTTTGTTTTTGTTTTTGTTTTGCGGTACGCAGGCCTCTCACTGTTGTGGCCTCTCCAGTTGAGGAGCACAGGCTCCAGACGCACAGGCTCAGCGGCCATGGCTCACAGGCCCAGCCGCTCCGCGGCATGTGGGATCTTCCCGGACCGGGGCACGAACCCGTGTCCCGTGCATCGGCAGGCGGACTCTCAACCACTATGCCACCAGGGAAGCCCGCAAGCATTTTTTTATCTCACAGTTTCCATGGGTCAGAAATGGAGGTGCGGCTTAACAGGGTGTGTGTGCCTTCACAAGGCCCCAGTCAAGGTGTCATCTGGGGCTGCAGTCTCATCTGAAGACTCAACTGGGGGAAGATCCATTTCTAAGACCACTCATGTGGTTGTTGGCAGGATAAAGGACCTCACGTGCTGTGGGTGAAGGCCTCAGCTCCTCACTGACTGTCAGCTAGAGGCTGCCCTCAGTGCCTTACTAGTGGGTCTCTTCACCTGCTCTTCACAGAATGGTAGCTGGCCTCCATCAGAGCAAGTAAGCAAGCAAGCGAGGGTAAGAGGGTGAAAGTGACAGAAGGCAGAGTCTCTTTATAACCTAATCCTGGAGGTGAGTCACTAGGCCCAGCCCCTACTCAGCAGGAGGGGATCACTTAGGGGTGTGAATCCTAGAAGGCAGGTCCGTGGGGGCCATTCCAGAGGCTGCCTATCACAGAGCACATGTATTTTTAAATTACTTCGCATGGTGTTGTCTTAGTATAGAGGAACTCTGTTGTGTGACCATTTAGAATAAGAATGGTTTTCACTGTGCTCTTAGCTTGAATATATGTTTGTGTTCGCATGTTAAATTTTCCTTAGGATGGACTGTGATTAGATCTGCCTTTCCTTTTTTCTTTTTTCCCCAAGACTGTGAATGAGAGCTGGAATGCCTTAGCAGCCCCATCAGATAAGCTATATTACTGGAATCCCAAATCTACATACATTAAGTCACCACCATTCTTTGAAGACCTGGTAGGACTTTTTACTTTTTAACAAAACGAGTTCTTCAAAAAGTTTCTTGCCTTGCAAAATCCATATTTAAACCTTATATCCATAAAAACAAGGGAAATCTTCTCTGAAACTGATGATCAAGGAGTCTGCACTGCCCTGGGTGGAGCGGGGAGGACTCCTGCTGTCCTCAGCATCTGAGGCCTTCTCTGGATGTGGAGAAAGAGAATGTCGTTTGCAGCAGCATCCCTGTTGCTTTTGAGGGGACAGTGCCAATACTTCACCTCCCTTCAAGAGTGAGATATGAATATTTTGCATAAATTCACCTCACCTTTCTAAACACCCCTGAAAAAAACAATAAAACTAGAATTTTCTATGCACTGATATAGGGCTGTCATCTGGTTCAGGTCCATGGACCGCTACTGTTGGGGTTCCCCTGGTGACATGTTGGGAGAAAACCTGGGCAAACACTGACTTACTGTGTTCTTTGGTAGACTTTGGATCTTCGGCCTCCTAAATCTATAGTGGATGCCTACGTGCTGTTAAATTTGGGAGATTCAGTAACAACAGACCACATCTCTCCGGCTGGAAATATTGCAAGAAATAGCCCTGCTGCTCGCTACTTAACTAACAGAGGGTAAGTAATGAATAAGGGGAGGAAGGCCTGAAGGCAGAAATGGAGAGAGTGAGGCCAGTAGTTCTCTTTTCATGAGGTCTCCTTGGAGTCACACTTCGGTTTTTCACTGAACCCTGGGGCTTGAAAACCAATTGCTCTTTCTGTTTGCTGCTTCGAAGCTTCCCTGGGGAGAATCCATCAGCACGTGAACCCCAGCAGGGATGAGGACCTTCTTTTTGAGCAGGTGTACTCATTAGACTCAGCTGTCATCCCAACCCCCAGCTTGGCTGACTGTTCAAGTACAAGGCTCTGCTCTTCACCCGTGGCAGAGCCTGGTTCCACTTGAAGTACTCGACAGGGCTAGAACTGGAAATGCATTGATATTTCCTGGTTGAGAGACGTATTCTTTACAGAGATCCACTTCAAGGATTTGCAGTTTACGCATCCATTCAGCAATCCTTCAGTCACATACCGATTTTAACAGTATTATCCACTGTTATTTAATATACCACTATCAATCAATGTCGGTCCCAAATGGGACTTTCCATGAGAGTCATCTGGGGAGATAAAAGTTCCTGGTTCCCGTCCCCACCTCCTGAATCAGCTTCTTCAGGGATGGGGCCCAGAGCCAATTTGAGGAACGAAATTCAACACCTTCTTTTTTCCCAGTAGGAGAGGACAGCTACCTTGCCCCTCATCTCACTTGCCTGGTGGCTAACCCATTTTCTTCATGAATTTCCCTTTCTATCCTGCTCACTCATCTCTGCCTTTTCCTAGTGCACCCTATGGGACAGTCTATTCATTCAGACCAAGAATATTTCATATTCTCCAGAAATGTGAGTGTTGTAAGTTTAAGAAGATAGCCCACATCTGGAGGAGATGATGCACAGTGGTCTGTGTCAAGATTTTTCTTTAACGCAGGGCAACTACTTTTCAAAATGTATGGGAACTGCCTATACACAGATACATATTGTGAGATTTTAAAGGGATATGATTCTGCTTTGAGTGGGAGACACAAGTCCATCAGCAAGTAGAAAAGGGCAGGTGATATTCAAGATGAGTCAGTGAGTCCCTGCTCTTCCACTCACCCACACTGCTCAGGACACATTGCCCACCACCTTGTTCATCGAATGTTCCAAGCAAGGCCAAGTACCCTTCTGCCTGAGAGCCTTTGGTTGAGCTGGCTGTTTTTTCCTCTTGGATGCCCTTCCCCAAGATACCCTCTTAGCTAACTCTCTCGCCAAGTTCAAGTCTTCCTCCATGAGTTCATTCCCACCATACTCCTGTTCTCCTTGCCCTGGTCTACCTTTTCTTTTTTCTAAGGTATTAACCACAATCTAGTAACACTTGCATAGGATGCTCTTTAAAAAAATTTCTTTGTCTCCAGCTTCTAGAATGTAAGCTCTGCAAAGGCAGAGATCTTAATTTGTTTTGTTCATTGTTCACCCACAACAGCTCCTGGCACATAGTTGGTGCTCAATAAAAAGTTGTTGAGTGAATGAATGGGAGAAAAGGCTTCTAAGAACAAACAGAGAAACTAGAGAAACAAGATTGAGGCTGGAGGAAGAAATTAGAAAATAAGCAGTGACCAACACCTTTTTAGATTGGTGATTATTGATACTCTAGAGAATTGAATGAAAGGAGATATACCTTCTCATAAAAATGCACATGCACATTTTGGACATAATTTCAGGAGTTCATAGCCACACTCACCTACTCCTGGTCCTGAAGCCCATTCATAGACTCTCAATCTTCAAATTAGATCTAACTAATAAATCATTAACCACACACTTCCTAGCATTATAAGAAACAGCCCAGTGAACTGGTCGCCATGTTCATTTTAAGATGTTGTTACTCACTTTGCAAAGTGTCCTTTCATTGGGACCCACAGATAAGATTTTTCTTTGATTTTAGGACCACCAATAGCTATTCCCGTCTGCCTCTTTGGCACTGCCCTGATTTTGATCTTATGAAAATTCTAAGTCATGTCACCAGTTATGTGTCTTTTCATTGCACTGAGCTCCTGGTAACTCGGGGACAAATTTGAACCTACTTCTGTTTAGTTTATAGAATGTATTTTATGTGTCCCCATTCTTGGCTCTACCTGACTGGCCTACCCTGAGTATTCCCTTTGCTTCCTTTGTTTTTCTTACCCATTTTTAGTATTTTACCTTTTGTGAAGCTTTATAGGCTACCCTACTGAATCAGTAAAATAAATACTCTTATTAAAGTCCCTCCCGATTGCTCTACTCAGATTTATAAGACTGTAGGTTGCTGCTGGGAGCATACTGATTCACAGTCCCACCTGCGACCTCTCACTCTGCCCTCAGTTGAAGCCATGGGAACAGCTTTTCTGCCTTGGAGAACAATACTTAGCAGACATAGAGAAACACCTAGGTTTGTGGGTTTTCTCTTTTCTTGGGGTAAGCCAAGTTTAATCTTCTCTCAGTTCACTAAACCAGCTCCCCTCCTGCTTTCGTTATCAGCTTGACTCCACGAGAATTCAACTCCTATGGCTCCCGCCGAGGTAATGACGCCATCATGGCGCGGGGGACATTTGCCAATATCCGCTTATTAAACAAATTCTTGAACAAGCAGGCACCACAGACTATCCATCTGCCTACTGGCGAAATTGTGAGTATTGTGTCTTCTACTTCATTAAGAAGCCAGAATTTCTCAGGCTCTGGGTGGGTGGATGTTTGCACCATCACTTTCCTTTTGGTCTTATTTTTATTTCACAGCTCATCCTACCTCTTGCTTTGTACAGTCCCTCTTGCCAGGTGTCCATGTATATAGAGTTCATCCTTGATGGAGAGGCCCTTTAAACTGGGAAAACTTTTCCTGCTTAGAGATTCTGCTTCATGCTTTAACTAAGTCTAGTTTCCTAGGAGTTGAGCTTAAAAACCTCTGAGTGAAATTTCGTCAGAGTACTTGAAGGGGAAATTCCAGGTTAAGGTGGAGGATATTTATTAAGAAGTGCTATTTTATTGGGTTGGCCAAAAAGTTCGTTTGGGTTTTCAGTAGCCTCGTATGGAAAAACCCAAATGAACTTTTTGGCCAACCCAATATAACTTTAATAGCATTTAATTAATTTACCATATCACTTGGAAAAGAAGGAATGTACGGGATTGTGCAGGCCTGCTTGGGTCCTAATGGGGACCATCTGGAGTTGGCATATTACAGCTGGAATTGTCTATTCACAGATGGCAGGCATATGAGAGGTGGGGAAGCCTGTACTTTAAGTCAGACAAGCCTGGGTTCAAGTCCCATCTCCACCTCATATCAGCTGTGGAGCCCTCAGCAAGTTATCTCCCTCTCTGAGCCTCATTTTTCTTACTTGAGAAGTAGAAATAATATCCACTTTTTAAGGCTCTGAGGCTTAACCTCAAATGGAATGACACGTTAAACACCTAGCATAGCATCTGGCACAGCAGTAGGTCCTCAGGGTCACTTCCCTTCCCAGTGAATGCTGTGAAACCGCATGAAAACTGGTTAAGCTACTTAAGAAATAACCCTCACAAATTATTTTAAAATGATAATGACCAAATACGTCTGTGGAACTTACTCCATCCCAGGTGCTGTTCTAAGCTCTTTGCATATACTGACTTGTTCAATCCTCAAAACAACCCTTTGAGGAAGGTACCATAATTCTCCTTGTTTTAAGTTGGCAAGTGGAGCCTAGAGAGCTCATGTAACTCCCTAAATTCACAAGTCTGAGGAGCTGAGATTAAAACCCATGGAGTCAGGCTCTGTCCGAAGTCAACGCTCTTTACCACCAAACACACTGCCTCACTTGTAACTGGTTCTATGTTTGTAAAGCAAATTCATCACAGATACTCTGATCACCAGGATCCAGCACAAAGTCAATGCCCAGGAGATATCTGTTCAGTGAATAGCAGGGACGATAAACTATTAAGTGAAAAAGATACAAATAAATGGTAAAATCCCCGAGAGATGAAGGGGAAGGACTTGCAGTTACAGACTTTGGAGGCCTCCAGGATACTGACTGTCACAATGAATCTCCCTCATTTACAGCCCGGCCATTGCACAGAACTCCTAGTCAGTTGCTTAGTGCCTCAGCTTAAATAAGGAGACAGAATGAGAGATGAAGGGGCATTTGAATCAGGCCTTGAACTTGGAAGACAGACAAAGAACAGAGGAATATAAAGGACAACAGATAATGCAAAGAGTAGAAGAAAACTAAGGAAAACAACTGTCTCCTCAGAGTGATAAGAGATGATTTTCTGTTGCTGTAAAGTAATCAGAAGACAAGAAAGAGCTCCTTAAAAAAAAAAAAAAAAGCCCCTAAAATTTCACAGGAAAAGTTGATTAGTTGAGAATATCTTCCAGAATATAGAAAGACAAAGGGGAAATTAGAAAATGTAAGAAAATTAAAGACTGAACTGAGGAGGGCCAACATCTGACTGAATAGAGATGCTAAAAAGAACAGACAAGATCTGAGAGGAAATTATTAGAGAATTAACACAAGAAAATTCCTCAGCTGCAAAATCTGAGATTCCAGATTCAAAGGTCCACTGAGTGCCCAGCCACATGATTAAAGAAGACCCACTCCAAGTGACATCATTATGAAATTAAGACAGCAAAGTTGGGAATTCCCTGGCGGTCCTGTGGTTAGGACTCCGCGATTTCACGGCTTGAGGGCCTGGGCTCGATCCCTGGTTGGGGAACTAAGATCCCACAAGCCGCGCGGCATGAACAGCATAGGCAAGGAGTTCTAGAAACTTCAGAGAGGGAAAAACAGCTTATGTGCATTGTCCTGGGGATCAGACGCGCTCACAGCAGCCCAGGAAACAGACTGAGGAAAGTTATTGGGACCCTAAAATCTGTGTCCCTCATACTTCCAGCCAAGTGAGATTAAAGTAATAACACATTCAGATATTCAAAAACTTTAAAAATACCCTTAGTCCCAGTCTCAAGAAGCTACTTAGTAAATGTATTACACCAAAACGAGGGAATAAACCAAAAAAAGAGGAAGATGTAGGATCCAAGAAAAAGAAATACAGGGAATCGACAGGATGTTGGGGAAAGAATAGGAATGCACCAAGTCCTCAGAGAGCCATCAGTCCACACAGGAATGTTGGGTTCCAGGAGTGACACCCCATGAAAAAGATTTTTAAATTAGATTGCCTGATAGATTTGAATGTCTTTAGAGAAGACTTGTATTGATACTTTAGGCAGTGCATTTGGGAATTAATTAACAAGTAGGGACACAGAAATAGGTGAGCACACATACAAAAAATTTATTCCGGTGGAAAAAAAATTGTTTAATTGCCAAGAAAAGGAAATCAGAGTATATTATATGGCTCAGCTATAAGTGGCATTTACATAATCAAAATGTATGACAATGATATTAGAAGGCCGCGGAGAGTAGGGGGTGGGGGAGGGGAAGGAGCACAGTGGTTAAAAGAACTAAATCATCGAAGTAGGAAATTAACAATAAAAAAGGAGAAATGAAGAACTGGCTGATTAAATACTTAGGGATACAGAGGCACAATAACAGAAAAAAACCACTAAATTTTATGTTTTCTTCAGAAGAGCGGGAGAGTACAGGAGCTGATGCTTCATAAGCTTACTACTCTGTCTGGCTCATGTATGAGAAAAGCCAGGAGCTCGCAATTCTAGACCTGCTTAGTCCCACTCATCTTGGGTTCCAAGACCTGCTTTGCCACGGGATTGTCAGCTTTGTGGTAGTTTTAAAAGCACTTTAAAAAACACACACTCCCACAGTCTTAAATACAAAGCTACTAATAGATATCTCTGAAAATATCAGGTAGGTTGTTTCTTTCTGGTCTTTGAAAGGATCCAGGCTATTTGGCTAGGGCAGGCTTTCACTGGTTTTGTTTGTTCGTTTGTTTTTAAACAGTTTCTATATTCATGAGCTCTATCCAGCTAAAGACATACAGAATCCTACCCAGATTTAGGCGATGCCGTGTGACATCAAGCACAGTCTCCATCCTTTCACCGCAATAGCAATCTGTGAAAGCCTACGTAAGAATTTGATTAGACACCTTTCTAGAGCTCCTTTCAAATCAAATACTCCTTCTTTTGGACAGATCTTATTTTCTGACTTAAGTAGCCAGGAGAAAACAATGTTTTATTACTCACCAGCAATGATATCATCTCTTTGTGAAGTCTCAGCTCAGCAGAATATTCAGAGCTCCTGTGAGAAACAAATGAATCTATTTGTGTAAGATGTTTCTCATATGTACCAAAAGATCCATTAATCCTTTCCTGTCCTTTATTGATTGGTGCTTCCATCAGTGTTTCTACTGTCTCTACCTTGACCTCCATGTAGAAGGGTGACACATAAGAGTTTGCATTTTCTGTAATTCCTGAACACGTGACCTTCTTTCTGTTTGGCTACCCTTCACAGCTGACCATCGCTGAGCTTCTGGTACTCAGTCAAAACCCAGGTTTAGGTGGGATTCTCTGCTTTAGCTGTAAAATATTTTAATCAATGGAAGAGTTAGAAAAAAAAAAACTGATCTAATTTCCTATTTTTCCCCTGATGCCCTAGGATTTGAATGTTTTTCTAAAACTAGGATAATGAGGCATTTCACTTAAGAGTATAACATTCAATTTGATAGAGGTACGTAGATGGAGTTAACTGGAAATTTGTAGACCAGGCAACTGACTGGTTGAGTGTTCCATTGACTTTACGTTGGCTTGGCCGACTACAGACACTTCTGCCCCTGCATGTCCCACCAGGACTCACTGCCCTGTGTCCACACTCTGTGCCTTTACTGTGTCTGTAAAACCTTCCTCTTCTCTTCCTCAGCTTGATGTGTTCGATGCCTCTGAGCGGTACCAGCAGGCGGGCCTTCCCCTGATAGTTCTGGCCGGCAAAGAGTACGGCTCAGGCAGCTCCCGAGACTGGGCGGCCAAGGGCCCTTTCCTACTGGTGAGTAGGATGCAGAGACATCCCCGCAGGCAGCTGCCCCTCTGAACCAGAAGGGAAGCTGGGAGGGAGGCCAGAAATAAAATGCTTTGCTTTACTTTCCAAGATGTAGAAGAGCAAAGCAAGCTCGGGAAAGCAGGGAACGTTTATTCATCTCCTGCTTCTTGGTAGATCAGGATTTACTTCACTGAGTGAAGGGTAATCTAGAGTTCACCAGCTTCCCTTAGATCAAACATTGCTATCCTGGGAGCTGTGGATCTTTGGGGGCGTCTACAGAACAGTTGGGGGGAGGGTCCCGAAGTCTATCCATCCAGAAGTGTGTAGTATGTGTCTTTTTTTTTTTTTAAATGGGGAAAGTTTCATGGTTTTCATAACGTTCTCAGAGGTTATCACCTGAAGTTTATTCAAGGCTCTTGTCCCAGGTGAATGTGAGGAATAATCTACTGCTACTGTATCGTCAGGTTCACAGAAGGGAAAAAGTAAGGAGCCTGAGCTTTGGATAAGCTCGGGGAATGCACTTTTTAACAGTTGCTTATCACTGCCTGTGAAAAGTCTGCATACAGGCTCAATAGAAAAGGAAGCCCTCTCTGTATGTAGACAGTCAGCTCTTTGGAACCTTCAGCCATTTCAGGGCTTGACCTGCGTCAGGTGTCCCTGGGGGAGGGGCCACGCAGGAGCTTTTACCTCTCGAGCATTTGCTTGCCCTGAAAGCAGGGCACACTCCTGGTGACTGACTTTAATCCTCAGGATAGGGTAGAATAGCTTCGCTGATATCAATTTAAATAACGATGGCTCGAGCAAATCAATGCACTTGGCAGATGCTAAGTAAGTTGATATCCACAAGTACAGTAAAAAAAAAAATATGGCTGTCTGGCAGGCAGCCCTCCAGACTCCCAGGCTTCTGAAAAATGTCTTTGAACATCACACCTATTTTTTTTTAGGCAATCAGTTTGCAGTGGGTGGGGGGGGGGAGATGTTCTTATTGGTAATTTGTCAAAGGCCTGCCTTTTCTAGAAACTGCTGAAAAGAACCTAAGAAATTACAGAAGAAAGGATTTTAGGAAGGGAGCTGGGTGCTGCAGGGAGCAGTCAGGTGGGGACAGTGAGATCTGGGAAATAAGAAGAGACCTGGCACCGAGGGGCTCTCTAGGGGCTCACTGGGCTGCACCAGCCACGAGACCAAGGAAGGAGCCCGGATACAGCGACAGAGAGACATCAGTGGTTTAATAGAGGGGGGCTCTTACACATCGGAAGCAAGGTCCTGGGGCAACACCCCACCGTGTGCAGCAAGCAGGACACAGCAAGTCTTCCCTCCCCTGGGGGAGAAGGAGGCTACCATTTATAGGGGGGGATTGATGTCAGGTTGGCTCATCAGTTACCAGGGAAACCAGCAGCTGGGGCCTGTGCCTCACAGCCCCTCAGGTTAACCACCACCACTAGGGCAGATGTTTCCCTTTAATAAGCTAGCAGGTGGGGCCGTTCTGACTTAAGAGGCAGGGGGCAAGCACATTCATGTGAGTAGGGCAGAGGTGAAGCAGGGACTGGTCGAGCAGGGGATGTACAAAGAGCAAGAGAACAGCCATCTTGAGGGGCCTGACCATACACGTCTAGACTTCTCTACAGAACTGCTCCAAGTTCTGTCTGCCCAGACAGCCGTACACACTTCATTCTGTAGCTGCCCAGCCTCGGCCACTAGGCAACCCCGGGCTGTCCTCATGCAGAGAGGGACAGACAGCTGTGATCTGCAGTGCTGCAAGGCCCTTTACACAGAGCTTGAGACGTGAATGACCTGTGTTTACAAAGATTACCACTTCCCCCAAAATAAGTATACAGTACATATATACGTAAATCCATACAAAATATCTACTGTCCTAAAGAATCTGCCCTTCCTCTATAAATTTGCTTTTAAATTTGGAAACACCTTGAGATTTTAAAAAAACACCTGTGCCTGGATCTCATTCCCAGAGATTCTGGTTTAACTGGTAAGGGGAAAGGCCAGGACATCGGGCTTTTAAAAGTCTCCCCAGTGATTCTAATATTCAGCAGAGTTTGAGAACTACTGCTCTATAGCCATGGTTCTCCTAAATTAAAAGAATCACTATCTTCTCCCACCCATGCTCCCTGTTAGAGATTCTGATACAGTAGACCTGGGGTAGTACCCATGAATCTACATTTTTTTAAATTAATTTTTATTAGAATATAGATTTACAATGTTGTGTCAGTTTCGACTGTACAGCAAAATTAATCAGTTATACATATGTATAACTCTTTCTAAGATTCTGTTCCCATATAGGTCATTATATTGAGTAGAGTTCCCTGTGCTATACAGTAGGTTCTTACTAGTTATCTATTTTATATATAGTAGTGTGTATATGTCAATCCCAATCTCCCAGTTTATCGCCCTCCCTTCCCCCTTGGTAACTATAAGTTTGTTTACTACATTTGTGACTCAAGAATCTACATTTTTAACAAGCTTCCTGAGTAACCCTGATTCAGGGGATCTTAAAAGTGGACCCTAGATATTGAGACCTTTTAGGGGTATCTTACTATTATATTACAGTTAACTAATATTTGAGGATGGGATATTCTAGTTAATCAAGTATCCTGGTTTATTGATCACTGCTGTACACTGCCAGTTATAGATCATAGTAAAATGTACTTTATAGGAAGCTTTATATCAAGATTATATTCAATGTAATTTGATCCCTGAAACAGGAAGTATAAAAGCAGCACACAGTAGGTAATCATTTACTTTCTCTGTAGTATGTTCTGAAAGTTGTGTTTTTATTAAATCTTCGGTGTCTGCTGATGCACCTACAATAATAGCAAAATTCAAGGGGAAAAATGAATTTTCTTTATGTTTCTTTGTGCTGAGGTTTCCAGATACAGTGGAAGTTTGCTGAGAAATGTTGTATCACAAAGTGGCTAAGTGTGTGGTTAGACTGCATGGGTTCAGATATTGGGTAAACCACTGACTACTAGGGTACAGGGGCACAATAATAGCGAGGGTTGGGGGAGGGTGGGAGGAGAGTTCATTTCAGCGCCTACATGCTGCCTACACAGTGCAGGCAATCAGTTAAGCCTGGCTACTGTGTTATTTATAACTAGCGGGCAACATTTTATGTAAACGATTAATTGGTACTTATGAAGAATTTAGGTGTGAGAAGAGTTCTGACTTACGAAGCCTTTGTAAAGTGTCTGTGTAACTAAAGAAAAACTGTCCAAACTACTCTGTTGGCTCATCAGGGAATCAGAGCTGTCCTGGCTGAGAGTTACGAGCGTATTCACCGAAGTAACTTGGTCGGGATGGGGGTGATCCCCCTCGAGTATCTCCCCGGGGAGAATGCAGACACCCTAGGACTCACAGGGCGGGAACGATACACTATCAGCATTCCAGAAACCCTCAAACCACGAATGAAAGTCCAGGTCAAGGTAAGTCGGCGCCTTTCCATGCCAGGCCCAGCTCAAAGGCCCTGTGTTCATCATCAATCTTGTTAGAAGGAAATCAGTGGGATTTGGAAGGAAAAATAAATCCCTCAGTAGACGTGCTTTAGACTTAGGAGATCTACTAGCACCTTTCTGACCTGCCAGCACAGTGATGCCACACTATGTCGGTTTATTATTTATTCTGTTTACTCATAGAGTTATCAGTTCCATCCTTCTTCCCAAACCTGCCAGCCCCACTGTCTCCTGTTCCTCCCAATCTCAGCCCAGAGAACGGTGATGAAAGCTCAGCCATAGGGCATTTTCACATTACCTTAAAAACATCTTTTTAGGGGCTTCCCTGGTGGCGCAGTGGTTGAGAGTCCGCCTGCCAATGCAGGGCACAAGGGTTCGTGCCCTGATCTGGGAAGATCCCACATGCCGCGAAGTGGCTGGGTCCGTGAACCATGGCCGCTGAGCCTTCGCGTCCGGATCCTGTGCTCCGCAACGGGAGAGGCCACAACAGTGAGAGGCCCGCATACCGCAAAAAAAAAACAAAACACCTTTTTAGGGCTTCCCTGGTGGCGCAGTGGTTGAGAGTCCGCCTGCCGATGCAGGGGACGTGGATTCATGCCCCGGTCCGGGAAGATCCCACATGCCGCGGAGCGTCTGGGCCTGTGAGCCATGGCCGCTGAGCCTGCGCGTCTGGAGCCTGTGCTCCGCAATGGGAGAGGCCACAACAGTGAGAGGCCCGCATACCACAAAAAACAAAACAAAACAAAACACCTTTTTAGGGCTTCCCTGGTGGCGCAGTGGTTGAGAGTCCGCCTGCCGATGCTACAGGACGTGGGTTCACGCCCCAGTCCAGGAAGATCCCACATGCCGCGAAGCGGCTGGGCCCGTGAGCCATGGCCGCTGAGCCTGTGCTCCGCAACAGGAGAGGCCACAACAGTGAGAGGCCTGCGTACCGCAAAAAAAAAAAACAAAACAAAACACCTTTTTAGGGCTTCCCTGGTGGCACAGTGGTTGAGAGTCCGCCTGCCAATGCAGAGGACACGGGTTCGTGCCCAGGACCAGGAAGATCCCACATGCCGCGGAGAGGTTGGGCCCGTGAGCCATGGCCGCTGAGCCTGCGCGTCCAGAGCCTGTGCTCCTCAACGGGAGAGGCCCGCGTACCGCAAAAAAAAAAAAAAAAAAAAAAAAATATCCCAAACACCACTACTAGCTACTGCCCTGAGAGGCTATTTCTAATTCTCAGGTGTCTCTCACTTCCATCACTTATTCTCTGCAGTGCTTGCTTTACCGTGTAGATCAGTACACTGGGGATCTTGTTAAATAAAATGCAACTTACTGCTCAGCAGGTCTGGGCTGGGGCCAGCGTGCGCCTGTCCCCGGCACTGCCGGAGTGTGGACCACACTTGGAGGGGTAGCCTGAGGGCAGGCCGGGCAGGATGCCTCTGGAAAGGGCTGGCTCACTTCCTCCCTCAGCGATTCTTCTCTGCTTCTTCGTCCTCCCAGCTGGATACTGGCAAGACCTTCCAGGCTGTCATGAGGTTTGATACCGACGTGGAGCTCACTTATTTCCACAACGGGGGCATCCTCAACTACATGATTCGCAAGATGGCCAAGTAGGCCCTGGTTTCCTCGGAGATGGGCATCCTGGCCGCAGCGGGGAGGAAGCGCAGTGCCTACAGCCCGCAGGCCCTGGCATGGCAGTCTCTCCACCCCAGCCTTTCCCCTCCCCTCTTCTCCCCTCCACGCAGGGGCACTTCCAGCCCAGGGTGCCCTAAGGTTCTGGTGCCCATCCTCTGCACACAAAATCAGCAGTCTCTACATGCTCTATTTTTGTTAATCTTTTTCTAGAATTTGGAAGCTTAGAATGGTGGGATTGTCAGTTGTGCCAGGAAGGGAGAGCTGAGCCCTTTACAGTTACTGATCACAGAATATGTTGATTTTTCACTCTTAGCCTGTACTGTTCAGCTGAACACAAATGTCTCCTGCCCGATTTTTGGTTCCTCTGTTACCCTCTGCTCAATGAAACCTTTCCCTTGAGAGTCCTTTGCCTCTGCATACTGTCCCAAAGTTAACTGACAAGGCAGAGAAGAACTTTTTCACACTTCAAATCCTAGCCGTGACTGTGATCCCCTCGCCCCGCCTTTTCCTCCAGAGTGAATGATCCAGACACCTCGTGGATGGCTCAGAGGTTGAAATTTTTTGATTATGTACCTTTTGATAGATCAACACTGAAGAAATATGGAGGTTTCTTTTACTATATTCAAACATTTTCCCCAGAAAATGTTTCATGTATCGAGAGAACTTTAGATGTGGTTTTGGAGAGAGATGCAGAACATTTCTAATTTGAATACGATTAAATCTATTTTCAAGGAAAACTTTTTGACTTTGACACTGAATTCTGCTGTGTGTGTGTGCCCCTCATTTTGGGATATGTAGAGCAGAGCAGATCTCAGACTGCAGGATCCTGAAGCCTGGATGACCTTCGAGTTCTCCTCTTTTTGTAACCACGTCAGTAATATGCAGGTTAAATGGCTGTGTTGAACCTCATTTGGGAGCAAACAAGAAGGTGGCAATAGCCTGGTAGCAGTAGCAATCATGTAGTCTGGTGAACGGATCATAATTTTTTTATTTTCATCTAGGTTATCTGCTCATTTTCATCACTGAAGTCATTTCAGGGCACATGTCTTAAGCTACTCCAGCTGCCATAATGAAATATCATAGGCTGAGTGACTCAAACATCAAAAATTTATTTTCTCACAGTTCTGGCGTCTAGAAGTCCAAGATTGAGGTTCCAGCAAATTCATTTTCTGGTGAGAGCTCTCTCTCTTCCTGGCTTACAGCCAGCTACCTTCTCACTGTGTCCTCACATGGCCTTCCCTTAGTGCGTTTGCACGGAGGGAAAGCACGAGTGAATGAGCTCTCTGGTGTCTTCGTCTTACAAGGGCCCTACTCTCGTGACCTTTTTTAACCTTAATTACTTCCCTAGAGGTTCCATCTCCAGAGTCACAGTGTCCAGGAGGGCTTCGACATATGAATTTTGGGGGACAACATTCAGTCCATAACAGGGCACCTTAACAGCTTACAAATTAATCTTCTTGTAATGAATTTTAAGTCTCAACTTTAGCACTCAGGGTTTGTGTGCTGGTCAGTAGAACACCTAGGATCAAATCCTGTCTCCACCTCTTCCCAGATGACGGACAAGGCAGGTTATTGAGCGTCCTTGCCTCTGACGTCCTGGGATCTAGCTTCTGTTAATGAATAAAAATTACAAACAGAACCCTGTTGCACAAGAAAAGGCTGTGACCCTCAAATTAAGAGCAGTCCTAGGATAAAAACACTAAGAAGGGCTGAGAAAACAGACGTCCACCCCTCAGCCCTCCGTTGCAGAGCGTGGGAGCAGCCTGGTTCCCCACAATCAGTGCTTATGAGGAAACAGATTCCTGCAGCTATGACTTCTGGAATGGGGTCCCTTCACTTCTGGACTCCCCTCCTCTACCTCCAAACACACTATCTTGTTCATTGATAAAATGTCTCAGCCAGTGTCCCATCCTTGCTCTCCACAAGGCTTAACAAATAGACCCCTTTTACCTGGTTTCTCAAGAAGGCACTGGACTGCTTACTCTCCGGATTAGAAGTGTGCTGCTCTATGCTAGACCCAGCCCCTCCTTCCTCTCTATGGGGTTCCCATCTCCTTTGTTCTTAGTTTTCTAAATCCATTCCTGCCTGTTCCTTCCTAGGGAAACAAGCGCTCCTCGGTGTGCACAGTGAGTTCACTGACCAACTTTTTTAATGCAGCAAATAAGCACATGTGTCTCTGGCTATGGGACAGCCTTCGTGTAAGTGGAGAATAATCTAGGAGAAGGATATATTAGTCATGACTCTTAGTTGTAGTGTTAGAAGCACAATTCAAACTGCCTAAAGCAAAAAAAAAAAAAAAATTTGGCTCAAAGAACTTGAAGAACACGGGTGGCCATGGCAGCAGGTTTGATTGGATCTATGACTCAAACAGGTTCCTTCCCTATCGTTTCCCCTCTCGCCCTTCATTTGTGACGGCCTCTTTCTGGGGCGGGCCGTGTGCGGGGGGATATGGCCACTGGCAACTCTGGGGTCACAGTTAATAATTTGTGGTTGTAGAGATCTGTCTCCCAGTATTCCCTAGGCTAAACATACTGGAAGTTTGCTAGTCACCTAAATGAAGAACCTTATTTTTGACACAGTTGGCCTTTCAGGGTTGAGTTAGGACAGTGTGGCGCACCCTGCACGTTATGAGGAGCAATGGAGAGCTGCTTCTGAAAAACAGGAGCCAAGGTTCTACTGGCTACCTTCTTTGGAAGTTGTTAAATGTCATGACCACAAACAGAATTTAACATCCAAGTAGTTTTTGTTCACCCAGACAGCCTAATCATTGTGCACAAAGATTATAGAATTACAGCTGATTATTTTTAACAGGTTTAATAATTTGCATCCCCAAAACTGAGATCTACTTTTTAAATACAGATTTGTTGGGTGGAATTTAGTTTTATTACATAGTATAATAAAACAGAGTTACTGGTATGATCCTGAAATTAATACTCCAGTTTGGTTCTGGTTGTCTAGTCAGCATCAGGGCTGAGTATCTGCTACTGTGCTTCTACAGGATGTTAACAACGTCCCATGAATAAAAGGGGTCCAGGGTCGGGGTATCTGGGAACCACTGGGTTAAACGGGCCTTATTACCACAGAATTGACATAAGGACACACAATGGCAGTGTGTACTGGAAATCACTCATTTGAGGGGAGAGGGGGCAGCAGACAATACAGAATCCTATCTGCCCACAGAACTGCTTTCTTCAGAGCATCTCACAGCACTTGGGTTTCAAACGACACACTTGAGGAAACACTGACCTGATGGCTTGTTTTTAAATTCAAATAATAATGTCAGTTTTAAGGGTGGGAATCAGTTTACTGGCCTTGTGACACAATCAGGCATTTGACTGAAGGTGACTTTTCATTTCAGGTGAAAATATCACAAGGTGAGCACTGGTGGGGATCACAGAGTTAACAAGATCGAGTGGTTGTTATCAGATTTTATCAGAACCACCTGAGGAACTTCAAAACGTACACGTGGCTAGACACACCCTGGCAGGATGTTCTAAGGGGGCTGGGCATGTGCCATGAAAAAGACTCCCCAGTTGGTTCTGAAATGCAGCCTTTGACCTAGAAATCCAACGACCAGCATTTGGACATCAGTTAAGAGTGTGCAATTCTTAAAACCCTACCTACTGGTTTCTTTCATTCAATAAATATTAACCAAATGCTTACTCTGTTCCATGCTCTATGCCTGCAATGGCTTGACTCCAGGCTAAAGTCAAACAAGGAAATTATTTTTCTTGTTTCAGCTTTAGACTGCATTCTTCTGTTGGCTGTACTATTCACCTTCATCCAAATTGAATTATTTAGATACTTGCAAGAACTTTTCTCAAATAGATTTCCAGTGGACGTTGTATACATCCTATTGGAGTCCTTAAATAGCAGCATCCAAAAAGGGCACTCACATATACAAAGAGATACTTGTTAGATTGGGATTTATAAGAAATATATATTTGGTCTTTGTCCCTAGTTTCTGGCACAGAGCTCCTAAAACCCTTGGAATTTCGTGATACGAGCAACAAAGGTGTCTCTTGTTATGTTAAGGAGCGACTCTTGGACCACCCCGAAGGATGGGGGCTGGTTACCGGAAAAACAACCACGTGATTAGAGGGTTAGACCTTTCAGTCCCATCCCCTGACCTCAGGGGAGGGGAGAGGGGCTGGAGGTTGAATAAATTACCAATGGCCAATGATTTAATCAATCAAGCTTACGTAATGAAACCTCCATTAAACCCAAAGGACAAGGTTCAAAGAGCTTCCAGTTTTGTGAACACGTAGAGATTCAGAGAAGACACAGAAACTCTGAGCCCCTTCCCCAAACCTTACCCTATATATCTCTTCCATCTGGCTGCTCCTGAGTTACTTCCTTTTATAATAAACCGATGATCTAGTAAGTAAAAGGTTTCTCTGAGTTCTGTGAGCCTCTCTAGCAAATTAAGCCCACAGAGGAGGTTGCTGTAACCTCTCATCTGTATTCAATTGGTCAGAGGCACAGGTAATAACAATTTGGCTTCTGAAGTAGGGAAGAGGTGGGGCAGTTTTGTAGGACTGAGCTCTTAACTTGTAGGGATCTGACGCCATCTCCAGGCAGATACTGGCAGAATTGAGTTGAATGGTAGGACACCCCGTTGGTGAATTGGTTGGTGGTGTGGGAACAAAGCCCATATTAAAACTGGTGACCAGAACGTTAATACTCTAATAAAATATAAATGGAAAATGAATAAAAATTAGCAAGCAAGTTGGCTTAAATAACCCATTTTATTGTGTCTTACTAAGAATACTATTAATAACCCTTATCAAACAACTACTATGTATATCAAATACTTTATGTTATTTCAGTTAAAAACTCTCTACTAACTCTTACAGGTATGTATTATCCTTGTTTCACAGATGAAGAAAATTAAGCCTAGGAGAAGTTATGTAACTGGCAAGTTCTCTGACTCTCATCAGATCAAAAGGAGGAAGAGGTGGCTGCAGCAGGTCACCCCACTGATCTCCAGGACTGATCTGGGGGTCTGGATGGCCTCCTGGACACCAATAAGCCTTCAGATATAAGTGCTATCTGAAAAGAGTTATGCGACCCCTTCTGCTGAGCATATTAACGTTTTATGATGTTTGGAGGTTTGTTAAAGCCATTGATGGTCCTAGTGAATTACAAACAACTAATCTGAATCTGTTTTAAGAAGATGCTTAAATTACTATAGAGGCTATCCTGAGCGGAACATAAAATACCTTGGCCTGGATGGAGACAGTAAAACTCAGGTAGTTGTCTCCATGTCTGGAAAACCCCAAACTAAGCTCTGGAGCATCAGCCTTGTTAAATGACACAGGAATGCCATTTGGATATGTATTCTAAGTTTTTAAATAGAAAGGACAGCCAAATTAAACTGCCTCCTCAGTATCATCCAAGGGACCTACCTGAGAACAGAGTCCGAATGTTGACCATCAACTATTACTGGAAAATGGCTTGAAATGACCATTCGAAGGGAACAATGGCACAGGTTAAGAAAACAAATTAATCGGTCAAGATGTACAGTAAACCAAAAGAACAGAAATCAACTTCTCAATGAGTACTGTATTATTTAAATGCCCCCATTACTAAAAATTGTCCACTGTAGAATTTTAAGATCAGATGCCACACATAGAGAACACAAGTGTATGTGACTATTATGCCTATGTATGTGTATATATATATTGAACCTTTGGACTTACCAACGTGTAAAGGATCAGCAAAAAGGAGCCAATAGAAAAGACCGGGGTAGAGTTAGAAGCGCTAGTGGCCAAGAGGGAGTTCCAAGAAAGGAGTATTCAACAGGGCCAAAAGCAGCAAAGAGGTCAAACAGAGGGAAGGACTAAGACGTGCCCAGTGGATTGGGCCACCAGAGTCTCTGGTGACCTTGACAAAAACAATTTCAGTAGATTATTAAGGGCAAAAGCCAGTTTACAGTAGGTTAAGGAAAGAAAGGGAAGCATGGAAAACCTTTCAACATTCCATTCACTCATTCATTTATCTCAATGTGTACTGAGTGGCTAGCGGTGCACACTGGCAGTGAGTTCTGAAGGGAAGAATGGCAATAAGTTAAGCCTTTTTCATTTTTCCCAAGCTCTACTGACCTACAAAGTGATTCACTGAGTGCTGTGATTCATTCACTCGTGTTTTACGTAAGTGATACAGTACAAACTGCTGAAAACAACAGAAGTTAAGTGATATATACTCAGTACAGTACAAGCCTTAGGGAAAATATCCTGACAGTGGTACAAGTGATCTGTGATTCACCCACTGGTCTAATTTCTTCCTCACTCAAGGTCACCCATTCCCTGCAGACTGAGGTCCTGAGCTCAAGTGGACATTTCTGCAGCATCAAATGGGATCTTCTCAAAATGAAAGTCCTTCCACTTTGCATACCGTGTCTGAGCTCCAGTTGCAACATCTTCCACCACAAAACTTTCAGTCTTTATAACTGGAATCTCAAATACCTTATACTTCACATGGATTCCCCAGTCATAGCTGCAGTCCTCCCTGGCACAGAAGATCTTTGCTCTCTTCTCAAAACTCCCAAAGCTCTTTGGTCTGGGGTGTAACTTACTCACAAAATGCTCCCTGAAAGCAACTCCAACCATAGTGAAATGGCATTCCTACGGATGAATGGATCGAGTAGCATACAAAACAGAACGTTAGAACCAGAACATAATTGTGATTTAAAAAAAAGAAAACTCCACAATAATCAGAGATGATGAGAAGGCGGGATCCCAATTCTTTTACAGATGGAGTAAGAAGGAAATGTGGATTTGCCTCAAGGCCAGAGTAGAATCCACGCAGCCTGACCACCAGTGACACAGGTAGAGGTTAGGGTGGAGGTGGAGGTGCAAGTGAGGGGGCAGGGGACACCTCATGAAGAGGAGGACTAAGAAGTTTCCAGGCAACCTGGCTCCCCAAAATAGATACTCCTTATTAATTCAGAGACAAAGGGGTATTTATTGAAGATCTGTGAAGCCTGAGTTCACCAGTGGCCCTGACAGGAAGAATCCAAAGGATACAGAGAACAACAACAAAGGGTCAATGTGTATCTGAAGAGGCTCAGGGACTAATGTGTCCACTGGCCCCGCCCCCAGTCAACGTTAGAATAAACTGAACAAACACCACAGTGCACAGAACAAACCCAGATCCTACATATCCAGTCCCTCGGGAAAACATAGTCTAAAAGGGCCATTTCAACAGAAGATCACCCAAATTGGAGCTGAAAGGACCTTCCTTTTACTGCTAAAGAAAAAGACTCAGAAAGGTATGGGAACTTGCCAGTATTACCCCTAATACGCTTCTTGCTCCAATGTTGGACTGATTAAAGACTCAGCTTTCTGAAGACTAAACAGAACCCTAAAGTAATAACTTCTCATCTGACCTGGCCCAGGCCCTCCACTCTCCCCAATCGGCAGCAATAGTTACAGCCAATTTTTGTCTTTGGAGATTTTTCTAACCCTTATCTAAGAGTTTTAGAAAGCTAACCTGCAGATGTCATGTTTTTAAAATAAGGAGATTTTGCTTCCATTGTAAAAGTGATCCATATCCCCAGAAGAAAGTTTAGAAAACACAAAATAGTAGAAAGAGAAAAAATCATGGTGTCTCACTGCAAAGTATTAATACATTTTAGTATACTTCCTCTAGCCTTTTTTGTACAAACGTAAGTGTTTTTTTTGGTGGTGGTGATGGTGGTATTGCTGCTATTATTTTGCACTGCTATGATCATAGCATATTTACTACTTTCTATCCTCATTAATTTTCCCACTGTACCATTAGTTTGTAAGAAGTTTTTCATTATACTATATAAGCTTCCTAATCACTTTGTTTAACAAACTTTATTTTCGAGTAATTTCAGATTTACACTGAACTACAGGTTTTACCCCTTTTTCTAATAATATCCTTCATCTGTTCTAGGATCTAATCCAGGATACCATGGTGCATTTAGCATAACCATTATTTGTAATGGCTACGTAATATATAATTAAGTAGCTGTGCAGCAATTTTTAAGCTATTTCTTTATTGTTGAACATCAAGGGTTTCTTTTAAACTTTTTAGCCTTTTAAAAATACATGGACCATGGCCATGATAACAACAGAATAATAGTATTCTTACTATAAATATCTCACTGATAGATAATAAGCTTTAATGAGTGCTAAAAAATGACCCAGTGCTATTTGTTAAAAAGACTGCCTGTCTCCATCACTCTTATATCAGCTGTATAACATGCAAAGGTTTTGCACTTTCTGCAGAGCAGTTTTTTATTTTCCTTATCAAGCACAGGTTTTACTTTTCCTTGATTATCCCTGATGAATTTTTCATGAATCTGTATCTGGCAAACCTAGATGCAAAAAAACAAAACAAACAAACAAAAGAACCTCCTCAAATATGTAATTAGAGTATAACTAGGATATATATACACACACATATATATGTACATAATCATTCATTCTTATACAACTTCCATGAACATACAGTACCTGGCTTTGTTCATAAAAATCTCATAGGTAATTTTATTGATTCTCCTAATAGGAGAATTCTTTGTTAGTTAATGTTTAATTGTGGCCTCCAATTAGCCCTTTAATATCTTCATCAAAGATGCCCATAAAAGCACTAAAGATGTCCGTAAAATAGTGATGTGAACCATGCTTTCCACTTTAGTAGTTGGTAAAACTTTAAAAATCCTTCACAGGGACTTCCCTGGTGGCACAGTGGGTAAGAATCTGCCTGCAACGCAGGGGACATGGGTTCGATTCCTGGTCCGGGAAGATGCCACATGCAGCGGAGCAACTAAGCCCGTGTACCACAACTACTGAGCCCACGTGCCACAACTACTGAAGCCCGCACGCCTAGAGCCCACGCTCCACAACAAGAGAAGCCACCGCAATGAGAAGCCCGCGCACTGCAACAAAGAGTAGCCCCCGCTCGCCACAACTAGAGAAAGCCCATGCATAGCAGCGAAGACCCAACACAGCCAAAAATAAAATAAAATTAAATCTTTAAAAAAAAAATCCTTCACAAACAGACATATGATATGCATTAACTGTTTCAGGAATAATTACACCCACTCTCAAGGCATAAACCCACTGAATGTAACAGTAGGCAGAAGAATCCCTCACCACCTAAAATCTTTTTTCTCTCTTCCTTTCCAACCACAGAGAGTATTGTTGAATTACAGTAAAATTAAATGTCTGTATAGGATGACCATATTCTATCTCAAAATTTAGGCCTTGGCTAAGTACAACTAAGAACCCTGGACATTATATATAAAATAACCATAAGATTCTGTAGGGTGAAGAGAGGAAGGCAGACCAGCTAGGAACCTTGGGACCCTAGAAACAACATGGTAGTGAGTTTCCTGGGTTTTCGTTTTGCCTCTTATATCCCAGACATGGAGCTGAAGAAGCTGGCAACCAGAACTGACTATGGGGACAGACAAAGAAATCTCAACAAAACCCTATCTCTCTAGCTACTGGTCAAAAGACCAGGACAGGGGCAGCCACCAGAACAGGGGCAGCCAGCAAGACAGAAAACTTTCAGACAACAGCTGTTCTACCAAACACCACAGGAAAAAACAGCAACAACAATAACAATAACAACAACAAAAAACCCTGAACCCTGAGGCTAAGCGTGGAACCTAGACTTCCACTCTGCAGGTCTGTTAACAAAGCACCTCAACACTCCCACCTGCTGGTGTCAGAGAAAGCCAGGATTTTCAGTCCTGCCAAATGGTAGCCCCCCTCACCTGTGGCGTCCATGGAGACCACATGAGGAGCCAGAACACCCATCCCCACACAGCAGTAACAAGGAGCCTCCCCTTGCTGGTATCAACAGAGGCTGAGTAGGAAACCAAGACTTCTACCTTTACCTGACAGTGATGAAACAATGTCCCCCATCTCCCCTGCCAGAATGATATCAGAAAGAAGCCAGCTGACACAGAAGGTTAAATAAGATCCCAAGTCTCATCATATAGTATGAAAATCTCTGGGTTTTGATTAAAAATCACTCTTCATAGCAGAAACCAGAAAGATCTCAAACTGAGTGAAAAAAAAAGACAACCAATTGATGCCAACATGGAGATGACAGAGATGTGAGAATATCTGACAAAGATTTTAAAGTAGCAATAATAAAAATGCTTCAATGAGTCATCATAAACACTCTTGAAACATGAACAAATATAGAGGCTCAACAAAGAAACGGAAGACATAAAGAAGAACAAAATGGAAATTTTAGAACTAAAAGATACCATAACCAAAATAAAAAACTTAGTGGATGGGCTCAACAGCAGAATGGAGAGGAAAAAGGAAAGAATCAGTGAACTGGAAGACAGAACAATAGAAATGACCCAATGCAAACAACAGAAAGAAAACAGACCAAAATAAATGAATAAATAAATAAATAAACAGAGACTCAGGGACCTTTAGGACCATTTTAAAATATCTAACATTTATGACACTAGGGTCCTGGAAGGAGAGGGGAAAAAGCAGAGCTTAAAAAGTACTGGAAGAAATAATGATGGAACATTACCCAAATTTAACATAATGTAACATAAACCTACAGATACAAGATGCTGGACAAATCCAAATAGGATAAACCCAAAGAAACCACACCAAGGCACATTATAATTAAACTTCAGAAAACTAAAGACATAGGAAAGAATCTTGAAAGCAGCCAGAAAAAAACTGACACCTGACCTATAGGGGAAAAACAATCTGGATGACACCAGATTTCTCAGCAGACACTATGGGAGAGCAGAAGAAAGTGACACAGTATTTTTCAAATGCTGAATGAAAAACCTGTCAACGCAGACGCTTATATCCAGCAATATATCCTTCAAAAATGAAGAGGAAATCAAGACATTCTCAGATGAAGGGAAACTAAAAGAATTTGTTCACCAGTAGACCTTCCCTAAAAGAAGAGCAAAAGGAAGTTCTCTAAACGGAAGGACATGATAAAAGAAGAAAACATGAAACATCATAAAGGAAGAAGGAACGTGGTGATTTCCACAGTATCAGCTGTAGAAGGATCCGCTCTGTCCCAGTGGTTTGTGGTGCTGCCTCTCTTTTATCAAGTGTTCCAGGTGGAACCAGATAGCCTAGGTGCAAATCCTGTTCCTACCACTTGGCAGCTGTGTGATTTGGGGCAAGTGCCTCAGTTTCCTCAATTATTATACAAAATGGGAATAGTAGTAATAGCATTTACTTTGTGGGCTGTTGGGAGGTAAGATGAGTTAATAATTGCTCAGGGCTGCCTGGCGTAGCTTTAATGCTCCTTGTTGTTAGCCTCGGTCTGTTAGGCTAGTCTTTTGGTAAGAACCATGAAAATGTTAATGATGGTGATCTGTACTTTAGTATTGGGTAGGGCAATACCCATTCATGAGTTATTTTTTCAGAAATGTCATAGCTGTTTTCATTTATTTATTCTTCTGTATAAACTCAGGAACCATTTTACCAACTTAAAATATCATTTAGGGCTTCCCTGGTGGTGCAGTGGTTAAGAATACGCCTGCCAATGCAGGGGACACGGGTTTGAGCCCTGGTCCAGGAAGATCCCACATGCCGCGGAGCAACTAAGCCCATGCGCCACAACTACTGAGCCTGCGCTCTAAAGCCCGCGAGCCACAACTACTGAGCCCGTGTGCCACAACTACTGAAGTCCGCGCACCTAGAACCCATGCTCTGCAACAAGAGAAGCCACCGCAGTAAGAAGCCCGCGCACTGCAATGAAGAGTAGCCCCCACTTGCCGCAACTAGAGAAAGCCTGCGCGCAGCAACAAAGACCCAATGCAGCCAAGAAGAAATAAAGAAATAAATTTTAAAAAATCATTTATACTTTGATTATGGGTTATGATAAACCTGAAAGAGAATTTGCGGCAAATGCACATCTTTAAAATATTCAGTCATTCCATTCAAGAGCATGGCATTTCTTTTGTCTTAATCTACCTTCTATCTCTAAGTAAAATTTTTTTAGTTGTCCGTATTTACACTTCAAACATTTCTGGTTAGGCCAATAGATGTAGTAGTTAAACAGAGGGGCCCTGCCAGCTCCACCCCTAACTAGCTGTGTGGTCTACTGACACTGAAAACTTCCATGCCTCAGTTTCCCTCCTGGAGCATGACATAATAAGAGGCTCTACCACATGGAACTCTGTGAGGCCCGTTGATATAAATAAACAAGCATTTGCAGGGCTTGGTGGAGAGCCCATGTTCTGCATGTATGAGTCACAGTTATTGTTGTCACTGTGAATGGAAATGTCCCACCCCCGTATATCTTGTATTGGTTACTGATCATCCATAGAGAATCCATTGATCTCTAAAGCACTTCAAATTCAAATAAAATTTGATTTATATTTAAAAATTTAGGCCTGGAATATAGGTTAGGAAAACAATCAAAATACGATTTTCTGTCCCCCAACTCCCCACCCCATCCCACTTGAAATTATCGTCATTGTTTTTGTAAGAATAAAGGATGCTTAATGCTTCCTATTTTCAATTCAAGTTTTCACTGCCATAAAACTGTTGCATTATGTATATTTAATCCCGTTATTTCCTTTGGGTAAATTTCTAGAAGTGAAATTACTGGGTTACATGATATACATTTCCCTATGAGCAATTTTAATTTCTTTTTCTCAGACACGGTTCTGATCACTACCTAATGCAGGCTCACGGTGGGGGGGGATTTGATAGGAAAGAGGGTAAAAATATAAACTTGCCCTTTGGGCATCCAATTAAAAAAATTCACTTATATCTAATGATATTCAATTATATACTAAAATTCATTAAATATTAATAACCTCAAATATTTTAAATGTCACTGAAGGCAATAAATATAAATCCTAATAAATTAAAACTATTACTGCTATAATGAAAACTAAGTAAAACTCAGTAACTGGATAAAGAGGTTCAACCAAAGTCACAAATTAAGTCTAGAGCACACTGCTTCCCCATTGCCCACCTGTGGTTGAGAAGCAGCCTAACTCCCTGCACTGAGGTGGAAAGAGCAAAACTATGAAACCCCGATTGCGTGCAGTCATGGGTACACATCACGTTGGAAGTTATTCCGTCAAATTGAACTTTCAACCCATAACTTATTCTCTACTCATAAGAAAGGAAAGTAGGTTTCCTCATTTTGATTTCAAATGACCCTCCACAACTAGAACTGTGAAAACTATCCTTTATACTTTATTCCTCCAGAATGAAATACTACCAGATCCTGAAGCTTCCATCATAGAAATAAGTTCTTGGATGATTCTGGGCTCTCTACATGTTCAGGTGGCTGGAGAGTAACCAGAGATTCCCCAAGGGCCACAGTGCTCTGGTGAAGGTCAGCCACACGTAGACAATGGACAATGCAGCTGTGGGTGCAGAGAAGAAAGTGTACAGTCTCCCACCCCCCTACCCAGGGATTACCCTAGAGACCTCTGAACTGGTTCCCTCTCTTCTGCAGAGTTTCTTTGATATGAAGGGCCCAGGTGCTCAGATCCAATGCCCAACCCTTAACAAAACACCACAGAAAGGGGGCTTACCCCAAGAACCATAATTCCTTTTAGTTTTAAGAGCATAAGGTTTTCCCTAACTTATTATACACTTCTCCTAAGCCTTTGAAAGCAAGGTCTTCTTCTTTCAACAGAGCAGTGGAGGCTGGTCACCAGGATAGGACAGGGACGACACCAAGACTCTGAGCTCCCAGCTGCCATGGCATTGCCAGCTGCCAATGACTCGTGGCCGCACTTGTGCTGAGCCCTTGCTGATTCTTTACCACCTCTGCCCATTTTTGATCTGTGGGTGTTAGGGGAATCCCAAATGCTATTAAATAGCCTAATTCAACAGATATTTAAACCATTTTCTCCTCACCCCACTCTATGGCCAGGTGTGCTGCCTACAAAAGAATGTCTATGTGTTTGTTCCAGCCTCCGTCTGCCTCAAGACTTTTACTCTATTGCTTCTGCCACATGTGAGTGTAAGCACCTTGTTACTCAGTGGGGGAGATAAAGAATTATGCCAAAGCTAACATGGTTTTAAAGCCTTTATTAGCAGTGTCCCTGTATTCTACAAAATGGAGACGTGGCTCAGTGAAAAAACTCTACCCTAAGTAAAATTAAGGAGGGAAATTAAGAGGAACTAAAGAATTGCCCTTTAATTCTGTTCAGTGAAAGTGTGGAAGAGGTATTTTTAAATATCTTGTTCTCCAAACTTTAGGAAGAAATGTTCTTTAAAATGAGTCAACGCTGACATAACACTGTAATTTTTTCCTAAAATAAGTATTAGTTTGCTTTAGATCATTCATTGCTTCTCAATACTTTTTTGAGCATACAAATTATGACTTTTCAAAATTATGAACCCTATGGAATCGGTCTACTAAATTGTAAGACTCATCTTCATGAAGTTTTAAAGTAGGCCTCATGCCTCTGTCCGGTAACAACTCCCGTTTTTGAGCACTTATTTTATACCATGCACTGTAGGAAGCAATGCATATGTCTCACTTTATCCCCCAAACTAACCTGTGAGTCAAATACTGTTATTTTCCCAACTTTACAAACAAGGAGAATGATGATCTCAACGAGGAACTACCTGAAGTCACACATTTTGTAAGTGGCAGAACTGGGACTGGAACCACTGATTCTAATGTTAAAGCTCCTGCCCCAGACCTGCAGAGTTCAATGCTTCCAAAGAGTCTGAGATAAAATCTCTGCAAATGGTCTGCAGAAAGCATGGGTGTGTGTGTGTGTGTGTGTGTGTGTGTGTTTCCCTAATCTGCCCCCCATTTTTCTGTGTTATAAAGGAAATTACAACCAAACTAAGGTCACTACCGAAATGCTGGACTGAATCAGTGCACCACTCCAAAGTTCACACTATTATCCATACCTACGTACTTCCAACACTGGGCACACCTCCCAGGCACGGTGCACTGGAAGCTTTTCCCTGAGGACTCTGGATGTTAGAGAGAGAGAGATTTGAGGAAAAGACTAAGAAGAGCTGTGTCTTGCAGTGTTAGGGTGTAGTGCTCATAATGAACTGTCAACTTAAGAGCAATTTTAGCTCAGTTTGCCTTTTAGATCTAAAAACATAGTTTCAGGTATTAGCACTAATACAATATATTTTAACTCACTGAGACTCAAAGCAGAATGAATCTGATGCTCACTACAGGGTGAAATTTTAAGCATAAACTTATGGTTCTAAAATAACACTCTGGGGACTTCCCTGGTGGCGCAGTGGTTAAGAATCTGCCTGCCAATGCAGGGGACGTGGGCTCGAGCCCTGGTCCGGAAGACTCCACATGCCGTGGAGCAACTAAGCCCGTGCACCACAACTACTGAGCCTGCACTCTAGAACCCGCAAGCCACAACTACTGAGCCCACGTGCCATAACTACTGAAACCCGTGCACCACAACTATTGACGCCTGTTTGCTGCAACTACTGAAGCCCATGTGCCTAGAGCCCATGCTCCACAACATGAGAAGCCACTGCAATGAGAAGCCCACACACCGCAACAAAGAGTAGTCCCCGCTCATTGCAACTAGGGAAAGCCCGCACACTTGCAACTAGGGAAAGCCCGCACGCAGCAATGAAGACCCAACGCAGCCTAAATAAATAAATAGAAATGTTAAAAAATTTTTTTAAAGTAAAATAAAATAACACTCAGGGAATTCCCTGGCAGTCCAGTGGTTAGGACTCCACTGCCAAGGGCGCAGTTCAATCCCTGGTCAGGGAGCTAAGATCCCACAAGCCCCACAGTGCAGGGAATGGAATGGAATGGAATAGTAAAGTAAAATAACACTCAGAGCAACATGATAACAGGTACCAGCCATGCTCACAAACAGGGACTGTTTGTGACTTACAGTCAGATTCTGAAAGAGTAACACAGATACAAAGACTTACCTTTTCTTTAAATACTGCTTCATCTCACGTCTGCAGGCTTAAAATGGAGTCATTCATCATTTTTTCTTCGTATATGCTTATTTTTTCTTTTTCGATTACATCGGCATTACTAGTCAGAAGGAAACACTTGCTCCCTCTTGCTCTTCCTCTGCCTATTAGAAAATAAATATTTTATTTGGTGTCTTTGACTTAAAACTCTGATAAATCTGAGAATATGAGAGAAATAGGGGTATTCCTAAAATTCAACTTTGGTTCACTGAATCCCACTTTCTAGAAGAGCTGAGCTGGTAGGGTGTGAAGTCTAACTCAGGTGTGCACCTGCATATTAAACATTCAGATAAACAAGGAGCCCACCTTAGGCAGGCTTCCTTGGGGTCTCCATGGTACAGTGTGACTGGACAGGCACATTATTAGAAATACTGCTTAAAGACAATCTGGCATGAACCCTCAGGATGACATGGTGAGGGCCCCAAAGATGAATAATAAACAGATGGGGAAATGGGGAAATAAGATATGTTCACAACCACCGGAATATAGGTGGAAAATGATAACTGCTATAAGAAAGATGGATAGGGAGGGCTTCCCTGGTGGCACAGTGGTTAAGAATCTGCCTGCTAATGCAAGGGACACGGGTTCAAGCCCTGGCCCGGGAAGATCCCACATGCCGCAGAGCAACTAAGCCCATGTGCCACAACTACTGAGCCTGAGAGCCCGCAAGCCACAATTACTGAGCCCACGTGCCACAACTACTGAAGCCTGCGCACCTACAGCCCGTGCTCTGCAACAAGAGAAGCCACGACAATGAGAAGCCCGTGCACCACGAGGAAGAGTAGCCCCCACTCACCACAACTAGAGAAAACCCATGCACAGCAACGAAGACCCAACACAGCCAAAAAATAAATAAATAAATTTATTAAAAAAAGAAAGATGGGGTTTCCCTGGTGGCGCAGTGGTTGAGAGTCTGCCTGCCGATGCAGGGGACACGGGTTCGTGCCCCGGTCCAGGAGGATCCCATGTGCCGCGGAGCGGCTGGGCCCGTGAGCCGCGGCCGCTGGGCCTGCGCGTCCGGAGCCTATGCTCCGCAACGGGAGAGGCCACAACAGTGAGAGGCCCGCGTACCACAAAAAAAAAAAAAAAAAAAAAAAAGAAAGATGGATAGGGACTTCCCTCGTGGTCCGGTGGGTAAGACTCCATGCTCCCAATGCAGGCGGCCAGGGTTCGATCCCTGGTCAGGGAACTAGATCCTGCATGCCACAATTAAAACCTGGCACAGCTAAATAAATAAATAAATATTTTTTTTTAAAAAAAGAAAGATGGATAAAAGGGTCATGGGCATTCAAATTAGAGATTATTGCCAGCTGGGAGAATTAGGGACAGGTGATGTGGAGGCAGGAGAAGAGGAAAACCAAAGGTCAGCAGAAGCAGTACTCGTACAATTCCTTCAAAAAGGAAGAAATGATAAAGTCAGGTAGGCTGAAGCGGCTAATGAATGAAATGGAAGAATGCGGAATAAGGCTGGAAAGATAAGTGGGTGCTGGATTTTGAAAATGCTTTAACACCAAGAAAATTGGGGAAACACTGGAGTTTCTAAACAGGCAAGGGACATGCTCAGAGCTGTTTCTCTGGAAAAAAGATGTGGCAGCCGTTGTTATGGAAATTAGAAAAAGTAAGAGAGACCAGTTAGGAGACTGTCTAGTTCAAGTGGGATACAACTCCTTGGAGTGTCTCTTCTGGAATACAGGGAGCCCACCAGCACCTAAGCACAACCAGAAAAGGTCCACATGTGACTGCCAAAGCGTCAATCAAAGTTGGAATTATCCTTCAATAAATATGTCAGCCAATGTCGGTCCAGTAATCAGTATTCATTGTGAACAAGAACCAAAATGGAGTATATGTTAGTGGACAAAACTGTAGCTACCCAGTCCTGACCAAGTAAGCCACCTTTAGGGCCAATGATACCAGGGTCCACTGTGCCATTGGTCACAGTAAAGGAGAAAGGCTGGAATGACAGACACATTCACAAATCAGATAAAATGGCAGCCTTTTAGTAATGGTATGAAAGCTTTTCTTACCTCTGGTTTGGATCATTTTGGCGACATTGACCACATACTCAAATAGGAGGACCAGATTGCACTGAGCAATGACAATGCCTTCATCAGCAACTGAGGTGGCAATCAGAATCTTGTTATCTCCGTCAGTTCTGAATGCATCCAATACACACTTCTGTACTGGGAGGGTCATTCCTGTGTCAGAGTCAGAAGGCAGGTATAACTCACCAAGAGGGAACTTTACCCTTGAAAAAACAGCTATTAATTATGGAATACTTAACGACATGCCAGGTACTGTGATAAGTGCTTTACATCCATGACCTTACAACAACCTTAGCAATAGGGCCTATCCTTGTCCTTGTTTTTGAGAGGATATTTAAGGTGGGGTCCAACAACTTGGACTCTGCCACAAGTCTGCCTGACCTAAAATCCCAGCTGTGGCAACTACTAGCTATGTGGCTTTGGTCATGGTATATCAAAACAAATATTGATTTTTTGCAAAAATGTTAACAGCTAATTTTAGCACATTTGCACACGCACAGCAGTTTTCAGCTAACAAGATTCTGGTCTCTGGGCTTAAGTGGTACTCTTCTTGCAAGATGAAGCAGAGATCTTTGAGTTTAGGGTTCTCATTGCTGGGATCCATGGAAATACATTCTAGTTCCTGCAGCTTCTCTGCAAAAGGGGAACATTTTACAAAAGGTTTTTAAATTCTAGCAATGTAGAACACACTGTGACCTTTAGCTATAGTTCAAACAGTTTATCTCCCAATCTCTGACCAGAATTTTATGAGGAATAACCATCAATTTAATGCATACATTAAATATACTGATAAATGCATACATTTTTTTCCCACAGAAATCTGGTTGTTCAGTGTTTAGCAGCACACATATGTATAGTTAATACTTTGGTAGGCAAAAAAATTAACAGTAATTACCTTTGGGAAAAGCATTTGAGAGAGGAAGAAGAGAGATTTTTCAGTTAATATTTTCCTAAATATGAAGGCAGTGGGATTATGAGCCATGTTGGTTTTCTTCTTTATAAAGACATATATATAATTAGTCTTAATATCATTAAAACACTTTTAAAAAAAATTTTAAACCTTTATAAAATTACTAAAAGTTAAACCAAAAAATGCTACTATCAATTGACTATTTTGATGGGATGTATCCTTTGCAAATCCTATTATTTTTTCCTTCTTCAAAACAAGAAATAGTATAAGCAGCAGATTCTTTTCATAAGCGCCAGATTTCCCTGAAGCATCATAGTCCTGACATGTATAATACCTTCTTGAGCCCGGGACAAGTCCCTGAGCGTAACCACGTGCCTCTAAGTGTGACACAATGTGTGTAGGCTGCCCTTGGAGTCTCCAGGCTCCACTGGCCTTCCTCTCCTGGAAATGCCACCCATCTTCAAATCTCTGAGTGAGCTTGATGCTCAATCTCATCAAATCCTTCTGCTTGGACATTTCTGAAGAAGTCTTTTAAGTAATCCAGAGCATCTTTCATTCGAGCATGCTCATTGATAATGAGGGCATCATTGTATCTGTTGAAAGTGAAAACAGTTTCAGTATGTTTCTAATGCCTAGTGCATTCGCTGTACTCAAGTTCAATTTGCTGTAATTAACACAGAATTAATTTTAATAATAAACTTGTCTCAAATCCATTCCAACTTAGTTTTTTTTAAGATGAATGGTCTCTAACAGTACTATAATAAAACCTTAGAACCACACTATAAAAAAAACCCCTCAATTAGCTAGACTCATTAATTAATTAGGATCACTTTGGATTCTAGAAATCTACCTTAGAAGAGAAAGAAAATTCCAAGAAGAACACATGTCAAAGATTAAATCACACAAAAATGTAATTCAGACATTCAACTTAACCTTTTTATACACCCAAAGCCATCACTGAATTGTAATGGCACCTGTTCAGAATGATGGTGCTGACCACTTACACCAGATAGTCAATTAAATTCATTAAAATTCTACAAATTCATACTGACTGAGTGCATTTTAAAATATTTTCAATGGCACGACAAGCAGAGGTGATGATGGTTGTTGTTGCTTACCTTCTTGATTAGCCAGCAAACAACCAGAGATTCTGGATTTCTCAGCATGTGGCTTGACCAAAAGCAGAAAGACATGTGCTTCAGGATATGGCAACACAACCCACCTACTGAACTTTAAAGATGGCTGTCACTGGTCACGTATCTACAATAATGTGCATCACCACCCAGTGTTTTCCAATTATGCCAATTATGGGAATGCTGAGGCTCAACATACAACCTCGGCCTTTGTTTCTGTCCCGTTGCCTCTAGTGCTAGGTTTCAGAGAGCAAAGAAGATGCTGAATGGGATAACTTTTGGAGTTTGCTTCATAAGAACCACCTGGCAAGTTCCTAAGTGATGCTCTCTCAGCTGCCACAGTGCAGCTCCCAGTAGGTGACACGACTGAAATATGCTTTTCCAAAGAAGCCACATACCCACAAATGCGATGTGTAGAAAAACAGTGCTTTACAAATCCTGCTCTCTTCATCTTTGGCATCTGAAACACCATGCACGCTTTCTGAACTGCGATAATCCACTGTTCATATCTCTGTGTTCCAAAATTCCTATTTTGAATTTGAGATGTTTTCTGAAAAAAAAAAAAGTTTTTCATTGTGCCATCTGGCCAGTCATTTAAGGTTCTAAGCATGCCTTGCCTTCTAATTTTCTTCCTTACTCTCTGTACACAGATATTCCTCTCAGTAGGGTGTCTGTGTACATATACGCTTGTTTACTGAATACCTACTATGTACCAAGAACCAACATGTCTTACATTTAAAATTTCACTTCAGTTCACAAACCCATGAGGTAGATATTACATTTTACAGATTAGGAAATGGAAGCTCAGAGAAGCAAAATCATTATGCCAAGTCACAGAGCTAGCATACAGGGGAAACCTGGGAAGAGAAGCAGAACCAGATTGCACGAGCAGGGCGCAAATGGGCAGGTTACAGCTCGGCCTGGAAGAACAAGGATGCCAGCAGGACACTGACGAGATAAAACTGGTAATTTCAGGCAGACGAGCCAGGTAATGGGGGTTCAATGGGAAACAGAGGTGGACAAATGAGGTGTCAGAATAAGTCTGAAATCAAGCTGTGAAAGAAAAGGAAAGAGAAAAGCAAATTAAGTGTGAGAAGGCGAGACACCAGGAGTTACCTTGCAGACATCAAAAATTCAACATCTCCAAAACTCTGAACTCACCTGTGTCCGCCGAAGCTACTCCTAGCGCTAGAACCAGTACCACCTGCTGGCGCACACACAGGTGCCACGCCACCCTCCCCCCCCCCCCCCCCCCCCCGCCCCGCCTTCTCATTCCCACCCAAAGCCAGCTAGCCCTTAAAGCTGAACACTTCCTGTCTGCAAAAGCTTCCTCCCTTCACCACCCCAACTCCACCGCCTCTGTTTGGCTCTCTTCATTCACTGGTGTCCTCATCTCAGGACTAATCAGTTTAAAATCACCCGCTGCTTCCCATTGCTTTTAGGCTAAAATTCAAACTCAGCTTGGCCTACTGGGCCCTTCACTGGCCCTTGCCTCTCCCATTAGCTTCACTCCTTTCTACTAATCACTTGTTAGAATTATCATGAAATCTTGCAGGTCCTAAAATTCACTGCACTCTCTCCTTCCTTCTGCGTCTGATGCCATTTCTTTCCTTTTCTTTTTCTTATAAATTTATTTATTTTAGTTATTTATTTTCGGCTGTGTTGGGTCCTCGTTGCTGCGTGAGGGCTTTCTCTAGTTGTGGTGAGCGGGGGCTACTCTTCGTTGCGGGTGCATGGGTTTCTCATTGTGGTAGCTTCTCTTGTTGCAGAGCAAGGGCTCTAGGTACACGGGCTTCAGTAGTTGTGGCTCGTGGGCTCCGTAGTTGTGGCGCACAGGCTTAGCTACTCTGCAGCATGTGGGATCTTCCCCGACCAGGGCTCAAACCCGTGTCCCCTGCATTGGCAGGCGGATTCTTAACCACTGCACCACCAGGGAAGTCACTCTGATGCCTTTTCGACCTCACTTGATTACCTCTCTGTCTTAACTTGGCTGACTTCAAGATCTGTCTCAGGCATCACCTCCCCCGGGAAGTCTTCCCTGCAGCCCAGTCCATGCCTAAGCTCCCATATGCTCCCATGATGCCCAGTGTGTAACTCTGCCCGACGGCATGGCAACTATTCGCATCTGATTCTCATTGTTTGACTGTGAGTTCCTTGAGGGCAAGATTGTCTTTAATCTTGGTGTTTCCATTACCTAGCATAGTACCTGGCACAACACCTGGTGAATTAATTAATTAACTAATTAATTAATTTTAAAAAGGAGAACAGAACTTGGTGACTTCATGAGAGCCTCAAAAGAAGAAAGAATCAAAGATCACCCCTAGGTTTGAATCTGAGCCTTCACGGGAATGGTGGTTTCATTCATATAAATAGGGAGGTCAGGATGGAAAGCTAATTTGGAAGGCCACGAAAGCAATGAATTGATTTAAATACAGTATTTTTCAGGTGTGCATGTCCAGAAGGATTTACTTTGGATTTAAAAAGAGGGAAAAAAAGCAAGAGAAAATAAAGGAGGACTAAGAAGGCTCCTGAATAACCTATAATCAAGAAAGTCAACCTCTAGATATGGTCTTGACATTGTCTGAACTAAGGAGAGTGCAAGACACCAGTGAATAATAAATGGCTGTTCCCATATGGAGAGAGTACAAAATGAGGTTATTCTCACCGAGAGTTATGGTACCAAGTTCTTCAAAGATACTCTTTACCAGACTCTGTCTCTATCATCAACTGAGATATGTTGCATTTAAATCTGTTGGTGGTCTGTGATTCCACTTTCCTAAAAACTAGAGCCATCAAAGGAAAATGAGTATTTTTCAGGAAGCACACTTCATAGTTCAAAGCATGCCTCTCCAAACCTTTCTCTGCCTTTGTTACTTCCTCTGTAAAACCCTAGGCCCCAAGCTCACAGGCAAGTCATCTGAATGATAAAACAAATACTCAGAAACCTTGCAGCGGCTCCCTAGTGTTTAATGCACTGATTCTAACATCTCTTTCACTGTCTGGGTCTAATTCAACTTCTTACTCAGGCTTTCCTGTTACTCAACACATAGGCCCTGCTCTGACAAGTCTGATATCCATCTTGTTCCTGAAAATGCCACATTTTAAACCCTGTCTCTGTTCTTTCATCTTCTCCCTTCCCACCCAACCCCCAGGAGTGTTCACAATATTCCTAACATTCATTTTTGCATTGTATCCACAGAAACTTATTAATCATCTACCACATGCCGCGTTCTGGTGATCGCTGAAAAGAACAGGCTCTGTGCTCCAGAGAGGTCTGTCTTCTTAGGGGAGAGAAAGATACACAGCCAAATGACCACACAGAGTGCTGTGACATAGTATGTGCAAGGTGTCATGGAGCATGGGAAAGACTCTCTCATTCTTCCCGGGGAGGCAGTGTCGTGGGATAAAGAGGCAAGAAGGAGTGAGCGCAGTCATGTGCAAATGCTCAGACGGACAAAGCTTAGAGACAGAACACAACACATGACCCGTTTGAGGAGCCCAAGGAATGCGACTTGGTTGGGCTTATGGGTCGTGAGAGGAGAAGAAACTCAGGGGGCAGGGGGACAAGCAGCTCCCTGACTATTTCAGGTATGTATGTTCTGCCTTTTACTCATTCGGTCATATGTTATTCAGAGAGCAAGGGGATGAACTCATATGCATCTTCTGTACCCATCTCCCTTGCTGGGTTAATATAGCATTCATATTCAAGAATCATTTGTTAGTTGATCTTATTAATAAAATCATATTCTGATCTTTTGAGGGAAAATATGAGTTCAGATAATTTCATTTCAACCAAAATTACCAGATACATATTCAAATGATGAATGGGAACTCAGTGTCTGCCTCAGGCACGGAAAGCAGGGAAGGACTGAGCCATCTACATGATTTTCTAAGCACCCATCTCTCATTGCCAGTACGTTTATAAGAGTTTTGCAGAAATGAAGAGTAAGAATGTTTGCTGTCTACAGGCCACTCCTGAACTTCATTGGGGAAAGAAGCTGGAAATGTGATTACTTCCCAAGTTTGGGGTTAAATATTTTCCACTAAACAGAGGAAGGGTAAAAATTCAGGGTTCATCTAAATAGCCCTGAACTAAGAATAGCAGAGAGTAACAAAGTCCCAAAGGGTTTGTTACTGGATCCCACTTACACTTCTGGGGCTTATAAACAATCTCCTCCAGTTCCTCCAAGTTGTCTTTGTTGCTACCACTGATGTGTCAAGAGAAGCACACAATTTGCAGATATATTCTGTGGCTTCAGCTGTATTTCTGGCATCCCCAGTGCCAACCAAGGCAGTCAGCCCAATGACCTGTGAGGAGCACTCCAAACCGTTGGATGTCTGGGAAATAGCATGATGTTTCCACAACCCTTCATGTAACTCTTTCCTGCTAAAGTAGGTTTTGTTCTGGTTTTAAAACTAACTTCAGATAAAGAGCAAGAACGTTATTTTTTTTTCTGACATTCTCCATGACATCAAAAATGGAAAGGTCCCCATTAGGCAAAGCACTGAATAAATGCAGGAATAGTTACTCAGCACTGAATAGTTACTCAGCAGCTAAACACAAATCAGCATAGAAGCCAAGAGAAGAAACCCTTTCAAGGCAGGACTTTTCTTTACCCTTGTTTCCCCCATGATGTGTAGAACAACATACTGAAAAGGAAAAGGACTAAAATCAGACATGCTTGCATTCCAATCTCAGCCATGTCACACTGTCTGTGTGTCCTTGGACAAGTATCTTCAGCCGTCTCTAAAGTTGGGAAACAACAGCCATTTAAAATGGTAGCTGTGGGACTTCCCTGGCGGTCCAGTGGTTACAACTCTGTGCTTCCAGTGCAGGGGGCATGGGTTCGATCCCTGGTCGGGGAACTAAGATTCCACATGCTGTGTGGTGCAGCCAAAAAATAAGAAACTTAAAAAAAAAAAAAGGTAGCTGTGTGACATAGAGAATCGACTTGTGGTTGCCAAGGGGGTGGGGGGTGGGAAAGGGATGGATTGGGAGTTTGGGATTAGCAGATGCAAACTATTATATATAGAATGGATAAACAACAAGGTCCTACTATATAGCACAGGGAATTATATTCAATATCCTGTGATAAACCATAATGGAAAATATTATTAAAAAGGATGTATATCTATGGATAACTGAATCACTTTGCTGTACAGCAGAAATTAACACAACATTGTAAGTCAACTATACTTCAATTTTTAAAAAACGGTAGCTGTGTGAATTCAGTAAGATAACATTTGTAAAGAATTTAGTTTAATGGTCTTCTAATAAGTATTTATTCCTTCCTCTCATAGCCACTCAAATATTGAATGACTGAATCATTCAATCAAGCAAGGAATCTAGTTAACTACCAATTTTATTCTAGAAGAAAAATCTGTAAGAAATGTGATTTCTACTGAATTTTGTCTATGGGCACCATACTGAATTTCTTTTAAACTGTGCTTCCTAAACGGGTAATTATTAAGGTTAGAGAACATAACTCAAATGTGAGATCAGTAAACCATAGTCATGGTTTCCAACCTCATTTGGCCCCAATATGACCAGGCGATTCTTCTGTGTTCCTCTCAGTTCTGTCTCGACCATTTCAAATCCTCTCCATACACCCTGAGCTCCCTCCTCCATTCCCATCTTGATTATCCTCAGTGAACGATCTCTCTCTCCTACATTCGAGAGAAGAGAGGTTATACGCCAGGGATTCCCTACCCTTCCTGCCTCCGTCTACTCTCTGTCTTGACTCTCCTCAGCCACTCCTCTCTGATGACACCAAAAATGGTGTTTCATCTGCTCTCCCGTACTAATGCATCTACTTGCCTACCTATCCCATACCCTCTGGTCTCTCCTGGAATCTTGTTCTGTCAGTCATTCCCTCTCTCCCATCCTGCCTCACCAGCTGCTATTCACTACTTCACGCTCTGCACTCAGGAAATATCAAGAACCTCAATATTCTTGGGAATTCCCTGGCAGTCCAGTGGTTAGGACTCAGCACTTTCACTGCCGTGGCCCAGGTTCAATCCCCAGTCAGGGAACTAAGATCCTGCAAGCCGTGCAGTGCGGTCAAAGAAAAAAAAAAGAACTTCAAGCTTCTTGAGCACCCCATGCTCTTTCATAACTCTCTGCCTCTGGACATACAGTAGCCTTTACTGAAAACCATCTTGTAAACTCTTGTTAGTTTTTGCCTATCCTAACTTCTGTTAGGTCTTGCCTTACTTTCATAGCACATTTAGGATCTCTGTCATTCCTGTTCTGTACCACTCCATCATGTGCCATCACCATAAATTATAACATAATTCTCACATATTTTGCTCCCCACAAAACTTAAGCTGTTTGTGGGCAAGTACTTTGTCTTTTTATATTTATACCCTAGTGCCTAGCACAGTGCGTGACACATGGAGGCACCTAATACATATTTGTTAAGTGAATAAATGAATGAATCAATCAAAATTAATGAATGAGTTGTACAATGTGCACTCAGGATCTCAGAAGGACATCCTCAGTATGGCCACCAGGGTAAATAAACAGGATTTAGGAAGGTTAGAACTCTTCTGAGAAATCCATCTGACTTTAGAGATACCTGGGGCAGTGAGTCTGAAGACCCTCCACGTTTCTGAACTAGATAATTAAACATGATCATATTATAAGGATGATGTTTACTAGTGTTGTAGCATTCATCAAATATCATCAAAGACAGAGAGTGATGGAATAGTCCCATTTTTAAGGTTGTTTACAAGAATCTGTGGAGTTAAAATGATGATGCCATTGTTCTCAACAGTCTGTTCCACTGAGACATTGTCACATGTTACTCCAGAAATGCCTACAACTTTGTACCTGGAAAATGACAGAAATTTCCTATTACCAACCATGATGTGAATGACGAACCACAAAGATATGAAATACCAGGTCAGAACATCGAGGGATTAAATTCTCCCTAAGTTCAAAAGGAACAGATCTGGAGAAAAGTTAAGTGCCAGCACAAAGCCTGACACATAGTAAGTGATCAATAAATGTAAGCTAGGAAGAATTGCTAGTAGAATATATTCCATGTGGCACCTGCAGATACAGAGGGCTGACTGTAATTCTTGTAAGCCACTGAGAAAGAAAATAGTAAGGAAAAGAGTAATATTAAATAAATTATAAAATCATTAAAAAGTTAAATGTGCCATTTAAATATAAAAGTTATCTTAAGTCATTTACTCATTCGACAAGAGCTAATCAAAGGAATTTAGGATTTCAGGTCTATCTAACAAAACAGACTTGAATCCATGAAGGAACTACATCTAGATTATATAAAAGCTTAATCTACTATAAATTTTTTGAATCATGGTTTTCCAAAAGCAACACAAAGCAGAAAACACATCAGTTACATGAAGCTAGAGAAAAAGAAGTTGGACCAACTTATACCTACCCAAGTCTTCTAAAATGCTTTGAGAACACAGATTTCTGCTGCCCATACACTGGGAGTTGCATAGCAAAAGAAGACAACTTTCCCCTTTTGTCCTTGTGGAAATTTTTTAAGATGATGTTCACATATAAGAAGTGAAACAAAAGTTTTTCCACAACCTTTTAACATATAAAGAGAAAGACAACATGTAACTAATAGTATACTAAAATACTTCTGTAGAAAGGTCATTATTTTAGGCTCCCCTAAACCCACTGAACTGACTAGTAAATTGGTGATGTGGGCAGGTTAACAACTGCAGAATTTACACTATGACTGAAAAATCAAGCTGCGTCCTAGTTAACATGCATTCAGACAGTCAGGGCCTGCAGGAAGCTAAAAAAGGGCATTTTTCGGGGGATTCCCTGGTGGCGCAGAGAATCCGCCTGCCAATGAGGGGGACATGGGTTCGAGCCCTGGTCTGGGAAGATCCCACATGCCGCGGAGCAACTAAGCCCGTGCGTCACAACTACTGAGCCTGTGCTCTACAGCCCGTGAGCCACAACTACTGAAGCCCGCACACCTGGAGCCGGTGCTCTGCAACAAGAGAAGCCACAACAATGAGAAGCCCGCACACCGCAATGAAGAGTAGCCCCCACTCACCTCAACTAGAGAAAGCTCGCACAGTAACAAAGACTCAACACAGCCAAAAATAAATAAATAAATTTTAAAAAGTAAATAAAAGAGGGCATTTTTCTTTCCTTCCTCATGTTCCTTAAATACCTTGAGACTATATTAATAGAATGGTTGTCTCAAAAGACAAATGGAACAATCAAAAAACTGAAACTTGCCCATTGTGTTCCAGTGTTCAATAAAGGGGAAAAAAGGAAGCAAATAGAGAAACAAACTATATCAGTAATGGCAATTGGCTTACCAGTAGGAGCACATATTATTGTGTTTTTTCCTTTCTGAGCAGGTAAGGCAAGCGCTAGTTGGTAATTTCTTGGCTTCAATGGGCTGTTAAGTATGAGGCACTTCTGTAAAACAAAAGAAACTAAGTTACCAAACAGTGACTGCTCTGAGGAATCAAGGCAACAGGTATTGTCCAACAGACAAGAATTCTCTCTCTAGAAAGAAAGGCCTCATTCAAGAAAGTTTAGAATCCTTGTCTCTAATTAAGCATTCCAGCTTCTGCACTGACTTGAAGTACAGAATTCTCCCCCAATGACAAAGTACCAATGGCAAAAAGGAAAAAAAAAAAAAACCCACAAAGATTTCTTTCTGAAACAATCATGGAAGCCTAATAAGGAGAAACTAAAGCAAGAATGGCCTAATTCAGGGCAAGACAGATGGCCACCAGTTAAAGGAAATGCTGTATGAGACAAAACAACCACAAACCCCTCCTAGATCTTTGAAAAACACCTAACTGTGAATAATGAACTCCCAAAGTAATCTCTTACTGACGAACAACCATGCTTTGTAATTCTGCAGGCTCTCACATGGTATTCTCTCTTCATAGAATCAGAAGTTTTAAAAAATAATCAGAGGCTTTTCTCACTAACAGGTAAGCATACAGAATATTAAGAGCTAGAAAAGACCTTGGAAATCATCTATTGAGTCCAACCTACCCATTTTAAAGAAAATGGGAATTTCTTAAAGGTTAAGTGAGTTCCACTAAGGACCTTTACGTGTCAGAAAAAATGAAAGCAATTTACATTCATTGATTTTATTCTGGAATAACAAAAAATATGTATCATTCGGTTGCAGAAGCAATCTATAAATTTTCACCTTATGTTGCTATCCCCAAATCACATCTTTCTTCTACCACTATTCATTATCGATCCTAATTGTTTCCCTGATGCCCTTTTATAAATAACTCTTGACTATGGCTTACTATGCAACTTTCTGGTCTCCTCATGAAAATATGCTTCAAGAAACATAAAGTGGGCCTTATAGGGCCGTAGCTAACTTATGTGAGAATTAGAGAAAGGAGCTCCTTTTGGAGGACACAGCCCCTCAGTGTATTGTTTGCCAAACAAGACAGGCTGGATCTCAGCCCCACTCAACCTCTCAGCTCCACATGTCTGTGCAGGGCACACATTTCATCAACATACACTGCAGCCCTGAGATCTTGAGAGGAAACTGAGCGAGTGACTCACAAAGAGTAGAAGTATTTCTTTAGAAAGCAGGGCTGATTTTGGATTTCATAGACATTGAGTTTCTGGGAGGACTCTATTTGCATTTTCAGTGTATATATGCAAATACTTAGTGATAAAAGAAGACAAAAAGAAAAAAAAGGGAGAAGCTAGCAATAGCTATGGAAGGGAGAGAAAGACATTTCTAATTACAGAGAAAGTATCCATTTTAATATAAATTCTCTTTTCTTTCTTACTTTTCCTTAAGTAACTTTTCATTAGGCTATGACTTTTGGCACTGCAAAACATGACCCCACACAAAATACCTAAAAAGCATCATTATGGATAAGAACAAACGATGCTGAGTACCTGAAGAAGGGCATGAATTCTGACTAAGATTCTGGTTTTCTGGTTCTTCCCTGTAGAAAATCTGTACATCCAAAGTTTTCATTTCATCATCCTCAAGATCTTTCATTTTGACATCTTTTGCACCTTTATGAGACCAAAACACATCTTAGAATCTTTACATTATTTGATTACGATCTTGATGGTGAAAGCCCTACAAAGAGATCATAATACTAAAATTTTAAACTTCCATTAAGATTTCTCACAACTACTCCCTCCACCTTTTAAAACAACCAAAGGAATCTTTTTGATTTCAAATTGAAATCTCAATTTGGAGTTTGAACTCCAGTGTCATTTAGAACTTTATTATTCAAAATGTGAAACATGGACCAGCAACTTCTTTAGGCGCTTGTTAGAAATGCAGACTCTTGAGCCCGGAATGAATCAGAACCTGCATTTTAGCAAGCTCCCCAGTGATTTACAATCAAACCAAAGAGAAGCACGATTTAGCAGACACTCATGTCTTCCATTCCTGACCTGACCCAAGAAATCAGATGTATATTTACACAGATAATTTCTGGAACAATTTGTGATCTTAAAGAAGCCTACAAAAAGGCTAAGACCAGATGCTCAGATGGTTTACCAAACTCAGCCTTTAAAATAATGCTCTGAGAAGATGTTACTAGCTTCAGGAAGCCAAATGATGGCTCAGATACTTAATCACAACAGATTCTTTTTTCCAATCCTGTTCTAGTTCAGTTCCAGATGGCTTCCAGGCAAGAGAACCAGGCAATGTCCATCATAATTCTACTCTGAAAAGTGGGTGAGTCCTGGAGTTTGAACCTTTAACTCTAGAATTTTCAAGCTATTTTTCTGATAATCTAAACCCAGACGGCGAGCTCAGACTCTGCCTTACCCAAATGCTTTGGGCAGGATGGGCTAATTCTGGATGAGAGTGGTTTGTTAGGGGTTATATACAACCTAACTAATTCTGTAGATTAAAAAACCACCTGCCTTCCAGAACTCAACTTCATGCTGGTCTCTCACTAGAGATGTAACCATGAGTATTTGCAGGGGAAATGCCTCTGACAGTGAGAGAAAAACAGGCAGGACTGAAGGAAGCCCTAAGTAGAACTATGAGGAAGGGCATGTTTTCAGACCCTCCCACCCTTCCAAATACGCTACCTTTCTCTACCATCCACAGTTCACTGAACTTGCTCTCTTCTTTCTCCAATGCAAGTTTCAAAGTTTTCGGCCAGTTCTCCTTGTCTGATCTGAGAAGGCACTCAACCATTTACTCTGCACCTGCCATCAGCCCCTTGTTGGAACAAATCTAAGCAAGACAAATGCAGTTGATTAATCAAGTTCAAAAGTTTTCGTTTTATGAGTTTTTACTGAAGAAATATCAATTCAACTACTATCTGATTTAAAATCATTGTGTACTTTGGTTCACTAGGTCTCCTTCATGACCGTTCTTGCCCCATCCAACTCAACCATTTAATAAGATACGCTTTCCTTCATCCTTGTCTTCTACATGTGATATCAACATGTCAAGCCATGTGTTCTTACCTCCTCTGAGATGTTATATGTATCATCATCAGCTATATTAGGAAGACAACGAACCTATTTGACACTCATTCAAAATATGGGTATATTGGCATAGGTATATTTGGAAGGATATGACAAAATATTAACAAATGCTTTTTTCTGGGTAGTGGGACTTACATGACTTTTATTATTAATCACAATAATTAAAATTTATTGAGCACTTATTATGTGCCAGGGATATGTAAGCACTTTACATATATTATCTCATTCAATTCCTATAAAAATACCATTTTAATAAGGTACTATTATTATTATTAATTTTATTTTTATTTTATTATTCTTTTTTTTTGCGGTACGTGGGCCTCTCACTGTTGTGGCCTCTTCCGTTGCGGAGCACAGGCTCTGGACGCGCAGACTCAGTGGCCATGGCTCACGGGCCCAGCCGCTCAGCGGCATGTGGGATATTCCCAGACCGGGGCACGAACCCGTGTCCCCTGCATCAGCAGGCAGACTCTCAACCACTGCACCACCAGGGAAGCCCTGTGGTTATAGTCTTTATAGCCTAATGAAAAGAGTGTGGGCCTATAGTCAGACAAGCATGGTTATTCTGCTAAGAATCTTAGGGCCAAGCATTCTTGGATTATTACAGTAGAAAATAATTTTTTCTCCTCAAATTTCCCATTATACTTACTATTCTTTTCTTGGAATAATGTAGGAGGTAAGCCTCTGAGGGGCAGGAATTAAAATTTCTATTTCTTTTTGCCTTTTTTACTAATTTGCACTGAGGAGATACTTAATAGCATAACGGTTTGACTCATTTGAAAGGCAAATCAGAGGCTGAGGTGAAGTCCATGGGGTACCTTGGAAGGAAGATTTCATACTAAGACCAAATGTAAGACTTCAAATTTAACCTTAGTACTTTCTCCTAAGAGATGGTAAACGTTGTTAGAGGACCTGAAATGTGGGGTGCCTAAAATGAATACTGAATTTTCTTTTTGAAAGATCATAAATAATGGAGGTGATTTACAGATATGTTTTCAGTCTCTTTCATATCATGATTTTGAGATATTAATCTCAAAGTAATTTTTAGTTGGCGTTCTAAAAGCCCCATTTTCTTCCTACTTTTCAGGTTATTCTGGACTTTATGATGCCATTGAAAGTTGGGATTTCCAAAAACTTGAAAGGTTGGAGGAGTATAGATTACTTTTAAAGTGTTTACAACCAGAATTTAAAACCACGATCAATCCAAAAGGTATCCTTCCTGAAATATCTGAACGTTTAATTAATCAGGAATGTGAAGAAATTATTCAGGTATTTTAATTAATATTAAATATTGAATTTGGGGAAAAAATTTGAACGTGGGGAATGTCTTCTATTTTCTATGCTATTTTAGACCTGAGCAAGATCATTGAAATCTACAAAAGTCCTCAAATCTAAGGCATAATTACCTAGAAGAGTACTTTTGTGATCTGAGTAATTTTTGTGTCACGTTTTTTTCAGGTTTGCCCTATTTTCAGATAAAATTATTTTATTACTTTTGAGAATAATATTTTATGCAAACTTAAATACAACCAAACAGTTTAGCAAATAAAAAGAAAAAAGGGGGCTTCCCTGGTGGCACAGTGGTTAAGAATCCGCCTGCCAATGCAGGGGACATGGGTTCGAGCCCTGGTCCAGGAAGATCCCACATGCCATGGAGCAACTAAGTCCGTGTGCCACAACTACTGAGCCTGTGCTCTAGAGCCCGCGAACCACAACTACTGAGCCCGTGTGCCACAACTACTGAAGCCTGCACGCCTAGAGCCCATGCTCCACAAGAGAAGCCACCGCAGTGAGAAGCCCGCGCACTGCAACAAAGAGTAGCCCCCGCTCGCCGCAGCTAGAGAAAAGCCCACGTGCTGCAACGAAGACCCAACACAGCCAATAAATTAATTAATTAATTAAAAATGGCAAAAAAGAAAAAAGGCTATGGACTCCAGTGGTTAAGTGTTCAGGCTCTGGACACAAATACATTTTGTTAATCCAAGCTCAACCACTTATTAGTGGTGTGATCTTAGGCAAGTTATATAGTTTCTCTAAGCCTCTGTTTCTTCCTGTATAAAACAGAAATAATAATAGTACCTTATTGGGCTTCCCTGGTGGCACAGTGGTTGAGAGTCCGCCTGCCAGTGCAGGGGACACGGGTTCGTACCCCGGTCCGGGAAGATCCCACATGCCGCGGAGCAGCTGGGCCCGTGAGCCATGGCTGCTGAGCCTGCACGTCCAGAGCCTGTGCTCCGCAACGGGAGAGGCCACAACAGTGAGAGGCCCGCATACCGCAAAAAAAAAAAAAAAAAAAACTGCAGAAACTAATCATTGGATGTAAAACCATTAATCATTGGAAGGGTTGGTTGTCAGACCAAACTTCTCAAATGGTACTGGGGAGTATAACAAATCACAGCGACGAAAGGAACTGCAGGAAGGCAGCAAGTTCTCTGCCCAGGCCAATCACACCCATTCTTGACCAAATCCCCCTCTTACCCTCTCTGGAAACTTCTCAATAGTTTGGTGTGGAAGTCTGGGAACACGCTGGAGGGCAGTCCTTAAGAAAAGGAGTTTCTTAAAGATGTTTGCAAGAGTCTCCCCATAACAAGAGAGAAGTTAGGGTAGCACCGGGTTAGGTGGAAGAACAAAGCCTTCTTCTAACACTTTGATAGCTTCTTGTTCAAAAGTCTAAATTAATTACAGGACTAAAAGAGTGTGAGGATAGGACCACTCATGTCATCCGTAACAGTTACAGTGGACACAGCAAGCAGAGTTAGGATAAACAGAGATACTTTCATGGTCCTTTTTCCAGGCTTTTGCTAAGACGTGTAAAAAAATTAATAAACAGAAATCTCAATTAAATAGAGTCAGGAGACCAGAAGGGGTCGCTTTCCTGCCCTGTGAACATAGCAGAGCCCAAGAGGAAGAAGACAGACTCTTCTTTCCCGGTAACGACTTGGCCAATGAAAAGCCATGGACTCTTTGTTTACTACAGCCCTCCCAGCCTCCTTTCCTCTCTAAAAAAGTGTTCTCCTCCCTTTGCCCTGCAGGGACTTGCACACGGCTGCCATGGTTGCAGACTCCAGATTGCAATTCTCTGCTGACCCTGAAAAAACCCATCTTTGCTGGAGAAATATCTGGCAGTCTATTCATTTCAGGTCAACAGACAGTAGGAAATATAGCAGAAAAGAGAAAGCAAAAGAAGCTAAAGAGAAACACAGTGAGGCCAGGTAACAGAAAACTATCCACCAACCAGCTGGTGGTCATACTGATTTTGTACACTAACTCCACATCTGGGCTGGTGACCAAAACTTTGCCTTCGCATGACCTGACATTTGATAATTTTCCATTTTTTTTCCCCATTGTCAATGGAATGTAAATTCCAATGGAGTAAGCCAGTTGTCTGGCTGGTTAATCTCTGTGTTTTCAGAGTTTAGAAGAAGATCTAGTACTTAATATACACTTAACAAAGGTATGCTGAATGAATGAAAGAAGAAAGGAAAGAATGCATTCCTCCTCTGCAACACTAAAACAAACCCTTTTAAAGTGTAAAATTCAATAGTTTTTAGAGTTTTAAATCTAATTTTAGTGCCGTTTCCTTACTGTAAAAATAGATCTCGTACCCATTAGCAGTCATCCCCATTTCCCCTCCCCCTAGCCCCAGGTAACCACTAATCTTGGGTCTCTCTGGATTTGCCGGTTTGGGACATTTCATATGAATGGAATCAGATAATATGTGGTCCTTGTGGTCCTTCACTTAGCATAATGTTTTCAAGGTTCATCTATTGTGTATCATTTATCATTCAATCCTTTTCCTTGCTAAATAATATGTCATTGTATGGATATACCACATTTTGTCTATCCATTCATCAGTTAATGGGCATTTAGGTTGTTTCTACATGTTGTCTTTTATGAATAGTAATGCTATGAACATCCATGTACAAGTTTTTGTGTGGACATATGTATTCATTTCTCTTGAGTATACACCTAGGCATGAGATTGCTGGGTCCTATGGTAACTCCATGTTTAACGCTGTAAGGAATTGCCAACCTGTTATCCAAAGGAGCTGTACCATTTTACAGTCCTACCAGCAACTTATGAGGATTCCAATTTCTATACATCCTTGCCAACACTTTTTACTATCTTTTTAATTTTAGCCGTCTATATTAGTTTCCTGTGTCTGCAGTAACAAATTACCACAAACTGGGTGGCTTAAAACAATAGAAACTTATTCTCTCACAGTTCTGGAGGCCAGAGTCTGAAACCAAGGTGCTGGCAGGGCCACACTCTCCCTGAAGGTTGTAAGGGACAAGGCATTCCTTGCCTCTTCCAGCTTCTGGTGGCTGTTGGCATTCCTTGGCTTGCAGCCACATCACTCCACTCTGCCTCTTTCTTCACATTACCTTCCCCTCTGTTTGTCTGGCAGCCACATCACTACAGTCTCTGCCTCTGCCTTCACATGCCATTCTCTTTGTTCCTCTATGTCTTCACATGGCTGTCTTCTTAGGAGGACACCAGTCATATTTGATCAGGAGCCCAACCTACTCCAGGATGACCTCATCTTAACTACATACCTATGTAAAGATCCTATTTCCAAATAAGGTCACATTCTGAAGCCTGGGGTTAGGACCTCAATATACCTTTTGGGGGAGATAACTCAATCCATAACAGTAACCTATCTTGTCACCTATCCCAGCATCCTTGGGCACACAACCCTTTGCAATAGTTAATCCTTTTCCTAAACCTAGTCCTTACAGCTGGGTTCTTGCTCCCAGGCTTCGCTGCTGTTTGTTCTTCTGCTAGATGTGCTACCTATGAGCCATTACGGATAGTCCACATGGAGGTCCAGATTCGTCTAGTCACAATTGAGACCTTCCCAGGTAAACTGCCTCGCCATATCCTGGGCAGTTTAGTTTTACTCTGCACATGGTTGGGCCCACTGTGATGCTGCCTGGCCCCAATATCTGCTGCTACTAGGTAGTGTTACTTTCCTCAAAAGCACTGGAAGTTCAATGCATGGAAACTCACATTTTTGGCAGGCAGTATCTCTCACTCCTTTTGCCATCCTGGCCACTCTGTGATGCTATCCTCAGCTCCCCAAGGCAGAATTTCTTGGTCTTTCCCTGTGCTTTCAGTTAATTTACATGCCTCTGACTGGAGCACTGACACTGCATAGTATATAGTAATCATTTGGGGGCCTGTCTTCTCCCTTTGACCATGACCATGAGCATGTTGTACTCATTTTATCTGCATCTTTGTCTTCTAATCATCAACAAAGTGCCCGGCTCATGATGTGTCCAGAATATGTTACTGAAGGAATGGAGAAATGCTTAGAATATTGCCCACCAGCACCCTTCCAGGATAAGTGTTAGTCTTGACTCCAAAGGCATATTGCAAAAAATCTGTAGCCCACACCCAGGTCTACACTGAAACATTCTGGATAACTTGTGAATAAGCAAAGCCCTGAGGTACCCCAGTTACCAAGCAAGCTCTCCAGAAGAAACATGGCTGCAGTGCTCCTGTTGCAAGAGGCACCTCATGCACAATATCCAACATGTGGAGAGAAGGATTATAGTAAGAGATAGAGGATGTTGCTAGTGTAATTTAAACATATTGGTGTATTTGTGTGTGTGTGTATGGGGAATGTATGGGCATAAGGAGAGTATGGATAAGCTCCCATTGCCTTCTAATGAGGGCAAAAAAAAATGAGTCAAAAAGCTTCTATCCAGCCATAATGCTCTTTAGTGTCTGTGCTCCTTCACTGAATCCTGATGATAAAATATATTTGTCACAGTTAAGGTTAACCAATAGAATCCAGAGCTTCCAAAGCAGCCACGAAAAAAAAAAAAAAAAAAAACAGGGGATAGAGAACTTTATCAATATAACAGAAAACAGAAAGAGATGGGGAGAAAGCAAAGAGTTTATGTGATAAAATATAAAGAAATGAACAGGAAAGATGTAAACCAACTAAATGAAAACAGCTGCCTCAGGAAAGGGCTCGAACTAAAAACTCTATGGTATCGTTAACAGTCAAAAATAAGAAAATATTATACAGTGTTCTTCAGCTTGCTTTTCTAACTTACCTTTTGGTATTTTTGTTGTGATTGTATTGTAACTATAAATTACAACTTATATATGTTAAAAGCTATCCCACTTATGTGCTCCCTTAGCACACTACGGTTTTCCATCAAAGCACTCAGCACACTTTATTACCATTGTTCTGTTACTTGCCTTCACATGTGCACTCTAATCCCTTAGAGCAGGAACCATTTCTATCCAGCTCACCAGTGAACCCTCAGTTCCTAACAGGATGCTTCCTATTAAATAATATATGTAGTAATATGTGTTAATTGTCTCCAATGCTAGCCTAATGCCTAACACACACCTTAACTGGGGTTAAGTTGCTGGTAATTGAATCAATACATGAGTGCATGAAAGAACGGGATTCCTAGCATTGTTAGGGTTTCACTCATTCCAAGGATTTCTAGAAAAGACAGATGTCTTGCATGGCTTACATTCTCCAAGGGCCCAAGCTACTCTTTTGTTACTTTTCTTTGGGTACAACTAGAAAGTAGGGGTCTATTTGTGTTGGTGGCATTCTTTCACTCCTCACTCCACAACCTGTGATTTGCTTTTGCACAGCAATTAGCACTCAAGTTACCTGTCTGCTTTAATGCAATTTCCAAAAACCACCTCACATCAGGAAAGCTACATAGGCACTTAGAGCAGATTCCTTCTCTCATCTCAACCCTTCCAGGCACCATCTCCCTTCTCTTCTCCCCAAGCCTCTGCTCACCTCTGCCACAAAGCACTTCAATACAAATTTGTAAAATGGCCATTATCCATCATCAAGGGACTTATAAACCACATGGAAACACCTGAATTGAAGCCTAAAGCCATTCACTCCAGGGAGTCTTGCTCCTCTCATAATTCAAAAAGATTCATGCACCCCAGTGTTCACAGTAGCACTATTTACAATAGCCAAGACATGGAAGAAACATAAACGTCCACTGACAGAGGAATGGATAAAGAAGATGTGGTATGGGCATCCTTGGTGGCGCAGTGGTTGAGAGTCTGCCTGCCGATGCAGGGGACACGGGTTCGTGCCCCGGTCCGGGAATATCCCACATGCCGGGGAGCGGCTGGGCCCGTGAGCCATGGCCGCTGGGCCTGAGCATCTGGAAGAGGCCACAGCAGTGAGAGGCCCGCGTATCAAAAAACAAACAAAAAAAAAAGATGTGGTACATATATACAATGGAATATTACTCAGCCATAAAAAAGAATGAAATAATGCCATTTGCAGCAACATGGATGGACCTAGAGATTATCACATTAAGTGAAGTAAATCAGATAGAGACAAATACCATATGATATCACTTATATGTGGAACCTAAAAAAGTGATACAAATGAACTTATTGACAAAACAGAAACAGACTCACAGACTTCGAAAAGAAACTTGTGGTTACCAAAGGGGAACCCTAGGGGAGAGGGATAAATTAGGAGTCTGGGATTAACGTATACACACTACTACATGTAAAATAGATAATCAACAAGCACCTACTGTATAGCACAGGGAACTCTACTCAATATTCTGTAATAACCTATATGGGAAAAGAATCTGAAAAAAATGGATATATGTATAACTGAATCACTTTGCTGTACAACCTGAAACTAATACAACACTGTAAATCAACTATACCCCAATATAAAATAAAAATTAAATTAAAAAAAATTTCCAGTTATTTGGTAGTGCAAATAAGATCGAGATCCAGCAGAGTAAGCCTCAACTTCCTTTGAGTTCTGACAGCACTTTGCAATCATTTGTGTACTTCTGTCCTCAACAGTCTTCCATCTCCAAACCCTTGGACTTTAAAGTATTTTAAGGAAGGGCTTGTATCTTATTCTGAATCTCTGATGTCAGCCCAAAGACAAACACAGGAGACGCTAAGTATTAGTACAAATAAATGAAATGGACAGCGACTTGTTTCCCCAGCTTTAAATCTAAATAGATGTGCCCCCCTAAGCAAGTCGTTTCACCTCGCTGGGACTCAGTTTCCCCATCTGGGCCTCCAAGTGCTCCTCAAACTCTGACAATCTCTAGTCTAAAACGCTGTGGAGATCTTGCCACAAACCCGGTGTTCCCAGCAGGCTACCTGTATTGATTGAAAGACCGGGGGAAAGCAAGGCGGAAATAAGTCCTGAACTGTTTTCTTGCCCCAAGGGGCAAGCGCCGCTGGGAACCACTCACCGTCCCTAAACCAGGGGGTCACGTAGCTCAGGATGTAGGTAGAGTCCACTATGTTCCTGACATGGTCCCGGAAAGCGTGCAGATTCTGCCGCTCCTCGCTCCCCGCGAGGTCCTCGCATCACCTGCGCTCCGCTCCCTGCGCTCAGCTCCCAAGAAAGCCCAATGAGACAAGAGGGATTGTCCAAGAAAAGCACCCAGCGCCGAGAGCCGGAGCTGCAGGGAAACCAGGACTGCCAAGGAAAAATCAAAACTGCAGTCAGGGGTGGGAGGCGGCGGCCGCCCAGTCTCCGCTCGCGCAGGTCTCCTGCGCGGTTTCGTTTCCTCTCTGGCTGCCGGGCCCGCCCACCCGCGGGCGCAGGCTGATCCAGAGGGACCCAAGAGGAACCCTGCTAATTGCTTTCTGATGTTCATTTTATTCATCTTACTTTCTATTTTGCTTTTACATAGGTAAAATTTAGTTAAAATAAAATGCACAGATTTTAATTTACAATTCTGAGTTTTGCAAAATGTGTGCGGGTGTAACCACCTTCCCCAGGTTGTGTGGGTCCTGTGGCCAAGTGTCTTTTAACTTTACAGGGAACTGTCACCTGTCTTCCAAAATGGCCATCCCATGGTCCCTTCCCTCCCGGAGTGTGAGACAGCTCCAGGTGATGCACATCCAGGAAATACACGCGTCGGTCAGTTTTTTTGTTCGCTTGCATGGTTTGGTTTGGTTTTGTTTCTTGCCAGGTGTGAAATGGTGCATTATTGTCAAATATATGTACTCCAGATATCTTCTCCCAGTCTGTGACTTATCATTTCATTTTCTTCAAGGTGTCTTTTCAGCACAAATCTATTTTGGTGCAATCTAATTTATAGGGTTTTTTAAATTTTTGTTTACTGCCTTTTGTGTCCTCTTTAGTAAATCTTTGCCCACTCCAAGGTCATAAATATATTGTTTTCTTTAAGAGTCTTTGTGCTTTTAGCTTTTACGTTTAGGCTGTGACCATCTCAAATTAATTTTGTTGTGGTGTGAGGCAGAAGTCAAGGTTTCATTTTATTCCTGCACTTCCAACTGTTCGGCACAAACTGTTTCATTTGTTGAAAACTCTTCCTTCTCCCATTGAATGGCCTCTGGCAACTTTGTCAAAAAAAACCAGTTGACTGTATGTGTGCAGGTCTATTTCTAACTCTTGTCTAGTTGCTGATACTGCTTTATTCTTCTTTGTAAAGATTATATTGACTATTCTGGGATTTTGACTATATTGGGATTTTGATCAGAATTACATTGAACCTACAGATGAACTTGAGAAGTGACATTTTTAACAATGTCAAGCCTTTGAACCCATGAACATAAATTTTCATTTATTTAGGTCTTTAATTTCCCTCAGCAATATTTTATAGTTTTAAGAGTACAGATCTTCTACATATCTGTTAAATTTATTCTTAACTATTTTATGTTCTTTGAGGCTACTGTAAATTGAATTGTTTTTAAAGTTTCATTTTCAAATTGTTTGTTGCTAGTATATAGAATTCACTAATTCACTTATTAGTTGTAGTGATTATTCTATAGATTTCTTAAAAATCTCTAGGTAAACAATCATGTCATTTTTGAATACATGTTTTTTACTTCTTTTCCAATCCTTATGCCTTTCATTCTGCTTCCTTTCCTTATGGCACCTCCTATGGCTTCCAACAGAAAGTTGAATAAAACTGCTGAGAATTGACACCCTTATTACTTGTCTCAGCAGGGAAACAATGTTTCACTTTAATTACAAAGTTTGTAACAGAGAAGAACAAACCTGACTCCATATTGAATCTATTCCTTTAGCTCTAACCTTTGTGCTCTGTTGCCTGTGGTTAGTCATGCTGGCTCTGCACCAAGGGCTCCTCAAACTCAAAAGAATATCGCCTCCAGCCTGAAATACACAGGATAGCCCATTCTCAAGGCTCTGACCTTTAAAGGTATACCACTTTTCCGTTCATATAGAGATTAAAAGTTGCAGAACAGAGAATAACATTTGTCTTGTTGGAGGTTTATAGGAACATGTGACCAGACCTACCTTGACAGCTGCAAGAAGAAAGGATTCCTACACCAAGAAGTCTGCAGCAACCAGTCACACCCCCTCTCATTTTAGTATAAAAGAAGCCTGAATTGTGACTCAGGCAAGATGGTTCTTTGGTACACTAGTCCACCATCTTCACAGTCCACTGGCTTTCCGAATAAAGTCGCTATTCCTTGCCCCAACACCTCACCGCTTGATTTATTGTCCTGTCGTTTGGTAAGCAGTACAAGCTTGCACTTGGTAAACAAGTTGGCTGTTGTTTTTTCTTAGATGCCCTTTATCAGATTAATGTTTTCTTGTATTCCTAGTTTGCTCAAAGTTTTTATCATGAATTGGTGTTGAATTTCTCAAATGTCTTTTCTGTATCTATTGAGGTGATCATATATTGTTAACATACTAAACATTGATATTTATTTATTTATTTATTTTGGTTGTGTTGGGTCATTGTTGCTATGTGCCAGCTTTCTTTCTAGTTGTGGCGAGCAGGGGCTACTGTTTGTGGTGGTCCGTGGGCTTCTCATTGCAGTGGCCTCTCTTGTTGCGGAGCACAGGCCCTAGGCGCGTGGGCTTCAGTAGTTGTGGCACGCGGGCTCTAGAGCACAGGCTCAGTAGTTGTGGCGCATGGGCTTAGTTGCTACGCAGCATGTGGTTTCTTCCCATAGCAGGGCTCGAACCCGTGTCCCCTGCATTGGCAGGTGGATTCTTAACCACTGCGCCACCAGGAAAGCACCATTGATTGATTTTTTTTTTTTTTTTTTTTTGGTGGTACGCGGGCCTCTCACTGTTGTGGCCTCTCCCGTTGCGGAGCACAGGCTCCGGACGCACAGGCTCAGCGGCCATGGCTCACGGGCCCAGCCGCTCCGCGGCATGTGGGATCTTCCCGGACCGGGGCACGAACCCATGTCCCCTGCATCGGCAGGCGGACTCTCAACCACTGTGCCACCAGGGAAGCCCTGATTGATTTTTGAATATTAAACCAACCTAGAACTCTTGGGATAAATCCCATCTGGTCATGATGTAGCACCCTTTTTAAAATTATTCTTTTCTCCTACTTCCTTTGGGTTTAATTTGCTCTTCTTTTACTAGCTTGTTAAGGTAGAAGTTTAGATCACTAATTTTATACATCTTTCTTTCCTAATATAAGTATTTAAGGTTATAAATTTCCCTTTTCTCATCTAAGTTCTAACATCCCATCAGTTTTGATACATTGTATTTTCAATGTCATTCCATTTGAAATAGTTTCTAATATCCCTGTGATTTCTTCTTTAACCTATGAGTTAATTAGAAGTGTGCTGTTTATTTTTCAAATATTGGGAATTTCCTAAACAGCTTGACGTTATTGACTTCTGATTTTAAACTGTTGTGATCCAAAAGCATACGTTGTAAGATTTCAGTCTTTTGAAATGTACTGAAACTTGCCTTATGGCCCAGCATATAACGACTATCTTGATATATCAAGTAGCTTCTAGATACACTTAAGAAGAATGTGTATTCTGCAGTTCTTGAGTATAATGTTTGATAAATTTCAATTATGTCAGGTTGGTTTATTAGTGTGGTTCTAGTATTCTATACCCTTACTAATTTTGTCTACTTGTTATATCAAGTAGTGAGAGGGGGTGTTAAAATCTCCAACTATGATTATTGATTTGTCCATGTGTCCCTTTTGTTCTATCAGTTTTTCCTTCATAAATTTTGTAGCTCTGTTATTAGATGCATACACATTTAGGATTGTTGTTTTCCTGATAAATTATGTCTTTATCATTATGAAATGTCTTTTTGATACTTGTTATATCAAAGTCTACATCATGTGTTATTACAAAACTCGTAACAGCTTTCTTAAGCTTACTGTTTGCATGGTATATCTTTTTCCATCCTATTGCTTTCAACCTCTCTGTTAATATTTAAAGTGCACCTCTAGTATATAGCTTATAGTTAGGTGTTCCTTTTTTATCCAGTCTGACAATCTCTGCCTTTTAACTGGAGCATTAAATTATTTCCATTTAATTATTATATGGGTTTAAAACTGCAATTTTGCTGTTACTTGCATCTGATTTTGTTCCTCTGCTTTATTCCTTTGGGTTAGTCAAATATATATTTTACTTTTATCTTTCTTAGCTATAAATTCTTTGTTTTCTTTTAGCTTTCTCTTCCTCCCCCCACCCATATATGTGTACACATAGTAGTTGCTCTGTTGTTTACAACATGCATCTTTAATTTATATCTATTTATTTTTTTTAAAAATAAATTTATTTTATTTTTGCGTTGGGTCTTCGTTGCTGTGCACACGCTTCCTCTAGTTGCGGCGAGCGGGGGCTACTCTTGGTTGCGGTGCGTGGGCTTCTCATTGCGGTGGCTTCTCTTGTTGCGGAGCACAGGCTCTAAGCGTGCGGGTTTCAGTAGTTGTGGCTCGCGGGCTCTAGAATGCAGGCTCAGTAGTTGTGGCACACGGGCTTAGTTGCTCCGTGGCATGTGGGATCTTCCCGGACCAGGGCTTGAACCTGTGTCCCCTGCATTGGCAAGCAGATTCTTAACCCCTGCGGCACCAGGAAAGCCCCTATATCAGTCTACTTATAATCAATATGATAAGATCAAGTAAATATAAAGTAAAAGATCCTTGCAACCATGTCATTCCATCCACCCCAGGCCATCATTTGTGCTATTGTCCTAACTTTTACTCTTCTATATATTATAAACCACATAATACAACATTATAAGCTTTATTGTAAAAAGTCAGTTGTCTTTTAAATAAAATAAGAAAATGAGAGTCTTTTCTATTTTCCTGTGCTTTTTACCATTTCTGATGCTATTCATTCCCACTTGTAGATACTGGTTTCTTTCCCTCTGATGTCACTTCCCTTCTCGCTCCTCCAATACGTTGTTTAGGCTTCCAGTGAATTTTTCATTTCAAGTATTATTCTGAAAAGTTCTAAGAGTTCTACTGGCTTTTTCTACTTTCAATTTCTCAGCTGAGAAACTCTGTGTTCATTATAGCTATCTTCTCTTTAAGTTCATGTATATATTTCTAATAGTGTCTTGAAAGTCTTTGTCTGCTAATTCCATCATGTGGATTATCTCACAGCATGTTTTTGTAACTGTTTTTTCTCTTGCCTATGGATTTCTTCACATGTCTAATAATTTTTTATTTTACACTGGACATTTACAGATATGCTGTAGAATCTCTGGATTCTATTATTTTCTCTGGAGAGTGTTGCTTTTTGTTCTAGCATGCTAACTTACCAGCTATTCATTTTGAAATTACAGAGGCCTTGTTTCACACATTGTGGTGGGTTTCACACATCTGTTAAAGTTTTGCCTTTAATGAAAGGTGACTCCCTTATTCAGGGGTATAGTCTTTTCTGCTAAGGCAGGGTCCTGAGGGGTTTCAAGTGAAAAGCCCTACATGTTTCCACTGCCTTTCCAAGTTGGTGGGACTCAGACTGCAAATTCTGCCTTCCCTTCCCAGCTGAGATATCTGTTGAGCTTTTCCAGCCTTCCAGCTATTGCTTACCTGGGCCCCTTGGATTCTCCCCTGCATGTATACATTGCAAGGACAGCTAAGGATTTAAGTGAAGGTTATATACAAATTCTAGGGGTCCCCCGTGTGTTTCCTTTCTTTCAGAATTTTCCCCTTCAGTATCATCACTTTGGCAGCCCCAGGGTTCATCTTCTAATTCAATGCCTGTGATTTTCTGCTTGTCTGCAAACCTCCATGTGGACTGGGCGGGGGAACCCTTAGAAGAAAAGCCAAATAAATGCAGTTCTCATGCAGTACAGTTCCTGTCTTTCAGTAGTCTAATTCCCTCTAGTTTCTGCCTTTTGATTTTTTTTTCAGTGCCTTCAAGTATTTGTTCTTTATATTTCGTCCATTTTTATCACTTATACAAGCTATTCTGCCACTAGTTGGGTTTAGATTTTTAACTGAGAAAAAGAAATCAGATCCAAAATTCCTTAAAAAAAAAAAAAAAAAGACATGCTTCCTTTTATGCTACCAGTAGGAAACAACAGAGCTTTGAATAAGTGGATTTATTAAACATCAACAATTATAGTGTAGAATCTCAAAGAACTGAAGTCCCAGAGATACAGTCATGTGATAGATCTGTACGTAAAATCTGACCAAGGTCGGGGAAGAAGGGAAGTGTCACAGAATGGTGAGAAGAAAGGATTCAGCAGACTCTCTACCTCACCTGGGCATTACTTCATCCAATACATTTACAGAGTATCTACTGTATGTCAGGTATTGTGAAAAGAACTGGGTATCTGGAGATATGTGAAAAACAGTCTCCCTCAGAAGCTTGGAGTCTGATTGGAGGAGGGAGCAGACAATAAAGATATAAAAGTGTAAACAATTAAGAAATTGCCAAATGTGAAGTAATACAAAGAAAGCAAGCAGAGTCATGAGATGGAAAATAATGGACATTGGAAAAAACTATTTTAATACAATGGTAGGAGAATATTTTTCTGAGTAGGTCACATTTCAGCTGAATCTTTAAGAATGAGAAGGAATCAACTATTCAAAAAAAGCCGGGACGGGGGATTCCATGCAGGAGGACAGAAACAGAAATAGGTCAAAAAGAAAAAGTGAAAGACACTTGTAGCTGGAACTTCAAGAACAAGGGGTAAATGGTAGGCAGTGCTGCTGAAGAGGTAAACGGGGCCTTGTAATACAAGGAATGAAGTGCACTGGAAACACCTTGCAGGGTTTTAAGCAAAAAATAACATAGTCTCATCACATTTTTTGAAAGAACTCTCTGGCTCCTACACAGAACGAGTAGTTCGGTTGGGAGGTGACTCAAGTAGGAGACGATGAGGGCTTAGATAAGGACAGTGGCAGTGGGAGTAGAAGAAGAGATATATTTTAGTGATAGGATTGCGTGAACGGCAGCAGAAAAGAAGAGGGAAAAGAATCAAGGCTACAGTCCAGGTATCTGGTTTGAATGACTGTGAAAATGGTGGCACCATGACTAAAATGGAGAAGTTAAGTTTAGAGCTTATGACATTCTAGTGTGGGAGTCGGATAAGAAAGTATTGGTAGATGCCAGGTAGTAGTAAGGGCAATGAGGAGAAATAAAGCAGAATAAGGGAATAAAGATTAACGGGGGGCTTCCCTGGTGGCGCAGTGGTTGAGAGTCCGCCTGCCGATGCAGGGGACGCGGGTTCGTGCCCCGGTCTGGGAGGATCCCACGTGCCGCGGAGCGGCTGGGCCCGTGAGCCATGGCCGCTGAGCCTGCGCGTCCGGAGACTGTCCTCCGCAATGGGAGAGGCCGCAACAGTGAGAGGCCCGCGTAACGCATTAAAAAAAAAAAAAAAAAAAAAAAAAAAGATTAACGGGGGCTACTTATACTACATGAGTTGATCAGGGAAGACACAAACGAAGTGAGGGCATGCCAACTGGGCGAAGAGCATTCCACTCAAAAAATAGAGAAGGTGCCAAGGTGGGAAGGCAGTAGTGAACTGGGTCCGCAAAGAAAAGGTGTGCAGGGTTGTGGGGTGGAATGGGTTGGGGAGAGGGAAGACAGAGGTGGCCAAGGCCGTTCACGTAAAGCCTGACAGACTTATCAAGATAAGGACAACGGTTTTGATCCTAAATATGCTGGGGTACCACCGCAGGATTTTGAGAGGGAGAACAGAAAACAAACTGCAAGGGGGAAGGGGGAAGCAGTGACCTGGTAAGAAGCTACAGCAGTAGTCCCAGTGCGAGACATGGCATATCGGACTAGGATCAAAGCAGTGGAAGTGGTGAAGTTGCTGGATATATAACCTTAAAATCCCACAAAACTTGCTGTTGAACTGGATGAAGGATATGCGAGAGAGGAGTCAAGGAGAGCTCCCATTTGTTTAACCTGAGGCGCTGCACGAATGGTGGTGCCAACTATTAACAGGGACACTGGAAGAGAGGCAAGCTTGGAGGAGGAAATCAAGAACATGCTCGCTTGCTTGCTGATGAAAACTACCCACAGGCGGTGCTTCTCAAACATTAATGCGCACACGAATGACCCACAGGTCTTGTTAAAGTGCAGATTCTGATCCAGTAGACCTGAGACTCTGCATTCCTACCAAGCTCTCAGGTGATGCTGACGTTGCTGGTCCACAGACCTCACTCTGAGTAGCAAAGTCACTGAAAAACAAGAGATAAAGGAGGAAGGAGGATAACTGAGACATCAAAATTGTGATTAAAGTGACGGTAAGTGAAATCCAGAGCACATAGGGAGGATTAGCCTCCATCAGTGGTTCTCAAACTGGTTTGCAGGGCAGCAGCAACAGAACCACCTGGAAACTTGTTAGAAAAACACATTCTTGGCATCCCATACCTTCTGAATCAGAAACTGTGGGGGTGGCACCCAGCAATCCATGTTTTAACAAACTCTCCAGATGCTTCTGATGTGTGTGAAAGTTTGAGAACAGAGGCCTAGAGCAAGAGGGCTTCATCCACTGAGTGGAGAGATGAACGTCATGGTAGGTCGAGAGCGAAAATTACAAGTCACTTTTCCCAATATTTACACCTTTTACAGTGTAACTCTGCAGTTCCTCTCATCAACAGTGGAGTCTCTTTTCCCTCCCCTTGCATCTGCCTGGAATTATGACTGCCATAGGCAACACAATGAGGGAATGACAGTGTGTTGATACTGAGCCCAGGTTTCAAAAGACTTTGCACACTTCTGCTCTCTCTTGGACCCCTGTGACCACGATAGAAACAAGCTCAGGCTAATGTGCTAGAAGACAAATGACCACATGGAAAGAGCCCCATAATCCCAGCTGAGGCCATGCTAGGTCAGCAGGCCCACCAGTTGATTGAACACATGAGAAAGCCAGTCGAGACCAAGTAAGCAGGCAGTGTCCCTAATAATGTGCTAGAGGTACTGTTTTTGATAAACAGGCTGAGTTTGTGTTTGCCTGACCTTGACACTGACCAGAACTGCCCAGCCAATATGGAAAGTTGTGTGGTAGAGAGAAATGGGAGATTTGAGGAGGAAAAGGTGTGAAATATTCATTATGTCAATGGGGAAGAATAATAAACTTGTACAGTAATGTATATCATAGGAAGCTGAGGCTGGTGATTGTGTTTTCACAGTGACACCAATCTATACAGTTACTGATTCCTTCAGGAACACTTCGCAGGACGCATGTAGGGACAAGAGCTGGGTTCATCCAGATTGAGGTCTTGCTAGGTAATGGGTTAGCAAACTATTGCTTGCGGGGAAATCTAGTATGTGGCTTGTTTTTTACAGGCTGCAAGCTAAAAAATGCTTTAACATTTTTGAAGTGTTATAGAGAAAGCAGACTATATACAACAGATTGCATATGGCCCATAAAAGTTGAAAATACTTACTATTTGGCCCTTTATAGGAAAAGGTTGACAACCCCTAAACTAGGTGAATGAGGACAGAAAGGCAAGAGAGTTGGAGGGTATTGCAAGGAAGTGATTTAAACCTAATCCAGAAAATCATAGCTGGGCATGAAGGAAAAGTGTTAACGAAAGAGGGTGACTGAGTAAGGTCAAAAGACTGTCATTCCTAGTGCTGTACTCTGTCTAGATCATATTAGATATCCTCGGAGGTGGCCTCACCTGCTCTACCCAGAGCAACGTTTCCTGATACAATGATCACACGAAGCTAACAGTGAGGTACTCTCAAGAACTTGAGTAAGTTCTTGGAAAATCCGCTTACGCCCTACTGTGCGCAGGACACTGCATTTAGCACAGGAGATACAAGACAAAACTGGAGGCCAAAAAAAAAAGTACATGGCATTAGAAGAAACACTTTTCAGTCTCTTTTGAAAGCATCTCTTCATCAGCCTCCTTAAGGTTGTGTTCCCTAGAATTCTCACCTATGTCTGCTTCTCTTCTTGCTCTACCTCCCCTCTCTGGGAGATCTCATCCATTCCCACCGCTTCATTACTACTCTATTCCCAGTGACTCTTAAATCATCTCTCTAACCCCAATTTTTTCTCCAAGATGCACACTCCTATTTCCAGCTACCCACTGGAAATCTTCATCTGCATGGTATGCTCTATTCCATGCTGTACAAAGAATTTTCTGAGGTGATAGAAATGCTTTCTACCTGTACTGGCCAATATGGTAGCCACAAGCTTCATGTGGCTACTAAATGTAAATAAAATTCCCAAGTTCCTCAGTTTCACTAGCCATATTTCAAGTGGTCAATACCCACATGTGGCCAGTGGCTACTATAGTGGACAGCACAGCTCTAGGCAACTCAAACAGTCTCAAACTGAACTTTTTCCTCCCCCAACTGTCCCTATTTCTGTACTTCCTACCTTGAATATTGTCACCATGTGCCTCTCACAGCCCATTCTCATCAAAATGGTGCCCAAATCTCATCTCATCTACCCCAGAAATCTACTCAATCTAGCGTCTCTTCTGGATCCCTATTTTCACTGTTCCACAGGCCCTTTTGATTTCTGGTTTGAACTACTGCAAAGGGCTTCTCAGTTTTTTACTGAGACTTTCCCCACTCCAAACCTTCTACATTATTTCTACTTGTTTCTTAAGAGCAAGACTAATTGTTCCATCCCCACTTTCTTTAAAATTCTTGTTGGTGCCCTCCTATTCATCCTTATAACCCTAGCATTTAGCATAATCTTGGTCCACAGGTACACAGCATCTGATGAATAAATGAATTTTACAGATAGAAAAGCAAAGAGATAGCTTCTTGCCTAGGAGAGAACTGTTCACCTATATGAAGTGCAGATGATCTTTCAGAGAAACAGAAGCCAGCCTACACCAGGCAAATACTAGATGCTTTAATTTTGCCCCATGTCTACAGAAAGCACACCACCTAATGTTCTGGCAAACATCGCAGTTGCGGCTCCTACTGGGATGAATTTAGACTCAGGCCTTGGCCTAAGTTGAATTCTATTTCCCTTACCTCTTGCTTTTCTCATGCACAGATCCAATGGTATTTACCATTCCCCAATATCCTTGCAAAGTAAAGTAGGAAAGAATTTACTTGCTTTTCTCAGGCACAGATCCAAAGGTATTTACCATCCAATATCCTTGCAAGTAAAGTAGGAAATAATTTACTAATTTCCATGACATTGTAACAAGCAACTGGACTTTTTTAAGTGGCCATATAACACTTACTGTTTTCCAATACCTAAGAGATTCAGGTATTGACTGAAAACTCAAAATGAGGAATTAATCATTTACCAAGCTTTGGTTCTCTTCTGTGCATGAGTCAGCTGCTGCTGCAGAGCATGAGTGTACAGGACAAGATATAACACCAGTGACACAACTACCATTTTCTTGTCCATCCTGTATCTCCCACCATCATCCAGAGTGTTCTTCCAAGTAGAGAATACTTGACTGCCTCATAGATCATTAACCTCAATTCCAATCACCTTCACCTCCACCCATTTTTGTTACTTCCAGTCATGGCTAGAATTCGGTGCTCTCTAAAATATTTTTTCAGTCTTGTTACTCCTATCCCCACTATGCCTACTTGAACCTCACTGGAAAATAAATCCCCTGATATCTCACTGTTCTCTAAGTATAATGGTCACCTCATAGCTTCACTTCCTTCCCTACACAGCCCAAACACCAGAATGCACCAATTCAACTACACTCACCAGTATCTCCCTCAACTCCCTTGCCCCTTTTTTGACTACTTACATTCAGCGATACGTCAACCGTACATCCATTTATTCATTCACTGTAGAAATACTGAATGCATACTAGATGTCCAACATTAGTTTCTGCTTCTATTTCCATATTGTTGAATGCTACCAGGGCAAAATCACAAATTTCAGGGTCCCATAAATTTAAACATCCCAGTATCTCAGGTGAGACCTCAAAACTCATCAGCAATTCTTAACTAAGCCTCTCTACACGACCCTCAAGGAACATTTTTCCACTCCTCTCCTCAAGCCCAATCCTACTCGGGATGCATCTTTCTCAGAAGATGGCATTGCTTCCTACTTCATGGAGAAAAGAGAGGCTTTAGAGAATGAACTACCTCACCTTAATCATCTACCCACCAGTGTCTCTCCGCATTTTTACTTCCTTCTGCCACTTTGGAATAAGACTCGCCTCTGCTTCTATAACCATTATTAATTCACATACCTGTTTTCTGGATCCCCTTTGCTACAGCACTTACTGTTCTCCTTTATTTTCAACTTCTCCCCATTCTAGGGCCTCCTTCCCCCAAATCTTCTCTCCCTCCCACCTGAAATTTTAAAAATAAAGCAAACTCTCCTTTCTTTGGTTTTATACCCTCACAAGCTTGCTTCTGAGCATGGAATCAAGAGTAGATTGTCTAGTGACTTCCGTTCTTTCTCATGGAGAAAGTGGCTTTAACAGTCACATGTTTGCCTTTGTGATTTTTTTCTCCCTTTTGCAGGATATACAAGGCTGATAACTCACTGACACATTCTCACATGCAGGCAACCTTGCAGGCCTAAAGAAGCACTTTTGAAACTATTTCAAACTTACATGAAAATTACAAGGAGTACAAAGGATTTCTGTATGTTTTACCCTCGTTCACCAATTTTTAAATTGTACCACAACTTATCATTACTCCTCTCCAACTATATACGCATCTTCTAGAACCATTTGAGAGTAGGTTACATAATGATTATGATTTACATGCCCACGTGGGTTTTCCTAAAAGCACCGATCACCAGACATGTCTATACAATTTCTGGTCTCTACATTATCATAGTAATTTAAAATGTCACCATTTCGATAGTACACAGGTCTAATGAGCTTAATGTTAGAAATGGATCCATGCTCAGGAATTCCCTGGTGGTCCAATGATTAGGGCTCCACGCTTCCACTGTCTTGGCCCGGGTTTGATCCGTGTCGGGGAACTAAGATTCCACATGACACGCAGTGTGGCCAAAAATAAATAAATGAATAAATTAAAAAAAAAAACCAAACAACAGAAATGGATCCATGCTCTGAATCCTGATGAAATCTGGTTTGTGTGGAGGAACCCCTTTCCATTTCTCATCCCCTGCCCCAATCCGTGGGGACAATGGGTGCTGGTGGTTTCCAGTACCCCAAAGCACCTTCTGAAAAAATTTTCCAAGTCCAGAGATGCATTACCGGCTGGCTCAGGTGTCCACAGCCTACGGTAGAGGGGACTGCAATTATTCCCCGTGGTGTAAAAATAATTCCCAGTAAGTACAGGACATCAGCTGACCTTGCATAAATTCTGCTCCTCTGTACACACCACCTATTGTTAGTACAGACTAGATGGGTTAGGGAAGCCCTTGGGTTGCCTCCCCCAAGAGGCAAGGCCAAATTTGACTATTTAGACAAGGAAGTAATACTAACAAGTTTTCCAGCTGTGAATCCGAGGATGAGACTGAGCAAGTGCTTGCCCAATGAATGAGCAAGTGCAAATGCCTAGTTGCATTTCCTTTACAGAAATAAGTCACAAAAACACTGAAAACCTGAGGTAAAATGAAATGTCTCATGGACAACAAATTTGGATGAATAGGCTAAACGAATGCAGAGTTAGGTTGAAAGTTTATAGAAAGTATAGCTCTGTGAAAGCAGAAAGCAGGTCTTAGCCAATTTAAAAAAATCTCTAGCACCTATACATCCACCCAATAAGCGCTTTAAGCATATCCTATGTGAAAGATAATAGAGAAGGGATATAGCAGAACACATACAATTGCCAAAGAACTTTCAGACTGGTGAGAGAGAAGACATTAGTAATCAACTGCAACTGGTGATGCATACCCTAAAGGAGTCCAGGGTTGTTAAGAGGAAGTAATTGAGAGGAAATAATGGAGTGGAGGGGCACACTTTAACATTAACCTAGTTTAGCCAGAGAATTCAGTTCCCAGCAGAAGAAAAATGCTATGCATGAAGGCTCTGAATTAGTAGGGAGCAGCACCTCCACAGACCTGAAGCTGGCTAGTGTGGCCAGAGCACAAATGAAGTGAGAGAGAAGCTAAAGATGGACTACAGTCTAATTAAGCAGAGATCTGTAATCCATATTATGTTGGACTTTTGTTTCCTTTTAATAAATATCCTAAGAATAATAGGAAGCTACTGAAGGATTTTAAGTAGAATGAAAGGGGGAAAAAATGTTTTTAAAGGTCTTTTGAAAGCTACATCAAGAATGGATGGAGGTAAACAGTGGATGCAGGCAGACCCATTATGGTAGTACAGGTGAGAGATCACGGCTGCCTAGACTGGATGATGGTACAGACACATTAGAAATATTAGAAAAATATCTAGTGACCAAGATTTAGTGACTGGATGACAGGGCTGAAGGAGAATGAAGAATCAAAGACTTGGAAATTTTTGGCTTGAACACCTAAGAGGATGATGTGATGGTGCCATGTATTAAGATGGGTATTCACTAAAATATCATGCAAAAGCAGAATGTGGAATACAACAGCATTCTTACATTTTTAATACTTAAGAAAAACTACAGTCATTTCATAATTTCAAAGTATATTCTTTGATCAGCTATATTCATCCCACAATGTCTCAACATCTGGGCTTACTAAGATTGTGTCAACTTTAGATTCTCATTACTTTATAAACCAGTTTCCTACTGCCCTTAGGATAAACACAAACTCTTAGCGGGGCCTACAAAGCTTGGTCCCTCACTCTCTGTCCTTTAGCTAAGCCTGCTTCTTTTAGTCCTTAGAATATGCCAGACTCCCTTTCTGCCTTTGGATCTCTGCACATCCCCTTTGCTGACAACTCTACTCCTAGTTAATATCTACTTGTTCTCTGGATTTCAGTTCAACCACTACTTCCACCTGAGATTAGGCCCCCACTGTATGCTCTTACAGGAAATTATACTTTGTCTCCAGAGAGCTTATAGTTTGTAATGTTTATATATATATATATATATATATATATATATATATATCTCCCATTAGGAAAGGGAGCATACCTGCTTTGTTCTGTCACTGAATCCCTAAAAACCTGCCACACACAGCAGACATTCCAATTTCTGTTGAACAATGAATGAACATGGGAGCAAGGCAAAGTGACGGCTAAATTTAGATCTCATCCAAGTTCTGCTGTTCACTGGCAATCCTACATCAGGCTATAGAGGTACAGCAGTTTTTATCATCTCTAAACCAGAATAAAACATAAACAAACACAGCCACTTTGTGTAAAAGAACTACCAATATAAAAGAAGTCAGGCAAGGGATTTTTTGTTTTTAGCAAGCTACATACTACATAACCGCATTTTGCTGAAGACAGCCAATTAAGATACTCTTCATAATCAGATTAAAGAACTAAAATAATCATTAAAACTGTGAGGTTAAATGTAGTTCACATTAAAACTGTGAAATTCAGTATTTATAACACAAGGATATCCTTAACTATTTACAAGAGTTTAGCTCCACTAAAATAATTTGATTTAAAAAACAATCAATACTGCAAAGGAAAATTTTTGGATTATTTTAAAGTGTTACTGTTTTATTTTTTCTTTTGTTGAATACACATTTGCTTTACTGGCAGTCCAGATAAACAAGTATATAAAGGAAATATTTAAAGTTTTCTTTTGGCAGATGTCAAGATAAACTGTGCAGATAAAATTCCTCAATTTAACCTGAAGAAATGGTTTGAATCATACAAATTTTTAAGAAGAAAAATAAAGACTGTCCAAAGGGATTCTCCTAGCTTATAACACATTTCCAGAATAACTCTCAAAAAAAAATTCAAAAATACTCATTGACTACTTTAAAAATATGTCAATACCATATGGCTTTATGAAATAACTTCTAAAATTTATATTTTTTATTTAAAAAGGATCCCAAGTTTTAAATAAACTGCTAGCAATATCATTTTCTTCACTTAAAAGTGCGTATCTCTGAGGGTGGGACATACATATTTTTTGAACAAATAATGATTTTTACAAATTTTTAACACACACACACACACAAAAAAAAAAAAAAATCACAAAATTTTTTTTTTTTTTTTTTGGCTGTACGTGGACCTCTCACTGTTATGGCCTCTCCCGTTGCAGAGCACAGGCTCCAGACGCACAGGCTCAGCGGCCATGGCTCACAGGCCCAGCCGCTCCGCGGCATGTGGGATCTTCCCAGACCGGGACACGAACCCATGTCCCCTGCGTCGGCAGGCGATCTCTCAACCACTGTGCCACCAGGGAAGCCCTACACAAAATATTTTTAAGGGGGAAAAGAGTTTTCACCAAGTGTCATCTTTAAACAGACTGCAGTAGATGACATTGTTCTTTTTTCCTTTTTATACCACCAGAATTCTCAATGAGACGCTTTGGCAGTTTTAAGACATATCATGGTCTCTACCAAGAGACACTGACATTAATGATATCCGTGGAGATGGCAATCGCCTTGATGACTCAGTTTGATAAGAGACATTACTGGGCTGGCTCTCCAAATCAGAGGCAAAGGTGCTCTCTTCTCTTACATCAAGAGTCTGTTCAATTGAAGCTGCCTGGGGTGAAATATTATCTACAGTTTTGTTGGCATTATTCAAGTTGTTATTAAGTGTGGTAATGTCACACTCCTTGCCCAGGACACCAAATTCATCTTCTATTGTAACTACATCTTTAGTTTCAAATGGTCCCAAGGAAGGAACCAAAAATTCGTTTTGTAGAGGGTCTTGAGGACCACTAAGGTCACATTCTGTATCCTCCTTTACTTCAGAATCCTTATCACTGTCACTGTCAATGGTAATCACAACTGGGGAACGTGAAGCATTATCGCCATGTTGTTTCTTATGCTTCCTCTTATGTTTTTTCTTTTTCTTTTTATGGTGTCTAGTTGTATCGGTAGCTTTCCCTTCATAAACTATCTCTACACTTAGGCTCCGGGTCCTTTTTCTTCTCTTGTGCTTTGTCTCTCTGTCTGATGATCGGCTATCTGAAAAGCTGTCACTCTCATTTTTGTAGCTTCCATCCAATTTTGATGAAGATTTTGAGTAATGACCTTCCTTTACTTTAGAAGCAAATTCCCGAGATGGTTGAGCCACATCGTTAGAACCCTCCAAATGCCGTGTTTTGTATTTTCGTTTCCCACCAGGCTTTTCATTTCTCACCCGGTCAGGCCCTGTAGATGCAGTCTTTGATCTAGTACTAGATAGGCTCCTTGATCTATGCCTTTCATAGTAGTAATATTTCCTTTCACTGTGATTATTTTTTTTTCTAGCATTTGTTCTTTCAGAAAAAGACTGAATTCTAAATTCTGGACTTGAAGATTGTCTGGAATAATGAGCTCTGGACAGAGTCCTCCTCCTGTAAGATGATTCATAGCCATCCCTGTCCTTGTTTCTACTATAGTAAGTATACTCCCACTTGTATCTGCTTCCATAATTATTTCTTAAATAGTAACGATCTCGATTTCTGCTCCGTGACCTTCTTTTACCACGATCACTGCTACGAGATCTTGATCTGCTTGTGCTTTCACTACTTAGAGATAGAGTTTGGCTTCTTCTTGACCAACTGCTATCTCTAGTTCTTGATCTCTTTTTGTCTCTTCTACCTCTAGGTCTGCTACTCTCCCTGCTTCTGGATCGTCTGCTTTTCATTCTTTTCTTCCCATGATGCTTCCTATGATTCTTCTGATCATGCCCATTCCTACTCTGGGAACATGAATCTGAACTTCTGGATCTTCCCCTCCTTCTGTGTCTGCGGGTATATGGGGAATATACTCTGTCTCCTCTGATGGATGAGCTCAGGTCTCTGGGAGAGGACAATGATACAGACTGTTTCTCTTCCTTCTTTGATTTGATTCTTGTACCAGAATCACAATGACCTTTATTTATTTGTTCATCCTTTCCAAGGACAGAGTGTGGAGATGAACATCTACTAACATCACTATCACCAGAACTGTAAGACTGCTCTTGTTCTTGCGCCTTCACGGTCTCCATTTTCTCATAGGAACCTAACTCCTCAGAATCAGAGGACAGTTCAACAAGTTCTGGGGTCCTCTCAGCTAGTGGTTTAACAAACCCAACAATGACACAATTATCTGAAGAAGAATCACTGTCATTATTTATGTCATCATTGGTTTGTACTGCTTGCATCTGAGATGTGGCTCTTCCTGTTACAAGTTCTTCATCTGAACTGTCGGAAGTATTTAAAAGGGAAGACATGGCAGCATGTACCTGCTCTGAGCTTGAATAAGATGGCCCTGGAGTTTCATCATCCCATGGTGCCTGACTAACAGTAGCTACACTAACATCCAGCTCTTGGGTCTCTGCTTCATCGGGAGATATTGTTATGACCGAAGAATCAGAATGGCTACCTTCTTCATATGAAGGAGCAGGACAATCATAATTTGCATGCTGGTCAAAGGCTGCCATGTTAAATGGAGATCGGGCAAAACTGATAAATTCGTGTATAAAATGCTCAGTCCGATTAAGTAAAAATGGCCTTAAATCAGACACAAACGCCTGACTCTCCAAGTCATAGCGAGTAACATTACTCATGATGATATGCTGGACAATATTCACTAATGATCCATGAGCTCCAAAGAGAACTGTGAGTTCACGTTTTAACCAGGGGACTAATCTGTGAAGGCAAGCCGGATTTCTACGGAAAAATTCAGCTGAAATATCCCTATAGCGGCCACCATCTTCAATATTTCTAACTCGAGCACCAGCACGATAGAGAGTTCGCCTAAAATTAATAATATCCTGTTCTTGAATTTTCCGCAAAGATCTTTCATCTGCAGTAGCTGGCCTCCGTATTGCAATCTGTCTCATAAATGGAGGAATTTCACCATCTCTAGGTCTTGCTGAAATGCCTAACCCTTCAAATATTACTCCACTATCTGGTGGAGTTGTTGTTCTTCCATTCATGGTACTATTAGGTGAATAAATAGAAGCACTTCGTTCCCTTGTCATAGTTGTACGATAGCGGAATCGTCGAACATCAGGGGTAGCAAAAGAACCATTGTATGAAGGCCTTAGGACATACTCCTTGAAGTCGTCTTCTGCCCTCACAGAATGGAAAATAGAATCAAAGGGCTGTTTACATAGTGGACATTCAGCTTTGTTTTTTGACCACTCCTGTACACAGCGAAAACAGAACTTATGTAAACAGCGATCTAAGTAAGACACATTATCAAACCTATCCAAGCATATAGGACACTTAGAATCAGGAGATGCATCAGCTGGTACTGTCTGTTGCAATTTGCTAGTGCCAGCTTTAGGTGAAAAGTTGTCCATTTTAAATTCCTTAGCGGCTGATGCCATTATCTGTAAAAGGGAAAAAAATACATCAGTAACCTGATAAAAAAGAAATGACTAAATCTGAAAAAAATGCAAATGACTGTGAAACATACTTTGGTAAAAATAGTTAAGTAGTTATTGTCTTTGTAACATAAAAGGGCAGTGTAGCATAGTAATACAGTACTTAAAGCACAAGCTCTAAAGTCAGATTTCCTGGGTTTGAATCCTGCTGCCACATTACCAGTGTGACTATGGATTAGTTACTAGTTACCGTCCTTATGCTTCAATTTCATCTGTAGCTCACTGATACTAGAATCTGTCTCACAAGATTTGTGAAGATGTTTAAAAAAAAAAAGCCCTTAGAAAAAGTGCCTGGTCCACAGTAAGCTCTCAAATGTTATATAATATCCTATTATTCTTTTTTAAAAAATAATTTGATATATACAAAAAAGTACAAAAGAAAATATACCAAGTACCCATGTATCCTCCACTCAGAGTTAGCAGCTAACATTTTCTCATGGTTTTTCCAGATTTTTTTAAATGTCCGTTTATGTGCTTCCCCGCCGCCCCTGCCATCCTTCTCTAGAAAACAAAAACCAAAAATATCATAATTCTCAGTTGGAGTTATTTCTACACATGGTTTTATATCTTGCATACATATGCCCCAAGCACTACAGACTACTCAATTGTTTTGTTTGTAGTATTATACATGTATCTTTAAAAATAGCTTTAGGGAGAAAATTTGCATACCAGAAAGTTCACCTATTTGAACCAATTCTGTGGTTTTTAGTGGAAGATTCTTTCACACAGAAAAAAGGATCTGTTAGTGAAGATTAAATGAAATAACAAAATATAAAAGCACTCATGGGCAGTGCCTGGCTTATAGCAACTGCTGAGTAAAAATGTTAGTTGCTGTTGTTATTACTACACTACTGTTATACTACACTATTCTTTTCAGTTCATCACGGACTCCTTTCAGCATCCCTAAGAAGCTTTTCTTTGCCTTTTTATTTAATCCAGTCAGTCACTAAGTACCTTGAAATCATGTTTTCAGCCTCCTTCCTTACCTTTTCTCACAAGGATCACTAGACTCTTAAAAATTAGTTCTGTTTGCTTTAAATTTGTCAGTTTTATAGACCCATAACTTACAAAATGAATTTTCCAGAGCTGAAATCTAGTTGCATTACATTTTGGCCTTGTTATCTTAAAAATCCCTCTTTAGATGCTTTCTATACTAATCATTTTATAGATGTTATATATTAGTTTCTTCCTTTATGTTTTCCTGGGCATATTACTGATCTTTCTCCAATATCACAGAAAGTCCCATCATGAGTCAACTGCTATCTAGTCAAATAATAGAATTGCAATTTTCTAAACAAGAAACTCACTGGCCATACCTAGGTCTAACAAAAACAAATAAAGCCCGCGATAAAAACCTATCAATATTATTGTAAAATATAAGTACTTCACCATAGACTTCAAATTAAACTTGCTCATCTAGGGCATCTTAGCTTTCTCAGAGCTATAACTTAATAGGAAACCAATTAATGCTGAACAAGTTTCTTCAGGGGGTTCCAAATACTTCCAGTCCTCTGTTTCTAGAGTGGAAATGTAAAAATTACCATTGTTCTTAAATAGAAGAGAATTATAAATATATTAATACTAATTGCATTTTTGCTAATATATTTAAAGTCTGGAACCTTAGTATTATATAAATTTCTCAGCATTTCCCCCTACTTCTAATATTTTTAAATTCTCCTACTCAGGAGAAAAAAAATCTTTATAATAAAAACCATTAGGATAAGAGACTGTGCATGTGCATTAGGGGAAGGAGTGAAGAGTGAACAGGGCACTGGAGAGATTATCAGATCTGGACTGAAGACCAGGTTTCACCTAAAACTAACTCCATCAACTGGAGAAATCCACATTAACTCTGGACTGTAGTTTGCTCTTCTATATAAAAAAGGGATAATTAGAATTTTAAAAAGACTGGTGAAATTCAAGTTAATACATTTTATCTTAATTTGTTTCTTTGGAATACAGAATTTTAGTGTTTACTAAACATTTCCAGTTCACATAAAAATTACAACCCAGAATGCATTCATTAAAAAAAATTATTTGGTAATAACTTGAAGTTCAAATAAAACAAAATCTCAACTAATTATAATTTTTTAAATGGAATTTTAGTCCTCCCTTCCCTAGTTTTATAAGTCTGTTAACCAAATTGACAGCAGCAGTCTAAAGAATGATGAGTAACATCATCTATAGTAGGTAAAAAAAGAACAAATTATTAGTCCTGTTTTGTATTTCTATACAGGAATATCTTTCGGTACAAAGAATGGTATTCATCGGAAACACCAAATAATGGTAATGAATATAAATCATCATATAAAGGATTTACTCTTTCAAAATCATCACTAAATACTAAAATTAAAATATTTACTAATTCAAATGAAGTAGAATTACCACATGACCCAGCAACTCCACACCTATCCATGCAAGAGAAACAAAAACATGCCCACACAAAAACTTGTAAGTGAAGAGTCATAGCAGTCTTTGTCCTAAGAGCTTAAAAGTGGAAATAACCCAAATGCCCATCAACTGATGAATATGGAATCTCCATACAATGGAATATTTGACAATAAAAAGGAATAAAGTACTGACACATGCTACAACATGGATGAGTTTTTGCATTATGCTAAATGAAAAAATATCAATCACAAAAGATCACATGTTGTATGCTATTTTATAGGAAATTTACAGAATAGGCAAATGGATAGAAAGCAGACTGGTGGTTGCGGGGGGCGGGGGTATGAGGTTTCTTTCTAGGATGATGAAAATGTTCAATTAGAGTTGCACAAATATACTCCATAAATACACTAAACACCACTGTATTTTATATTTTAAAGAAGTGAACTTTATGGATGAAATATAAATTACATCTCAACAAAACTGTTTCAAAAATACAAATTAAGGCATAGAACAGGGATGGCTAGCAGACAGATTTAAGATTTGAGGTCTGCGGGAGAGTTCCGGGTCAGGTAGCAAAAGTGGACCTGATGATAGATTTAGTGCTTCAGGTTCTAGAAGAAGCCTGTGATAAAAGTTTCTCTATCCCGGGCTTCCCTGGTGGCGCAGTGGTTGAGAGTCCGCCTGCCGATGCAGGGGACATGGGTTCGTGCCCCGGTCCAGGAAGATCCCACATGCCGCGGAGCGGCTAGGCCCGTGAGCCATGGCGACTGACCCTGCGCGTCCAGAGCCTGTGCTCCACAACGGGAAAGGCCACAACAGTGAGAAGCCCACGTACCGCAATAAAAAAAAAAAAGTTTCTCTATCCGAGCACTCTAGGAATTAGGACTTCAAATTAATTTCCCCATAGGGGATAAGTTAATCAGTTCTTCTGAACCCCTTTCCTTAACTGCCTCCCAAATTCTAAGTAAAGTCTACCATCTTTAGAATAAATTGATTAAGCAAAACCTTCCCTTCCCCAAATCTTCAAATGTGTTGGCCTTAACAGGGATAAGAACCCTCCATATCACATGTTGGGGGAAATTTCAGATAATCAATGAGCATACATATCTAGGGAAAAGGGATGGGGGTGGGGGTGGACAGGTGGAGGGTGATAAAGAGTCAGGAGGCTAGAATCTAAATTAGACCACAAACCGGACATTTAAAAAACTGCACAGGGATACAAAGTAGGAATGCTCTGCAGAATTAAATATTTAATAAAACCAGACTTCCTATAAAAGTCATCTTCTACGGCATTCCTTAAATTATCACCGTATATACAATTTAATCACTGGCTGATTACACTGACGGAGTGATGTTAATTCTAATGTAGAGCCAGGGCTGAGAATCAAAACCACTTACTAATGGCGTGATCTTGAGGAAGTTATTTTATTTCACAAAATCTTACATTTTCTCAATTCTAAAACAGGCTGAGTAACAGTACCCACCTGAAAAGGTGCCTGTGTGAAGGGATATATTCCACATAAACCCGTAGCAAAGTGCTTGGTGGGCAGTAAGAACTTAATACTGTTTTCCTATGTTATGTGAAAATAAAGTTAATTTTGATCATTTCCATCATCCATAACTGATTATAAAATGCCCAGAAAGATGACAGTCTATAACAACTAAATAATTTTCATATTAATATCAATATTGTACTTAATATATCCAAGCAAAGTGGCTAAAAAGGGTTCACAAGTGGATGAACTAGAAATATACCAAATATTAAAAACAGTTTGGGCCCAATCTTTTGTGACCTTATAGAAATCATGTACGTCTCTGAACTGCAATCTAATCACCAATTCCAAGAAATCCAACAAGTTATAGGATCTACTAACCAGACCCTACGATTTTAATTCCAGTTTCAGCAACAAAAAGAATTGCTTGGGAACCATTCCCCTCTAAAGCCACTCATTCCAGATAAGCATGACTGCTTTGGCTGACTCTGTAGCTTTCAAAGTCATTGACTAAAAACAAGCTAAAAAGCCCAACCCTCACCACTATTAACTTAAATCTTCGGTAACTCTTTCTGAATTTATCTTAAACAATCTTTAAAATTACCTATAAAAAATTCTATTCACTTTTCCTCTCAAATCACTATTTGCCTCATCTCTGTACTGCCCCCTTCCAGTCTACCAATCAGCAGCCCGTGAGGAAAGCGGCGCTGACTTGATGGATGAAGTCACAGGCTCACGGGGTGTAAACAGCGCACAAACTCCAACAGTCACGGCGACAGTCACTTCCTTTGGTTGAGAACTGCCACCTGCCAGGATCTAAGATAAGCACCGGGTGCCTTACATAATCACAACGAACTAAAATACCGTTACTCCCGTTTTACAGACATACTCAGAGAGGTTAGGGGCCCGCCCAAGGTCACATCTCTGACAGCGGCGATGCCACGACTCAGACTCTAACGTTTTGTGTTTTGTGTCGGCTTTTTCCCCCGGAGACCAATCTCCTTCCAGTACACGGCTGGGCTGGCGCCCTCGGGAGTGCTTCTCGGAAAGCAGCCCTCCCCCGCCCACCCGCACGGATCCACAGGTGCGCGGCGGGAGCCGCCGGGACGCCGGCCTGCCGGGCAACCACTGCGCCTCAGGCCCGGACCGCAGCTCCCTCGACCCTGGGCCTAGCTGCAGGCGGGGAGCTCCAGATCGCCCAGCCCTTCCGACCCCGGCGCCCCATTGTTCCCGATCTCACTCACCTCGGAGGATACCGGCGCAGGCCCGGCTGGGGAGCTCGTGGCAAGCTCCCGACGGCCCAGAAAGCTGGGTCGGTGACGGCAGGAGCCGCGAAGGCGAACCCGGCGACTTCTCCGCCGGCCCTCAGGAGCGGGAGTAGGCAGGGGCGCTTCACCCTCCTCGCGAGAGAGCGGAGACCCCGGCGGCTGCTGCGACCCCTGCGACGTAAAGAGCTCATCACCAATGGTTGCTTGGGGGTGGTGGCAGAAAGCGGTGGCAGAAAGCGAAACCCACTCCGCGACCCCCAGCAAGTCAAAACACAGCACCCGCCTGCGTAACGCATGCGCGGTAGAGGACGCCGGCACCGAAGGCGGGGCTTAGCGCGCTCGGCCCGAGGCCGGCCCTTCCCCCAACCCCCTCCGCTCCTAGAATGAGAGAGGCCTGACCCACCGAGGCAGAAATCGCTATTTTACCGTCACTCTGGTTGCTACTAATCTCTGGGGATTACAGGGGCACTAGTTTAAAGTTCGCTTCTAATTTACCCGGAAGACACGATAACTAGCTCACCAAACTCTGTGAGAAGTTTCTAAAGCTGTATCTGGTGTATAGATAAAGGAACCGAGTTACCCGGAGGTTAAGGGACTACCTCCGGCTGCAGAGTTAGGAAACAACACCGGGATTCGAATGGAATACCCAAATCAGAGGCCTACAGTTTTCAGAGACAGATCAACTCCAGTACAGGGGTAAACAGGGATTCAACCTAAGAGAATAGGGCCTTGAAATCTTCCCAAAACAGATAACGTCTTTACCCTTCCCCACTCTCCGAAATCTGCATTAAAACTCTGCTTAGGCGACAGCTGAGATTATAGAGACATAACGTCTGGCGCTTAAAGCGGCCCTCTGCCCCATTCTTCGCCTCAAATGTGAGTATCCCAAACATTCCAGGGCTGAACTTGGCTCCGCGTGCCAAACTCTGTCCTTCGGTTTAATATTTGATCGTGCTACCGTCCTAAGCATACAAACGTTCAATAAATACTTGTTGATTGGCAGCTACATTCTGCCGAGTAATTCATGCCACGTTATTTCTTCTTCAGAGTATCACTGACATCAACAAGCCATTGCATTCTCAAAGACTTGTTTCTTGAAGAAAAGCTCAATTAACAGGGATTCCCACAACGATTCGTCAGTTATATAAAAGCGGGTGGTATTCTTGTTTACATCAAAGATGAATACACGAACTACCTACATTGTGGGAACAGATCCGGGAGGAAACATTAATTCTTTGAGCACGAGGCGTCGGCGTAGCATTTAAAACGTGGATTATTTTTCCAAATAAACTTTTAAATGCACACGACGGTACCTTATCTCGTATTAATACTGCTCTGGAACTGAAGGAAGACCGGCTGACGCGTCAAGCCTATCCTTCTAAGTGGCAAAAAACACTTCCAACATACTTTCTCGTTTCTCTCACCTCCTTCCCGAAAGGCGGGCTTGGCCCAGGGTCACGTGACACCGCCCACAGCTCCGGGCGGAAGAGGCCGGCCCAGCCGAGGGGAAACGCACCGGAAGGCGAGTGGGCGGGCACTCGCGCCCGGCTGAAAGATGGCCGCCACCGCCCGGCAGCCACCGCCCCGGAGGTTACTCTAGGGCCTGCGGCTTCCGCCCGTGCCCGCGGACCACCGCCGTCTCCTTACCATGAAGCCAGTGAGTCGCCGCACCCTGGACCGGATTTATTCAGCGGTAGGTCCCGGGCCTGGAGGGGCTCCACGGAGTCGACTCCTGGGGCCCGCGGGTGAAAGCCCGCTATTTTTTCAGCGCCCAGAAACTCCAAAATCCATTGCTGAATTAAGCCTTTCACTCCCTCACCTCGACTCCGCCTCTTCCGGGAGGACACGCTCTTCCGCTTCTTACGTAAGAGCGGCTTGGTGTACTCGCTTCCGGAAGCACATTTATACGAGTTTGTCACTAAAATTCCCACCAACTTGATGGAGGGGAGGAGGAAGTGCCACTCACATGTTTTTGCTTTTACTCCTCCTCTTGCATTTCTTAGTTGCTCCTCGCGGTCGTATTGCTCTCCTGGGGATACGTCATCTATGCATCAACTGTAGCTGCACGACGACAGCTAAGGAAGAAATACCCAAAATCGTCGGGATGAATGAAAATTTGTAATTCCTCTGGATTTGATTCCATGCATATACAATTCTTTACCTCATGCTTATCTGACACGTGTCTCGATTTAAAGTAAAATCTTTAATAAAATGCTTCGAAATTCATTTTTGTATACTGTCCTTTATAATAACCACTAATATGCTATTTTTTCATATACTTAGAGATTTGTCTTTTATGTTCCCACATAACAAAGCAACCTACATCTAGGCCTTTTAATCTAAAGTTTCTAAAATACTTCTTTTCAAATGCTTCAGAAAGCCTTTAAAAGTGTGTGGAACTTCTGTTCTTTTGTTTATTGCAACATTTCATTACATTGTATACCTTCACATCACAGTAGATTAAGTACTGTTTAAGAAAAAACTATCATGTGACTAAATAATTTTCTACATGCTGTTTTCCAAATTAAAAATGGCCAGAAAAAGTAGGTGATTGCCCATACCATTTTTTTAGCATGTCCAGTTTTTACTTATTGTTAGATAAGTCATAGAGTCTCAAATTGTACAGAGGGAATCATACAGTTTGGGAAGAAACAGACAACACATATCTGAGTAAACTTTATTAAAGTTACTTTTCCAGAAAATATATTCAGTAAGTGTGGTAATGTAGCAACAAACTTGGGCTCAAACATCTTTGAAATTTTAAAAGTAATCTTCAGTGATGTTGATCAGGAAATTCTTTCATTGGTGGGATTACTTCTCCAGTTTCCAGAATTGTATCACCCTAGAAAAACAAAGATGCATTAGTGAAAAATCTTGTCTGCAGAGGTGATAGTTCCATTTGGTCAGTTCCATTTGGTCATCTGGAAAATCTAGTTCACTTCTGGCATTCACACTTTAAAGGGACAGAGGCAAAATAGAAGCTGTCTAAAGATGAGCAACCAGTATTCAAAATCTTAAGGTATAAGGGAGAGAATAGGGGAAGTTTCACTCAAAAATGACTAGAAAGGACATGAAAGTTGTCTTTACAAAGTGATAAAAGGATAATCTTTATTTGCTTGGCCCCAAGAAATAGAAGCCCTAGAAAGCTGCAGGTAAACATCTTCAATATAAGGCGGTAATGTATTCCCAGCAACTGAATGTGTTAGGTAGTCACCAGTTTACCATTTGGCTCAGAATGGATATTAGAAACAGAATGCAAACTTTCCTTGGGCAGCTGGTTCAGGTGTCTTTCCAAACCTAGATGCAGTGTGTATGGCAGAATGGGCATGGACTTTAAAGCCAGAACCAAGTAGTGTGAATCCTGAAACCCTCCACTGACAAGCTGTATAATCTTAGGCAAAGTACTTAGCTTTAATTTCAGCTCTCTGTTTAAGACAGCAGGTTCCATCAGCCTGATAGTCCATGAGTTGACTTAGTAGAGTAGAATTATCCCCATCACCACCTACCATTCCTTGACCTGGTATGGCTCAGGACTGTATAAATTTGTATTATGTTTAAGCCATTATATACTTGGGGGAAAACTTGTTACCACAGCTAGCATTACCCTAACACAGAAATTAATAACTTGAAGTGGTACTAATGCTGCTGTAATAAAAACTGAACCACATGGCACTGGCTTAGCAGTGGGGCTACAAGGACACTGGCATTGGAGGCTAAAAGATGGAAACAAAAGGCACTAATAACTTAGAAGCAGACTGTCTAATGAACTTGAGGTTCTAGGAGAAGTACCTGAAAAAACGTTATAGTATGTGTTTAACTACTAGTGGCTGCCTTAGTAATGTATTTTAAGAAACATAAGCTCAAGTAAGAAGTGGCTGATTTGAGAGGAGAAATAAGAATCTAAAAATTCGGGACATTGCAATATTAGAAAATCAGATTGATTGTTTCTGAATCTCTAAACAGTAACAACACTGAAAAGATTCTGAGAAACAGAAGCCCAATAAAACTCAGTAAACAGAGGGACCCAGCACCGTGGCAAAGATCAGACTGAAACAAAGGTAGCCCTTGAACTAGAGTGTGTTTCTGGTGGCTTCCACATAGCTGCCTCTCAACTGAGTTGAGAGAGGCAGTAGAATAAGGACAAAGAAATGAGACAACTTGATAACTATGTATAGAAACCACAGATACTGGCATGTGGGACTGACTAGAAGCAAAAAGATTAGACTCCTACCAAGTACTTTTCTTTCCATGCCTGCCAAATGTGAGAACTAGATGGTCAAAGAAACCAAACATACAATAAAAGCCTGTGACTGTTTCTGATTAAAACAACCTGTGGCCCTCAACCTTCTGTGAGCAGAAGGTAGATTTTAAAGGCTGTACAACCCTAAGGAGGGCATACTTCCCAGTACTCATTTTAGATGTGGTCTAGGTTGATAATGGAAAAGAAAGAATCCCCCTAGACTGAGCCAGGGGCCAGGAAGAACAATGAACAAAGGTGTTCCTTCCAGAAGCAAAATCAGTTCCTGTTCAAGTAACTTCCCACACACAGGGGTTAGGAGGCTTTACAGTGTTTGACCACTGGGGTTTCAGAGCCAAGTGACTGCTATGCTGCCCAAATTCCATCGTTGAATAATGGTCGTGGTTGGGAGGCAAGGGATACAGTTTACTTGCCATTGATCCTCAAATCTCCAAGAGAAGAATCTCCAAGAATAACCCTGACGGATATTACTATACATCATCTGAAGATCTTAGGTTGCAGTGATGTAATGGGACCTTGGGGTTTCTCTCTAGGAAAGGGAATTGTGTTACATGTGTGGGAAGAAGGAAGCAAAGAGCTATTTGTTGACTAGAAGGATACACTGTGGCAGAGACTCCAGGTATGGGAGGCTGAGAAACATAAAAAAGCACAAAGACATGTGGGATCATGAGAATGAGTTCTGGCCGACAGGACATGAAGAGAAGTGATGTAAGCTACTTCCAAGCTTAGACCTTAAAATCATCCCCTGAGACATCCAGCCCTCTCTTTCCCTGTGATCTTGGAGCCTCATAGTCCCAATGGCCTCACTATAATTGTCTGACCTATGCTAGTCTGTGATGTCAATAGAAAATAAACTTTTGTTAAACCACTGAGATTTGGGGGTTTGTTTGTTACTGTCTATCCTATTCTAAGGTATGTACAGATGAGCATTCTTCAGGTCTTCAAAGGGGCAGCTTCTCAATGGTACAGAAACAGGAAAGAACCACAGTGGCAAAAAATACGGAAGTAGGAGAGATGCTATGGAATCACTATATGGTCTTCTAAAGAGAGTCCTCCTTCTTTTCCTTTGAACAGTAATGGCAAAATAAACAAATGTATAAATGGAAGAATAAATAAATTACCTAACTTGTTGAAACCAACAAGATAATTGAGCCTACCTAGGCCCTGACACACATCAATTATACACAATGAAATACAGAAGAAATCCCCTACTATTTCCTAAAGCAGAATTCCAATTGGAAGAGTTAGCCAATTTTGGTAGTTCTCCCTAAAATTCCCTTCTGTTGCAGTCGTCAATGGATTACTGTGACCATGTCATTTGATAGAAGCAAGAATCTACATCAAGTTTTGTTTTCTAAAATTATATAACTTAGAGCTTGATGGTAGTTCATTATCTGTGACTAGAAATGGAACAAGAACATAACATGTATTTGACTCTGCTAAACAATAACCTCACAAACAGCTAGTAAGATACCAACGGACTAATAAGTAATCTTTTAATGATGAAGACTTATTTTAAATTAGGATAATAGCCTACATATTCATAACATAAAATTTAAAGCACACATTGACAGATTATAAATTTACAGATGGAGACGTTACGGTCAAACTGCCATAGGAAATGATAGTTTGGAAATAATAACAGATGAATATAGTTGCTGTTACAATGCTCAGGTGTCTGCTCAGGCTAGTGCCCTAAGTCTTTAACCCTACGTGAAATGGAACCAGTGAAAAACTGTTCGTACCTTCAATTCACTTTAGGACTACAAAGGTCGCACAAGCTTTACAGCCAGGGTGAAAAGAAATGTGCCCACATCCCAGGTTCAACTGTAATTGCTACCTCACATTATTTCCTCCTCTTTTTTTTTTTTAAGAATATACAAAACAGGCATTTAAACTTTCAGTGAGAAGAAAGGAAAATTTTAGTCTAATGATCAGTTGGGAAAGGAAAGAGAAATATAATAAACAGAAGAAAAACCAGAGATGTTTTAAGACTTACTGGGAATATTCTGGGCTTCCTTTCAACGATGGCATATGGTTTTGTCTGCAATAAAAGTAATGCTCTGTTAATTATAGTTTTAGAGTTTCTTCTAAAATAAAATAGATCATATCCCGATTTTTTTTTCAGTAGAAACGCTGGCACCAATTTTTTTTCCTTTTTTTTTCTCATATCCCAAATTTTTAACTTAAGCCCCAAACTTTCACTAAGCTCCAGACTCATACATCCTATTATTTACTCAAGATTTCTACTTGATCAAACAGGCATTGCAAACTTAATCAGGTCCAACACTTAATGTCCCTCAGTGCCAAACTGTTCCCTATCTCTGTAAATGGCATTTTCACTCTCCTACTTACGAAGGCCCAAAACCCTGACTCCTCAGCAGGAGGAGATTTTATCCTGAATCTAATTGCTTCTCACCACCTCTAGTACTACTACCCTTGTCCAAGCCTTTATCATTTTTTCACCTACTAGTCTCCCAGCTTCCGCTCATGCCCTCCCTAAAGTCTATTCTCCACACTGCAGGCAGAGTAGAGTGATTCTTTTAAGATGCATCACTCCTGTTCCTCCTCTCCACAAAGTTTCATAATGATTCCAAAAAAAAAGCCAAAGTCCTTGCTGTGATCTCTAAGAAACGATCTGGCCCTTGCCTACCTCTCTGATCCTCTCTCTCTCTCTCTCTCTCTCTCTGAACTGTAGCTGCAGTGGCTTCTTTGTATTAATACAATCAGTTAGGCCTGCTTGTGCCTCAGAGCCCTTATGCTTAATGATTCCTCTACGTGAAATGCTCTTCTCCTAAATACTTGTTTGGTCCAGATCCTCATTTCATTTGTGTTTTTCAAATAGCACTTCCTCAAAGAAGCTTAATAAAAATAGCAGTTCCTGTCACTCTCTAGTCTTTTACCCTTAGCTTTTCTTCTATAGACTTATCACCTCCTATAACATTATATACCTCTCTGCTTATCTGCTTATTGCCAGTCTCCCTAAACATTTCATGAAGACAGGAACTCAATCTGCCTTGTTCAGTGCTATATCCCTGTTCTGTGTTAAGAACAGTGCCTTGCACACAGGAGGTGCTAAATGTACTTATTAAGCATACACATCTGTACAAGATACCACACCAAAAAATTTAAAAGATTATTGGCATGATTTAAGACTCAGGCAAATTGGAGCCAAAAGCAGGAGAGAAACTCAGAATACAATGTGAGGACATTCAAATGTCTCTAAAAACTGTGGCCAGAGGCAAGAAGATACTGAAATGTCTTCAGAGAGAATGTTAAGTTCAATTAAGCATAAAGGTATTAGCTGAAGTAAACTGGGTACAACAGTAGAGGATGCAGGCCTAACCAAACCAAGACAAAGAATAAGGTAAAAGAGAGGCTTTGGGACATCTACTGACATAAAACCTTTAACTACATCATCTGTGGCTCAGGAAAAATCACCTAGAAGTATGAATCCCTCAGGTAAGCAGCCATATTAATGTCTAGAATTGTCAACCCAGTAACTTCAGCTTGTTAAATTTTCTTCTCTTAGGAGATAAGTGTTTTTTTAATCCTAGAAATATTTAGTTAAATACAGATATGACAAGGTAAATTAACCCAGGGTATAAACAGATGAATGTCAAATTTAATAAGTTCTGAAAACACTGGGACAATCCATATATTCTGATATAGAGTATCTGTAATGTTTAAGATAATCAGGCTATTAGAGATTCTAAAAGATTAGTTTTAGGATTCTAGTTAAAATGCATAATTGATTTAGATGTATGATTTTTAAGTTTAAAAAGATTTTCCTTTTTAGGGTCATTAATATGTCCTATAAATACTTAAAAATAAAACTTAACTTAATTTGAGTTATTTCTTCCTGAAAAAGTATCTTCTGGCTTCACTTTACTTTTTCATTCCTGTTATCTCTGCCCTAACCAGATTCTCATCAACTAATATCTACTAAACTGCAACAGCCTCCAGCTGATTTGCCTGATGTCAATACTTTCCTCCCTCCAATTCACCCTACATATCAATGTTTTTTATGTTTAAATATATTTTATGTTTAAATATATTTTATGTTTAAATATAAGTGATATATTTATATATATATCACTTTATCAACTCACTCCCCTATTTAAAAATGGAAAGCTTCCCACTGCCTACCATGCAAAGTTCAACCTCCTCTGCCTAGCTTTCAGGACCTTCCATTTATTGGTTCCACCCTACTAAGCCAAGAGACTCGCAGTTCCAGGCAATCCTATCTTCGGTAAACAAGACCATGCTAACTACTAACTCCTTGTTTTTCTAACTGGAACAGATTTTCTCCTCCATACTTTTACCCAAATCATACCTATCTTCCAACTTTATTATAAACTCCTTGAAGTCAGGAATTTCGTCTTATATATTCTTTCCACAGCAATAAAGGAAGACATACTAGGCATTCCACAGTTGATGATCAACAGAGGTAATCTTAGTGAAGAAAACAAAGGTGTTGTCAGCAATCAGAAATTTAAAGAACCCACACAGTCAACAGAGAACAAGTGACATAAGAGTGAATTTTCTGAGAACCCCACTTATTTGTTTCACTCTCCTTTCATCAGGCTACAGGAAAGCAAACCTCAACTGGATTAGCTACAATTTGTTAGGTAGTCCCAAACTTTTTTTTTACTGAATCACTTCATAGTGAATTGCTGACTGGTTTATTACTTTAGTGTGTACTTCCTACAAATAAGGACAATATTCTTAAAATAATCACAATACAGCCATCAGGATCAGAAAATTAACATTGATATATTAATACCTTCTATCTAGTCTGAAGAACCCATTCAAATTTTATCACTTGTCTCCATAACTGTTTGGAGTTATCAAAAAATCCCCCCCTTATAAAAAAAAATCCCCCCTTATATAACCAGTTCTCCATCCATCGTGTAGGCTGTTTAAAGTTCTGACTGCCAATGCCATCTCTTTTTTTTTTTTTTTGACGAAGCAGATTGTGCCCATGAATCAAGTTCACATTTAGTTGACAAGTCCCTTTAGTCTTCTTCAATCTGGAACAAATCTTCCACGGTTCTTTAACTTTCATGATCTTGACATTTTTGAAGGTAACAAGCCAATTATTATGCAGAAGAGTCCATCAATTAGATTCAGCTTATACATTTTTGGCAGGAACATCGCAAAACATATTGTTTTCTTCTTATTGCATCCTATCAAGTAGTACACAATTTCAGTCTGTCCCATTATTGGTAATGTAATTTAGATTTCTTGATTAAGATGATGTCTGCCAGGTTTCCTCCATTACAAAGTTACTCTTTTTCCCTTTGTAACAAATAAGTATGTTGAAGGTAGGAATTTGGGGATTAATGTTAGCAACTTTTGATGTTCCCTGGCTAAATAAAATATTACTATGATGATTCCCAAATGGTGACTTTTCTTGTCCATTTCTTATTTACTCTACTGTACAAAAAAAAAGCTTTCTCTTCTATTTATTAATTAATTAATTTATATGAGCATGGACTCATGGATTTGCATTTTATTTATCCAGCTGGCTCTCATCTATTACTATCATTTATTTTGCTGCTCAAATTTGTTCCAGTGGGAGTCTTTTCAAGCTGACTCTGTCCTTTTGATTCATCTCCATCATTCTTTGAACACAGTTCTTTACTTTCTGGCACAAGCTCATCTTTTACTTTCCCTGCCCCAGCCCTGGAATCAGCCATTTCTCCAAGGAGCTCTGGATCCTTTCAGTGGAAAACTATATTTAGAAAGTAAGCCCAGCTGCTAGATGTGCTAGTAATTGATACCATGGGGTAGCAATGCTCACAGGCCCTATCAATGGACAGAGCTAGGTAAATCTGCATTTACAGCTATATTTATTTCTATATTTATCAATACATACTAAAAATCATGAGTCACACCAATACTTCCAATTCCATTCCAGTACCACAAGGTTTTCTCCCTGTATTCCATATGCATAACTCCCTTTTCTGACAATGAGAATTCAGGGTTCCAGTATCATCAACATATGTTCTCATTTGATCGACCTTCCTGTATATAACCAATCTCCTGTCATCTCCACCACCACACTCCAGTATAAATAACCTCCTCACCTCATTCAGTTTCTGATACTTTACTTTGGGTTGCCAACTCCATCATTGCCCCAAACCACACTCCTTCCTGATGTCTTCCTCCCCTCACTCAGGTTCCAATATCTTACACCAGGTTGCTGACACTGCTGCCCTCCAAACAAGTACACTCACCAATTCCCTGCCCCCTTACCCACTCAGCAACCCACTCAGGATTTAAGCCTCCTCACTGGGTACAAGAATGCCCTCCTCACTCTTTGGGTTACAAAACTCCATGCTGGGCAACTACCACCACTCTCCCTTCTATGCCACTCCCCAAAATGCACTCCTTCCTCACCCTGCCTGGGATTTAACACCCTACACCAGGGTATCCCTAGCCTTTAAAATATGGCAACAGACTCAATTCAATGCAAGATCTTTCAGTGAAAAAAATTCAAGCTTTTGGACATGCTGAATTCTAAAGAAAGTAAGTTGTGAAAAACCAGACAGAGCAAAGGAAAAGGAAATGATGACAAAGATAACCTTTATCTATTGTGAATTTTATCTTATACCAGATCTGTGCTCAAAAAAAAGGAGCAGAAATTATTTTCTCCCTTCCAACTCAGGACGCCGAGTTTGCACCAGTATTATTAGGTCAACTACATTTCTGATCATTTAAACATTGTTTCATGAGGAAATGCAATTCAAGTTGTAAACAACTAATATAAAGATCAACTTTTTGAAAAACCATACATTACCTAAATTTCATTAAACCTTTTACCTAAAAGGATTCAAAGTAATTCAAAATCAGTTATAAGTGGCAGATTAGTTCCACTAAATAGAGCCGGGTAAGGCATTGCCACATAGGAAATAATTTTGTACAATATTAAAAATAAATTCTGAAAAATACATACTTAAAGCACACTTACATTCACATGATATTTCAGATAATAATGAATAATCCAGATAGGGATCAGTACATGAGTAAAAGCAAAGATACTGTGTCGGTACGTCTTATAGATCTGGGGGAAAAAAAACATACACAAAATAGATATCTTATTTTTTATACATTTGTGGCAGAAAAAAAAAGCATCAGTGATATAAAAAATCACGATTATTGTAAAATCTCTAAATGCTACGTATTTCCATATAGTCTGTAGCTAACCTCATACACCGAATATTTTTACTAAACATAGTGCCTGCTAGGTGACACCTACAGAGTTCAAAGCAAAGGAGGCTTAAGAGAAGCAGCATTTTGCAAAACTATAGTACTGTATTTATAAATATGTTTTTTAAAAGACTTCTAAAAATATCCTTATTATAAGTTTGTTTAAGATAAAACATGGCATAAATAATGAAATAATTCTAATCAATTTAACCAGAGTAATCAGAACTACAGAATTTTCAGGTAAAGTCATTTCCCTAATTTATCAATTTCAGATATCCATAATAAACACCACTTGTATCATTCTACCTGTAGGGCAGACAACCTTGAGTGCACTAATGCTGGAAAAAGAATGTTTTACATACTGGGATAAGGGTGTTCCAAGCTCACTTTGAGATGCCTTCAGACACAGTATTTTTAAAAAGAAAGGCAAAAGACATCTAAAAATGGGACTTTTCCATGGCAGCCAATTTGACTGAAACAGACCTATCCTGTCAGGGAAAAGACAATCTAGATTCTAAGTGTTGTAACAGATATGATTATGAAAGAAAAAGTTAACTCAAAGTAAGTTAAGACAGATTTCAACAAATGATTATTTACTTCCTTACATCACTGGCTGACGGGTGGGATGTCAACTTTCAACCAGTGGCTGCCAAATCAGTTAAGTAATGCCAGAGATACAAAGGGTGAGAAGAGAGGAGAGTTCAATTAGAGTTTAATTTTACCATCATAAATAAGTATCTAATACCACTTTCTTAGAAAAATTTGCACCAGACTTTGTAGCACAATAAAATACACATGGATTTCAAAGTGAACTTCTTCAATTCCTAGCCCTGGGACCACAGGTAAATCACTGAATTCCTGCAGGTCTCGGTTTCCACATAATTAAAACGAGGATTAGGAATGGTTTCTACCTTATGGAAGTAAAAAAATAAATAAAGTAACACGTGTAAAACCCTCAGCAAAGTGCCAGGCACAAAGTAAGCACCGAAGTGTTCCTTATATTATTACCATTATTATTAGCCAAAGTTGCAAGGAATTCTGAGATACAGCATTCATCATTCATAATTGATGTGATTTAATTAACGACCTCAAGAAAATGTCAGGAGACCCTGAAAATAAAGATAGCACTTGAGTGAGTGACTTTCTGCAAAGTCCAGGAAGGGCATTCTTAAATGAAAGCGTGTGTTCAACGTACGTAGTAGCGGTTAAGAAAGGGGGCTCTTGAATATGACTCACTCAGCATACCAATAGGACCCCTTCTTTAATGGTCATTACATAGAGCTGTATAACCAGTTAGAGGCTCATTGTGCCTTCTGGTAGTCGAGTGCAGTGTTAGTTGGTCTCTATAATCTCAACCTCAAAAATCAGACAAGTGTCTTCAAATACTAAAATCATTGAATTTTAACTCTGGTGAATCCTTGGCCATCATTCTGAGGGAAGGTCTCCACAGTCAAAAGAGAAACAAGTCTGCAGTGTCCTGTAAAACCCAAGCGAAGATTCGCCTCCTTCTCATCACATTTGACAGCCAAAGGACAAGACCATCCCGAAGCCATAGAAGCTCCGGACTCTGACTCCTGACTCCCGACACCCAGCCTATGATTCCTGGGACCAGTGAGCGTCCCAGCTAAACCTAAGTCTCGGTAGAATCTGATTCTCCCTCGGGAATCTTTCGGGGGTAGAGCGAGTCAGTCCCTAATGTGGCTACAGTGAGCAGGCGTCCCAGCAGCCAGGCCGGGGTCCGCGACGGGGCGGGAGTCAGGGTGGGAGTGGGGGAGGGCTGTCACTCACCACGTTCTTCCAGGAGGCCCCGTCCTGCAAAAACTTATTCCAGAATTGCTCCATAGGCCACACCCTCCGCGGGGGCAGCACCGGTTCCCGGGGGCTCAGCTCCTGATCCTTCAGCCATCGCCTTCTCAGCTCTCGCAGCTGCTGCATCCGCAGTTTCTCGTCGGACGTATACCCTGACATGTCGCCGCTGATACCAAGGCAGCAGGATACGGCGCGCCCCCGAACCAGGGTCTTGTCACCTACGCGCGCACTTGCACTGCAAAGCGACCTTGCTAGGACGCCACGGAGCGGCGCGCCGTTATGACGTAACTCTGGTCCTGCTTCCGAGTGGCTCCAATCTCGCGTAGTGGCTGGGCATGCGCAAAGCCCTCCACACACCTTCCGGGTTTATTGGCCCAGATTACCAGTGGCGGCAGTGATACCTCAGTTACCGGATGAGGAGGAAAGTGATGAATGAGAGAAAGTATGAGAGCTCAGAGGACTAGAGGTTCTGATAAGGAAGAACTGGTGCGCTGGGAGTTGGAAGCGTGAGAATATGTGATTCAGTGAATGTGACTTCCAAATGCAAAATTCTTCCTTTGCCTCTCCCATCTTGCAAATCCTCTTCCCGTGACCTACAGAGTCTGTGGAGACCCGTTACATCTAAGCTTAAACCCCAGACTTGTCAGTGACTGGTAAGGTGACCTTGAGCAGCTGTGTCAGTCTGTTCCTCCATCTGTACTGCAGAAGTAAAAAGAGTCTCAATATCTAGCAGAATTATACACATTCACACTTTGAGCCAGCAATCCCACTTCTAGAACTCTGTCCTAAAGATATCGTGGTAAAAGTATGTGCAAGACTATTCACTGCAGCACCATATGTAATAAAATACTGGAAATTGCTCCCAAAGTTCCTCAGTAAATGGCTACTTGAATAAATTATGGTAAAATAATGCAATGAAGTGCCCTATATACAACTGGAGTGAGCTCCTGAATACATATACTGTTAATTGAAAAAAGCTGTGGAAAGAAGTGTATATAGTATACTACCTTTCATCCGAAAAGGGGAGGGTGGTAGTAATACTAAATAAGTATATATATATACATATACTATATCTAGTAATACTATATATATATATATTTGCTTAAAGTTTAAAAATAACAGGAAAATTACTGATTTTTTTTAATGTTACTTGAGGAAGAGAGGAAGGCAGTAGGCTACAAGAGACAGAGATAGAACCTAAACTTCTCTGAATTTATAAAAAGCAGCCTTTAAAAATCAAAAGAAAAAATACATGGGTCTAACTGATCTGCTTGTTGGCATAATTTTAAAAAACACACACCATTTCAGGTAACTTTAAACTATCAAATTACTGTACATCCATAGAGAGATATACCTCAAAGAAAAAAGAACTAAAAAAAAAGAAAAGAAAGCAGTCAAACTGTTTTAAGTGATCATATTGTTGGTAGTGATGGTAGTGGTGCTATTGTTAATGTGACACTGAAAATAAACATTTATGCCGGGATTTTTTTTTTTTTTTTTTTTTGCGGTACGCGGGCCTCTCCCTGTTGTGGCCTCTCTCACTGCAGAGCACAGACTCCGGATGCGCAGGCTCAGCGGCCATGGCTCACGGGCCTAGCCACTCCGCGGCATGTGGGATCTTCCCGGACCGGGGCACGAACCCGTGTCCCCTGCATCGGCAGGCGGACTCTCAACCACTGCGCCCCCAGGGAAGCCCTATGCCGGGATTTTTGTTGTGGGAGAAAGGAGATACAAATGTAAATTGTATGAGTTTAAGTAAAAACTCTGTAGTCCTAAATTTGGACAGGAATAAACAGTATTAACTCATGATGTATTTTATCTTTAAATAAATATATAATTTTATCTTAACTCTGCCTATGAAATGGCCTAAAAACTATGGCCAACCCAGTAACCATGAACATCTTTAGCTCCTAGATTGTGATCTCTAAATACCATTTTCCATTAAAAGGAACCAAGACTCCTTGGAGCAGCAGTTCTCAAAACATTTTGCTCCCCAAATCTCTTTAAATTCTTAAAATTGTTGAGGGCCCAAAGACTTTTTATTTATGTGGGCTATATCTATTGATGTTGACTGAATTAGAAATCAAAACATTTCAAAATAACAAAGTATCTATTAACAAAAATTAGTGAGAAGAGTACAATTGTTTTACATTTTTGTAAATCTATTTAATGTCTGGCTTAATAAATGACAGCAGAATTCTTAGAACTGCTTTTGCATTCAATCATAATATCGCACATCATGTAACCTTTGGGAAACTCTGTATATATTTGTGAGAGAATGAAAGTTTAAAAGGGCAAATAGCCCTTAGTATTAATATGAAAATAATTTTGACCTCACAAACCCCATGAAAGGATCTCACACTGTGAGAACCATAACCTTGGAGAAATAGCTAATTTCAGGTTCGAGTTAAGAAATATAAAATAAGCCTGGAACAGCTTGTCTTAGAGGAAAGCAGGGAAGTTTTTAAAGACTAGTAGCGTCATGTCAAAAAGATTCAGGAGAGAACTTCAATAGACTTACGTTGGTCAATAAGTATAGTGACTTCAGTGGAATGAAAAATATCAAATACATTCACATACATAATTTCATGATTTTTAAAAAACTTATTGATCACTTCTTGATAGTATTAGGGAACCAACTCATTATTTTGAAAACTGATAAGTACAGGAAAAATCAAGCATTTTTCTGTCCTCTTTATATCTTAAAGTAACATCTTAAAGTAACAAAATAGTTGATGAGGGGAAATTTATTTAAAGGAACATAAAAACCTAATAAAAGAAGAATGGATGCAGTTAGAATATCACTGTTTTGCAACCGTTGGTTTATTAATCAATCAATGCCCCTGATTATCTGGAGGTTGACATCCCAAAAAGAGAGCAACTGCACCCCCTGGTGGAAGACTGCCTCACTGCCTTGTGAAGTAGCCTTGCCAAACAAAAAATTGAACTTGAATCTGATCAAGTTTCTCAATCTAACCACTCATTTAAAGGAAATATAGGGGAGAGAGAAACTCCTTATATGACACCAAAATGATACATTCAGACAAATCTATATTGTAGAAACTTTAGACACGCAGCTTAGTTTCTTAAACAAAAATATATGGAGAGGAAAGAAAGAGAGAGAACCTATAGATTAAGAGAAACAACTTAATAAGAAAACAAACAACCCAATTTAAAAATTGGCCAAAGACCTTAACAGACACCTCACCAAAGGAGATATACAGATGGCAAGTAGGCATATGAAAAGATGCTCCACGTCATATGTCATCAGGGAAATGCAAATTAAAACAATGAAATACCACTACACACCTATTAGAATGGCCAAAATTTGGAACACTGACAACATCAAATGCTGTGGGAGAGGGATGTGAAGGAACAGGAACTCTCATTCACTGCTGGTGGGAATGCAAAATGGCACAGCTACTTTGGAAGACTATTTGGAGGCTTCTTACAAAATGAAACATTCCCTTATCATAAAAGCCAACAATGTTGTGCTTTGGTATTTACCCAAAGGAGTTGAAAACTTACGTCAACACAAAAACCTGCACACAAATATTTACAGTAACTTTGTTCATAATTGCCAAACTTGAAAGCAACGAAGATGTCCTCCAGTAGGTGAATGGTTAAATAAACTGTGGTACATCCAGACAATGGCATATTATTTAGTGACAAAAAGAACTGAGCTCTCAAGCCTTGAAAATACACGGAGGACTCTTAATTTCATATAGCTAAGTGAAAGAAGCAAAGCTGAGAAGGCTACATACTGTATGATTCCAACTCTATGACATTCTCTAAAAAACAAAACTATGGAGACAATAAAACATTAGCGGTTGCCAAGGGGGTGGTGGGGACATCAACAAGCAGAGCACAGAGGATTTTTAGGGCAGTGAAAATATTCTGTATGATACTATTATAACAACGGATATGTTATTATACATTTGTCCAAACCCATGAATTCACAACACCAAGAGTGAACACTATGGACTTTGGGTGATTATGATGTGTCAACGTAGGTTCATCCTTGTTTAAAAAAAAAGTACTATTCTGGTGAGTGGTGTTGGTAATGGGGGAGGCTACACATGTGTGAGAACAGGGGATATGTGGGAAATCTCTATACATTTCTCTCAATTTTATTGTAAACCTAAAACTGCTCTAAAAAATTATTTTTTAAAAAAAGGAGACAATGAGAGAAATTTGAACACTACCTCAATCTTTTATGATATTAAGAAATTTCTGTTCATTTTTATGGGTGGTGATATTGTGGTTATATTTTTAAAGGGAAGTTCTTATCTGTTAGAGATACCTTCTAAAATACTTATGAATGAGAGGACATGATGCCTGCGATTTCTTCTAAATAATGGAAGAGGGAGGAAAGAAGTATGGCGAAAATAAAATTAGTAATGAGTGGTAATTCTTGAAGCTGACTGATAGGTAAGTAGGGGTTGATTATTCTCCTCTCATGTACTATTTTGTATATGTCTGAAATTCTTCCAAATAAAAGAATTTTAAAGATTTATGCAGCTGACTTAGGTTAGGCTCTCAACTCTGTCATGATGAGATCCCTACTGAATACACTGTAATGGCCTATATGGGAAAAGAATCTAAAAAGAGTGGATATATGTACATGTATAACAGATCCACTTTGCTGTACACCTGAAACTAACACAACATTGTAAATCAACTGTACCCCAATAAAAAAAATTTTTTAAAAAGAATTAAAGCCACAAACAACAACAGCAAAAAACAAGTGTAAGTCCCTGAGTGCTAATTATCTCCAGAAGGGCTGTGTTTAGGTCCGCAGTGAGGCATTTGAGAGCCCAAATAAGCGTTTCCTTTGTGAGTAGAGTTAAAAGACCCCTAGCAGTTTCTTGAATCTGGGGCCTTCATGCTGACTTGCTCTGGAGTCCTACCACACTTTCCCCTACTTTCCACCATCACCACATTTAAAAAGGAAAACAAAGAAATGAAATCAACATTGTTTTGGAAAATATATTCCTATACCACTGGCTACTGCCTAACATATTTCCACCCCTTCCCATTTACCTATGGCTGTGAAATCCATCAAGATGAGTTTAAGAAAAATAAAGCACAATTGGGGAGCATGTCCAGCTCAACACACCTAGGATATGGACTCACAAAATCAGACGGTTGGCAGCACCTGGATTAACTACTTGATATTCCCACAAGAGGGCACTCTAACTTTCTGAAAAATCATAAAATCAATTAAATTAGGTTTTATATAAGGTCTAATTAACCAGCGCATAAAACTTGGAAAGAGCTAAAGCATGGTGGACAGGGAAAAGAAGGGGCCAGGGGATAAAGCGAGAAGTTGTCTTCTGTCAGTAAACTTACCTCTTCAACATTGGATCTGTCTAATAAGGGTCTATACTTCCAGCTATGTTTTTATAAGCCAGTTCAGTTTGACCCCTGCAAGAGTGCACTAGGGGAAGACATGAGATTGAGGCCATGGATTTCAGGTGATGTGGGACAGAAGGCTGAACTGTGTGCAGGACCTCCCCTCCCTCCCAACACGTGCGCGCACGCGCACACACACACACACACACACACACACACGAGTCTGAGTCTGCCAGCAGGAATTGAGATGAGCGTTCCACATCAAAGTTCCCTTTCCTTCCTTCAGTCAAAATTTAAAAACCCTTGTGCTGTCTTCACTTTAAGTACTGCTTAAGGCTACTATTGAAAAAATATTTAATTTCCCTACAAATTCCTTTATCTCCCAGTAAGATTCTTTCATCTTGTACTTCTGCTTTAAAGAAAAACACTGTATCATCCTACCATACAAGGCATCATTATTTCCAAAACGGCAAAGGGGAAAAGGATGCTTGCTTATGTTGGTCAGAAAAATCTGTGAAGGTGCTTAAGAGGGGGCATTCTCCTACAAATCCCTATTCTGAAGCTTTTTTTTTTTAAACCAATGTTTCAGGGGTGTACAGAAACTAATATGATGAGCAACTTCATGGTGAAGTTCATTACTAACAGAGGCAGAATATCACACACCCTGTGCCACAGATAAAGCTTTGAGCTGAAACCTTAGTTTAACATTATAGTTTCCATCTATGGAGCATGGTTGGCATGACTACAGTGTCTTAATTTCCTTCTGAGACTGGTAGAGCAGACTAAGTTGTTTGATATCTTAAGCATTTAGTAGTCCACAACAATGTCCATTGCTCAAGTTTGTACTTCTATTTGGATGCCTGCACTTTCAGTGGCAAGTGATGCCAATCAGAAATCACCCTAGCGTTTCCCTGGTGGCACACTGGTTGAGAGTCCGCCTGCCGATGCAGGGGACACGGGTTCATGCCCTGGTCCGGGAAGATCCCACATGCCACGGAGCGGCTGGGCCCGTGAGCCATGGCCGCTGAGCCTGCGCGTCCGGAGCCTGTGCTCCGCAGCGAGAGAGGCCACAACAGTGAGAGGCCTGCGTACTGCAAGGAGAAAAAGGAAAAAAAAAATAGACTTTAAAATAAAGACTATTACAAGAGACAAAGAAGGACACTACATAATGATCAAGGGATCGATCCAAGAAGAAGATATAACAATTGTAAATATTTATGCACCCAACATAGGAGCACCTCAATACATAAGGCAAATGCTAACAGCCATAAAAGGGGAAATTGACAGTAACACGTTCATAGTAGGGGACTTTAACACCGCACTTTCACCAATGGACAGATCATCCAAAATGAAAATAAACAAGGAAACACAAGCTTTAAATGACACATTAGAAAAGATGGACTTAATTGATATTTATAGGACATTCCATCCAAAAACAACAGAATACAAATTTTTCTCAAGTGCTCATGGAACATTCTCCAGGATAGATCATATCTTGGGTCATAAATCAAGCCTTGGTAAATTTAAGAAAATTGAAATCGTATCAAGTATCTTTTCCGACCACAGCGCTATGCAACTAGATATCAATTACAGGAAAAGATCTGTAAAAAATACAAACACATGGAGGCTAAACAATACACTACTTAATAACCAAGAGATCACTGAAGAAATCAAAGAGGAAATAAAAAAATACCTAGAAACAAATGAAAATGAAAACACGACCCAAAACCTATGGGATGCAGCAAAAGCATTTCTAAGAGGGAAGTTTATAGCAATACAATCCTACCTTAAGAAACAGGAAACATCTCAAATAAACAACCTAACCTTACATCTAAAGCAATTAGAGAAAGAAGAACAAAAAAACCCCAAAGTTAGCATAAGGAAAGAAATCATAAACATCAGATCAGAAATAAATGAAAACAAAATGAAGGAAACAATAGCAAAGATCAATAAAACTAAAAGCTGGTTCTTTAAGAAGATAAACAAAATTGATAAACCATTAGCCAGACTCATCAAGAAAAAAAGGAAGAAGACTCAAATCAACAGAATTAAAAATGAAAAAGGAGAAGTAACAACCGACACTGCAGAAATACAAAAGATCATGAGAAATTACTGCAAGCAACTATATGGCAATAAAATGGACAACCTGGAAGAAATGGACAAATTCTTAGAAAAGCACAACCTTCTGAGACTGAACCAGGCAGAAATAGAAAATATGAACAGACCAATCACAAGCATTGAAATTGAAACTGTGATTTTAAATCTTCCAACAAACAAAAGCCCAGAACCAGATAGCTTCACCGGCAAACTCTATCAAACATTTAGAGAAGAGCTAACACCTATCCTTCTCAAACTCTTCCAAAATATAGCAGAGGGAGGAACACTCCCAAACTCATTCTATAAGGCCACCATCACTGTGATACCAAAATCAGACAAAGATGTCACACAAAAAAAGAAAACTACAGGCCAATATCACTGAGGAACATGGATGCAAAAATCCTCAACAAAATACTAGCAAACAGAATCCAACAGCACATTAAAAGGATCATACACCATGATCAAGTGGGGTTTATCCCGGAAATGAAGGATCCTTCAATATACGGAAATCAATCAATATGATGCACCATATTAACAAGTTGAAGGATAAAAACCATATGATCATCTCAATAGATGCAGAGAAAGCTTTTGACAAAATTCAACACCCATTTATGATAAAAACTCTCCAGAAAGTGGGCATAGAGGGAACCTACCTCAACATAATAAAGGCCATGTATGACAAATCCACAGCCAACATCATTCTCAATGGTGAAAAACTGAAACCATTTCCTCTAAGATCAGGAACAAGACAAGGTGTTCACTCTCATCACAATTATTCAACATAGTTTTGGAAGTTTTAGCCACAATAATCAGAGAAGAAAAAGAAATAAAAGGAATCCAAATCAGAAAAGGAGAAGTAAAACTGTCACTGTTTGTAGATGAGATGATACTATACATAGAGAATCCTAAAGATGCTACCAGAAAACTACTAGAGCTAATCAATGAATTTGGTAAAGTAGTAGGATACAAAATTAATGCACAGAAGTCTCTTGTATTCCTATTCACTAACAACAAACAATCTAAAAGTGAAATTAAGGAAACGCTCCCATTTAACATTGCCTCAAAAGGAATAAAATACCTAGGAATAAACCAACCTAAGGAGACAAAAGACCTGTATGCAGAAAACTATAAGACACTGATGAAAGAAATTAAAGATGATACAAACAGATGGAGAGATATACCATGTTCTTGGATCAGAAGAATCAACATTGTGAAAATGACTGTACTACTCAAAGCAATGTACAGATTCAATGCAATCCCTGTCAAACTACCAATGGCAATTTTTACAAAACTAGAACAAAAAATTTTACATTTTGTATGGAAACACAAAAGACGCCGAATTGCCAAAGCAATCTTGAGAAGGAAAAATGGAGCTGGAGGAATCAGGCTCCCTGACTTTAGACTATACTACAAAGCTACAATAATCAAGACAGTATGGTACTGGCACAAAAACAGAAATATAGATCAACGGAACAGGATAGAAAGCCCAGAGATAAACCCACACACATATGGTCACCTTATCTTTGACAAAGGGGGCAAGAATATACGATGGATAAAAACAGCCTCTTCAATAAGTGGTGCTGGGAAAAGTGGACAGCTACATGTAAAAGAATGAAATTAGAACACTTCCTAAAACCTAAACTTAAAGTGGATTAAAGACCTAAATGTAAGGCCAGACACTATAAAAATATTATAGGAAAACACAGGCAGAACACTCTATGACATAAATCACAGGAAGATCATTTTTGACCCACCTCCTAGAGAAATGGAAATGAAAACAAAAATAAATGAATGGGACCTAATGAAACTTAAAAGCTTTTTCACAGCAAAGGAAACGATAAACAAGAGGAAAGGACAAACCTGAGAATATGAGAAAATATTTGCAAATGAAGCAAATGACAAAGGATTAATCTCCAAACTATACAAGCAGCTCATGCAGCTCAATATCAAAAAAACAAACAACCCAATCCAAAAATGGGTGGAAGAACTAAATAGACATTTCTCCAAAGAAGACACACAGATTGCCAACAAACACATGAAAAGATGCTCAACATCACTAATTATTAGAGAAATATAAATCAAAGCTACAATGAGGTATCACCTCACACAAGTCAGAATGGCCATCATCAAAAAATCTACAAACAATAAATGCTGGAGAGGGTGTGGAGAAAAGGGAACACTCTTGCACTGTTGGTGGGAATGTAAATTAATATAGCCACTATGGAGAACAGTATGGAGGTTGCTTATAAAACTAAAAACAGAACTACCATATGACCCAGCAATACCACTACTGGGCAAATACCCTGAGAAAACCATAATTCAAAAATAGACATGCACCCCAATGTTCATTGCAGCACTATTTACAGTAGCCAGGACATGGAAGCAACCTAAGTGTCCATCGACAGATGAATGGATAAAGAAGATGTGGCACATATATATAATGGAATATTACTCAGCCATAAAAAGAAATGAAATTGAGTTATTTGTAGTGAGGTGGATGGACCTAGAGTCTGTCATACAGAGTGAAGTAAGTCAGAAAGAGAAAAACAAATACCGTATGCTAACAGATATATATGGAATCTAAAAAAAAAAAAAAAAGGTTCTGAAGAACCTAGTGGCAGGACAGGAATAAAGACCAGATGTAGAGAATGGACTTGAGGATACAGGAACAGGGAAGGATAAGCTGGAACGAAGTGAGAGAGTGGCATGGACATACATACACTACCAAATGTAAAATATATAGCTAGTGGGAAGCAGCTGCATAGCACAGGGAGATCAGCTCGGTGCTTTGTGTACACCTAGGGGGTGGGGTATGGAGGGTGGGAGGTAGACGCAAGAGGGATGAGATATGGGGATATATGTATATGTATAGTTGATTCACTTTGTTATACAGCAATTATACTCCAATAAAGATGTTAAAAATAAATAAAGGACTCCTTGTGTGTTAAACGTGTGCCAAGTACTGCTTCCACTAGTGGCTCAGGTGAAGGGTTTTCCTATATCCCACTCTGCCCAGCCTGAATATACCTGGAACACCAATTACTATATGGAGTCAGGCATGTAACCACATCTTGTAGGACATCTTGGAAAAGAGTTAACTGAGAATTTTAATTAGCCTGAAACAACACGTGATAACATAAGTAAATGCCTCATGGCTAAAGCTGACAAGCCCTGTTCCATTTCTCATACTGTAAACACTTCACACTGCAGTCACCATGTCTCAAGCTGTGGGGAGCATCTCTGTCCAAGCTTCATCATCTCTATCCACAGCCCGCCTTTCTGACCCCATCACCTCAAACCCTATCTGGAAGCACTCTGTGTTTCTCCTTCCAGCTGTTCTGCTAGATGTTTTCAGAACTCCTCAACCATGTGCTTACTCTGAAACCTGGAGAAGAGTCAGAATGCTCCCCAGTGTCTCTGAAGGAAATTTGGACCTTATTGCCCTTCTCTCACATTATCTTCTTTCTTTCCTCCATTGTTTCTTCTCTCCTGTATTTATCAGGGTAATCAACAAAAAATCCTCAAGTGTAATTGGCTTAAAATGATAAAAGCATATTTCATGTACATGTCACAGTTGTTATAGGTTGATCAGAGGGCAGGGGTAGGCTCCACACAGACATTGAAGTACTCAAGTTGATAAAGGTTCCTGTTGTCCACGGGGGCAATGACACCCACCAGATGGCGATTGATAGGGAGACTAAAGAAACATGGAGGTTGGTGCAGGGTATCTTAAGAGTCAGGACTGGAAGGGCTGTATATCTTATCCATCCACGTTCCATTTGCCAGAACTCAATCACAGGACCCCACTGAATTGCAGGGGATGCTGCGAAATGTAATTTAGCCAAGTTTCCAGGAACAGAACAAAATGTGTTTGGTGAACAAACCCTCCATCCCATTTGGTTAGGGAGAAATTTGTATATACCTCTCCTTAGGGGCCTGTTCTTTCCAGTCAGTCCAAGGAAACACCCTTTGACACCTCATACAATTCCAACAATGTGTTTGATCGTTCATCTGCAGTTACATTTGTAACAAACGTCTTTATCCTACGTCATACACTGTCTTGTATAATTCTCAGACTGTCTCACATTTACATTCCTTAATTCTTCAATGAGATTTCCTGGTGGAAGGGGTGGAGGAGGTGGAGGGGTGGGGAGGCATGAGAGGAGGCTGGCTAGAAGGGGCTGTTTTTCATAGGAAGAGAAAAAAGTAAACAATTTAGAACTTTTAGAAACAATTGAATGTGTACCCAAAGATTATGATATCAAATTAATCAACACAGGAATTTGAGTGGAAAGATATTTATTTCTGAGCAGACTATTTATATAAGGAACAGTTAATTTGGATTTAGAGGCATTACAAAGAATTTTTAAATTTTTATTTTGAGATTAAAAAATTTTTACTTTATTTAAAAAATTTGAATGTAAGATCTTAGAGGATGCATCCATTTTTTCATAGTTAGAGAATTCCACTAGATGGCCCTGTTTCAAAATATTACAAAGCTGGAGATGAACGGCTTCCTGATGAATTGTAACTCTCATACCTTTTCAAGTATTTAGGGCACTTCATTATCAATTGTAGCTGGTTTTCCTAAAATACTATTGATGTGGCAAATCTCATCTTTTAGTATGACATGGAAACTATTTTGGTAAAAGAATTTAGCCCAAAGTTTTCTTAACAGAGCGTATTTTGTTCTGAACAGATCATTTAAAATGAACAACCTGGCAACACTGAAATGACAACCTGTTCCCCAAAGTGCAGAATCAGCAGTGATGTCGGGAGAGTCCACAAAGCAGCCCAAGCTGTAAATTTCCTCTGCTCCAAGTGGATTTTAAAACCAACACAGATTCTACTCCTTTTTATTCCAGCTCTATTTTGAGACACACATTTCAAAATCCTTAAGGTTATTCTGCTATGTTATATGGATTCTGACAACTCCAAATAAGTCAAAACCATCCAATTAGAATATGCTCTGAAACTAAAATGGGATGATTATACTAAAAAGCTGCAAACCCAGTATTTAGCAACCAGAGCCTGGTAGTTGCCATTATAAGGCATCTCCAGAATTGCTGACGAGAGAGAACTAGTATCTCTTTTTTCTATCTGAGCATCCATTAAAGCTGGTGTCCTTTGTATCAGGAGCTAGCTCTCAGTGCAAGAAATGAGTTCATCTGATTAAAAATAAAGAAAGTCAAGGAAATGGATAGTGGTCTTTGACTCTCTCCCTCCTGCCCTTCTCCAACCTTCAGTCTTGCTCAAAGGGACCAATGGTGGGGTCTCCTACCACTTCAGCTCTCATAATCCCTCTAACAAATCTTATAATAGCAACACTGGTTTGTTCCCAGAAACAAAGGAAGCCAAGACCAGAGCCTTCTTCCTCCCCTCCTACCATCCTTCAAAATGCTTCCTATACGTAAATGGTGCTGTCACACTACACTCAACATTACTAAACCATTCTAATATATATCCACAATTGTAGACAAGAAATCAGAGCAGTACATTCAGGTTAGAATAATTTCCCACCAGTACTGCAGTCATCTGAGTTATTTTAGACATTATATTGAAAACATTTCCTATCCTGGTTCTTCCAAACTTATGGCAGTCATATATATCCTTAACCATTAAATTCTAGACCACAAAAATTCCACATTTGTGTGTCCAGAGAGTTGAAGGATTAAGTTTGGCCAAGCTAATGTGTATGTAATTCCACCTCTGGCCACAATGAAGTAACAGGTACTGGATTTACCTTTCTGCCTTAAACAGAAAATCAGACAACAAAAGTAATGGTTTTCAGACATTGGACACTAGGCAACATAGGACTATAATCCCCAAGAGAAGGGAAATGAATGAGGCGAGCACTATAATTCCTCCAGTTTTCTGCCTGGAAGAAGTTTCTACGTTGTACAACACAAAATGATAATCTAGAGCGCAGCAGTCTCACTGAGTTGAGGAGATAGAGATTGAAGTCTGTGGAGGCCAAGGCAGCTAGATTTTCCTTCCAAGAGGAGGGGGCTAGTGGAGAGAGAGCTCTGAAGTCTTCAGCTGGGTAATGATCTATGCATGTGTGAGGGAAAACCACCTGAGTCCAGAGAAAGAAACCCAAGGAAGCCATACGCCAAACAGCGCCTGCAGCTCACACAGTTCATGTTCCCTACCAGCAATAGTGAAAACATCTCAGAATACAAGAGACATCAGGTAATGACCTGAAGAGCGTATTGCTTTCTTGGTAGTAGGGCTACTCTGGATTCATCCTAACAAAGCTTTAAAGCAAGCCTTGAAACAATCCAACTAATTCCAAGTAACATAATTATATATCAGGAAAAAAGTCCAACACTACGTAAGGCACACAACAAAATGCATCATCCAACAAAGTAAACAACATGATGTACAGAACTCAATTTTTAAAAAAAATCACCAGGCATGCAAAGGAGCAGAAAAACTAAGATCTATAATGGGGGGAAAAATAAGTTTCATCACCAGAGCCAAAAATGACAAAAATAGTGGAATTAGCAGAGAAGGATGTTTTAAAAAGCTATTGTAAAAATGCTCCATATATTAAAGAAGAGAGAAGAAAGTTAAGAATGAACAGGAGACTGAAAGATATAAATGAAGAACCATAGAATTTCTAGAAAATCAGACAACAATCAGTGAAATGAAAAATACAACATTAGCAACAGCTTAAACATTGTAGAATAAAAGATCAGTGAACTTGAAACACAGTAATAGAAACTGTCTTAAATGAATAACACAGAGAGAAAAATACTGAAAGAAATAAACAGAGCATCAGTGTCCTGGGAGACAATATCAATATGTGAAACTGGAGTCCCACATAAACTGTAACAGTATAAACACAAAGACACAGATAGATTAAAAGTAAAAGGATAGAAAAGATAAACCATGAAGACACCAGTATTTTCAGACAAAGTATATTTCAGAACAAGGAATAATATCTGGAACAAAAAGAGACATTTGATAATGACAAATGTGTATGTACCTAATAACAGAGCTTCAAATACATCAAGAAAATATTCATAGAAGTGGAAGAGGGACTTCCCTGGTGGTCCAGTGGTAAAGGATCCGCCTTCCAATGCAGGGGACGCGGGTTCAATCCCTGGTCAGGGAACTAAGATCCCACATGCTGCAGGGCAACTAAGCCCATGTGCCACAACTACTGAGCTCACGCGTCTCAACTAGAGCCTGCATGCTGGAAACTACAGAGCCCACACACTCTGGAACCTGTGCACCACAACTACAAAGCCCACATGCCCTGGAGTCTGCGTGCCACAACTAGAGAAGAGAAGACCCGCACACCACAACTAGAGAGAAGCCTGCACACCACAATGAAGTGCCCGTGCGCCGCAACGAAAGATCCTGCATTGCCTCATTGAAGATCCCGTGTGCTGCAAACCAAAAAAAACCAAATGCAGCCAAAAAAAAAAAAAAAGAAATGGAAGAAAAAACAGATAAATATATAATTATAGCTGGAGACTTCAGCACTCCTTTGTCAGTAGTTTATAGAACAAATATCAAGATAATCAGTGAGTACACAGTGAGTGATCAAGTACCAAACAACTTGATCTAATTGATATTTATAAGACATACCATGCAACAGTAGCAGAAGACACATTCTTTTCAAATGCATGTGGAATATTTACGAAGATAAACCATATTCAGGGTGACAAAGTAAGTCTCAAATTTAAGAGAATCAAAATCATACAAAATATATTCTGTAACTGCAGTGGAGTTAAATTAGATATCAATAACAGAAAAAAATACTGGAAAATACCCAACTAGTTAGATACTAAGCAGCACATTTCTAAATATTCCATGGATCAAGAAAGAAATCACAATAAAAATCAGAAATTTTTTTTGAAAAATTAAAAAATTAGGAACACTTTTCACTGAAAGTAAAAAACAAAACACATCGACCCAGCAATCCCACTACTGGGTATATACCCTGAGAAAACCATAATTCAAAAAGAGTCATGTACCACAATGTTCACTGCAGCTCTATTTACAATAGCCAGGACATAGAAGCAACCTAAGTGTCCATCGACAGATGAATGGATAAAGATGTGGCACATACATACAATGGAATATTACTCAGCCATAAAAAGAAATGAAATTGAGTTATTTGTAGTGAGGTGGATGGACCTAGAGTCTGTCATACAGAGTGAAGTAAGTCAGAAAGAGAAAAACAAATACCGTATGCTAACAGATATATATGGACTCTAAAAAAAAAAAAAGGTTCTGAAGAACCTAGTGGCAGGACAGGAATAAAGACCAGATGTAGAGAATGGACTTGAGGATACGGGAACAGGGAAGGATAAGCTGGAACGAAGTGAGAGAGTGGCATGGACATACATACACTACCAAATGTAAAATAGACAGCTAGTGGGAAGCAGCCACATAGCACAGGGAGATCAGCTTGGTGCTTTGTGACCACCTAGAGGGGTGGGATAGGGAGGATGGGAGGGAGACGCAAGAGGGAGGAGATATGGGGATATATGTATATGCATAGCTGATTCACTTTGTTATAAAGCAGAAACTAACACACCATTGTAAACAATTATACTCCAATAAAGATGTTAAAAAAAACACATCAAAATTTGTGGGATACAGTTAAAGCAGTGCTCCGAGGGAAAGTTATAACATTAAACAATAATATTTAAGAAGAAAGGCCTTAAATCAATTATCTAATTTTCCACTTTAAGAAATTTTTTTAAAAGTGCAAATTAACGTAAGCAAAAGGTGAAAAAAGAGCAGAAATTAATGAAAGAGGCAACAGAAAGATAGTAGAGAAAAATAAATGAAACTAACATTTTGTTCTTTGAGAAGATAAAAAGCAAATTATAAATTTCTAGCCAGACTGATGAGAAAAACTATAGAGAGGTTACAATTCACCAACATCAGAAATGAAAGTGATGATGTCACTACAGATCCTGCATACATGAAAATGAAGATAACAGAGTGTAATGAACAATGCCATGCCAATAAATTCAACAACTTGGATGAAATAGACAAATACTTTGCAAGACACATGCTCCCAAAACTCACACAGTAACAAAGAAATAACATGAGTAACCCTATATCTATTAAGATAATTGAATTTGTAGTTTAAAAACTGCCCACAAAGAAAATTTCAGCTTAATATGGCTTCACTGGTGAATTCTATAAAACATTTAAGGAAGAAGTAACATCAGTTTTATGCAAACTCTTTGAGAAAATAGAAGAGGAGGGAACACTTCCCAAGTCATTCTATGAGGGATAACAAAACCAAAGACATTAAGAAAAAACACCATTATAGACCACCATCCCTTATAATATAGATACAAAAATTTTGAAGAAAATTTTAGCAAATCACCTCCTCTAGTATATATTGGATTGGCCCAAAAGTTCGTTCGGGGTTTTGTACCATCTTATGGACAAACCCGAACAAACTTTTTGGTCAACCCAATAAAATGATAAAAACATCATGACCATATAGGGCTTATCTCAAGAATACAATTTTGGTTTATTCTCTAAAAATTGGTCAGTGGAATTCATCATATTAACAGACTAAAAGAGAAAATCCAGGGACTTCCCTGGTGGCGCAGTGGTTAAGAATCTGCCTGTCAATGCAGGGGACCCGGGTTCGATCCCTGGTCCGGGAAGATCCCACATGCCACGAAGCAGCTAAGCCCGTGTGCCACAACTACTGAGCCTGTGCTCTAGAGCCCAAGAGCTGCAACTACTGAAGCCTGCGTGCCTAGAGCCGACGCTCCACAACAAGAGAGGCCACTGCAATGAGAAGCCCGTGCACTGCAACAAAGAGTAGCCCCCGCTTACTGCAACTAGAGAAAGCCCGCACGCAGCAACGAAGACCTAACGCAGCCAAAAATAAAATAAAATAAATTTATATAAAAAAAGAGAAAATCCATAATCACTTCACTAGACGAGGAAGAAACATTTGACAAGATTTAATACCCATTCATGACTTAAAACACAAATACACACACACACATAAACACACACACACTCTCTGGAAACTAGAAGAAGGGAACTTCCTAAACCATATAAACAGCATCTATGAAAAATCTATGATTAACATCATACTTCATGGAGAAGGACTTAATGGTTTCCCTTAAGATTGGGAATAAGGCAAAGATACCCACTCATACCATTTCTATTCAATATTGTACTATATTGCACTAAAGGCCCTAGCCAGTGCCATGGCTAAGAAAAGAGATAAAAGATAAACAAATCAGAAAAGAAGAACTAAAACCATCTTTATCTGCAGTCTAATAAAGCTACTGGAAATGATAATTTAGCAAGATTGCAGGATACAAGGTCCTATCACTTGTTTTTCTATATACCAGAATGAACAATTAGAAATTTAAATTAAAAGCATGATTTATAAGAACACCAAAATCTTAAATACTTAGGCATACATCTAATGAAATAATTGCAAGAGCTACACACTGAGAAACTACAAAACTTTACTGAGAGAAATTAAAGACCTATATAAATGCAAAGATACAGCATGTTTATGGATCAGAAAACTAAATATTGCTAAGATGACAATTCTCTGCAACTTGATCTATAGAGCCAATACAACCCCAATCCAAATACCAGCAGATTTTTAATAGGCATGGCAACTTTTACAACTCAATAATAAGAACACAAAAAATCTGATTTTTAAAATGGGTATAAGATCTGAAACAGACACTTCACCAAAGAAGAGTTATAAATAATAAAATGTTCAACATCATCAGGCATTAGAGAAATGAAAACAACAACAAGAGCAAAAAACCCACAACACAATGCAATTTAAAAAGAATGATAATGCCAAATGTTACAAGGATGTGGAGCAATCACAACCTCATATGTTGGAGGTGGGAATGCCTAATGGCATAGCCACTTTGGAAAACAGTTTGGCAGTTTTTTAGAAAGTTAAACAAACATTTACTTTATGAACTGGCAATCCCACTCCTAGATTTACCCAAAAGAAATTAAAACATGTGTCCATACAAATATGTATAGCAGCTATATTCATAACAGTCAAACCTTGGAAACAACCCTAATGAATCAGCTGGTAAATGGATAAACAAATGGTGCCATGTCCAGGTAACAGAATACCACTCAGCAATAAAAGGAACTACCTAGTGATACAAGCAGCAACCTGGACAAATCTCAGAAGCATTATGCAGAGTGAAAGAAACCAGACACAAAGACTACATATTGTATAAGTCCACTTATCTGAAATTTTAGAAGAGGTGTAATTATAGGGATAGAAAGCAAATCAATGATTGTCAGGGGCTAAGGGCTGGGAGGTGAGGACTGACTGCAAAGGGACACAGGGAACGTCTTGGCGTGATGAAATGTTCTGTATTGTGATTGTGGTAGCGACTGCATAACAGTATGTATCTGTTAGTACTCAGTAAAGTATATACTTTAAATTGCTGGATTTTATTGTGTATAAATTATACCTCAATGAAGTGTTTTATTTTTGATTTTTTTTTTAAATATAGAGAGGTGAAAAATCCACAAAGTCCACTGCATAAGGATGGTGACAAAAATATACATACATTCTTTGGAATTCCAATGCTGAGTTCCCTAGACAATTGGAATCTTTAATCTGACCTATGCTGGTAGGAAAGGAAAGTGTAGAGTGAACTAACTAAGGTACAAAGGGTATCCCGGTATGCGACCTACTTCAGATGCTTGAGATGGGGTGGGCTGGGGAAGAAAGAGACGTGGATTTGGAATGCAATGCTAAGATAAGCATCTCCCAGCCAGCTCTACAAAGCAAGTTAATTTGTGGTTCCCATTTAATCAACATATACACCTAGAGCACCTACTGTGAGTCGGGCAGTGTCAGTCTCTTGGCAAAACATAAAGATGAATAAGACAAGGCATGTGTCTTTAAAGGCAAAACCAGGATTACAATACAAAGTCATCAGCGCAAAGTGCTGCTGAAATATCGAGAAGGATCTATCTACTCATCTAAAAAACATGTATTGGGTCCTAATTATATTCCAGGCACTGTATGAAGGGCTTTGAACACAATGATGGGCAAAATAGCCACAGAACTCCCTCTCCCACAGATGAGTCGGCCATTAATAAAGGAATCACACTGCACTACTCATTGGGATTCTTGATTATAAACATGACACTGACTCTGGTTAAGTTAAGCAGAAAAATGACCTCCTGCAAGAGTATCAGATGACTCACAGAATTGACAGAAATGTTAAAGAGCCAGACTAAGGCAGGAACCAAGAGAGGCTAGGCATAGTCAAGACTCTGCTACAGGAACTAGCATCTGCCCCTAATGACTGTCACCCATGGATACTTGCCACCACGACACTGAACTCTCCCTCTGCCCAGCCTCTAATCAGCCCTGTGCTTTTTGCAACTTTCCCTCAAGATTTATTTGCTTGTCCAGGCTTAGATCATGTGCCTGCCTGGATGTGGGCAGAAGAAATGGTCTTCTCCCCCTTTGGTTTTTTGTACTAGGGGGCAGAGTCTTTGTTAATAGAAAAGAGTGCGTCAACAAAAAAAGAGCACAACCTAAAAGTTGAGAATTATGTTTTATTTGGCAGACTTTCAGAGGACTTCAGGCCCAAGAGGCAGCCTCTCAGATTGCCTTGAGGGACTGCCCTGAAGAGGTGAGGGAGGAGCCAGGATTTATAGGAGTTTTGCAACAAAGACCAGGTAGTGGGAACATCGAAAGATTACTGTTAATTAAAGAAAACCAGACATCTCAAGTTAATGAAGTTAGTGCTTTTCTATGTATGGGAACATGCAAGAGACTGGGCTCATTGAAATAATTCCTTTGATATGCACCTTAGCTATCTAGGGCCAGTATCCTTTTCTTTCCCATCCTGAGTCCCTTCAGGATGCACCGTTGGGGGTGGCTGTAGTAGCTGAGGGCTTGATGGTGGGCATCCTCTTTGTTTCCACCCTGAGTTCCCTCAGGTTCACCATTGGGGGCGGTGGTAGTGGCTTATGGCTGCAACATTCTTTGTTTACCGAAATGACAGGCAACATTTTGCATTCACCAGTGTTCCAAGAAGAGGAAACTTCATGTTCTGAGGTCCCACGGTAGGAGGGAGCATGATGCATATCAGGCACTGAAAGTAGGGTGGACCATTCAGCACCTTGAGGGCCATGTTTGAAGGTTTTGACTTTTCCAAGTGCAATGAGAAGCCATTGTGGGATGTTAAGCAAGGAATGAGATAATTGAATTTGTGTGTCTAAAAGATTACTTGCACTCTGGAGAAAAAAATGGAAGGAACAAGAAAAGGAAGTAGAGTGATCAGTTACTTGGCTACTCCAATGATCCAGGCTAGAGGTTGACTCAAGTGGTGGCAGTAGAAGTGGAGAGACAAGGATAGTCAAGAGTTCTGTAGAAGGTATATAGGACAGGCTGTGATGGTAGCCAGATGTGGGAAGTGAGAGAGAAGTGGATCTAGGATGACTCCTAGGTTTCTGACTGGCATAACTGGACTAATGGTGGTACCAACCATTGGGAAAGGGAACACAGCGAGAGGACCTGTTTGGCAGAGAAAATAATTTGTTTTAGTATTCAACCTGTTTACCATGAAATGGCTTCAGACACCCAAAAGGCAATATCAAGTAAATGAGAGAATCTCAGCCCAAACGAGTTAAAAAAAAAAAAAAGGATAATGAAGGGTTAGTAATGCACAAATTGCAAGGTAGAAAGAAATCATGGAGGTAGGTCATCAGACACAACTGGAGTCAGAGTTGAAATAATATTAAGGTGATTCATTTTCTCTCCTCATTGCTCAGAAAAAGTAATATTAATCCATTCAAATGAAAAATATTTCTTAAAAAAAACACTAGGACCTCAAAAAGGTCCCAGAATCAAGTAAGATAGAAAGATGGATGGGCTGAATGACCTTCAAAATGCCATCCAGCCCTAAGGTTCTATTATATTGTCTAAGTTTTGAATTGTCTAGAGTGTTGATTTATTCCTATTCAAACAAATTGTTTCCATTTTTTAACAGTAGTAGCTTTATTATTACTATTATAATTATTATTATTTCAAGCAAGCTACCTCCATTTCCCTGATGTAAATTTTCAGAGGCAATAACAATATGTTAGATAAAAGCATAAAGTTTGAGGGCAGAGGGAATTCCCTGGCAGTCCAGTGGTTAGGGCTCCACACTTCCACTGCAGGGAGCATGGGTTCCATCCCTAGTCAGGGAACTAAGATCCCGCATGCCATGCAGCACGGCCAAAAAAAGAAAACAGTTTGAGGGCAGAGAGTTCTGGGTTCCAATTCCATCAAACATTAATCAGTTATGCAAACCTACACAATATATTTCACTTTTCTGAGCCTCAGTTTTCTAGTTTGCAAAAGGAGAATAATAATAGTGCTTATGTCATAATTTTTATGAAGATTAAAAGTGTTCTTGAATATAAAAAAGGCAATGTCAGGTAGGTGGTTGTATATATAAGCCTGGAACTCAGAGAAAAAGTCTGTGTGAGAGATATAAATTTGTGGATCATATGTATGCCAATAATTGAAGCCTTGTTATGAATGACATCACTCAGGAAAAGAGTAGAGATAATGGGCAAGGCCCAGGACTGTGCATTGTGGAACTCCTGAATTAGACTTCCTGGGCATTATCAGAGTAGAAAACTTCTTAATGAGGTTTGAAATTATGAGCAATTATCTAGGTGAAGAAGAAAGGAAAGGGTATTTTGACAAAGTGTGAACAGGAGGACAGAGGCCTAAAGCTACATGGAGTATTCTGGAAAAGGAGAGATGTTCAGTGAGGCTGAAAGGTACATGAGAGAGTGATGGGTGCTGAGGCTGATATGGTAGACACTGAGTAATTGTGCATACCAGGAGTTTAGACTTTCCTGTAAGCCATCCATGAAGTTTTATGATCAGAGTAATAGGGTTTGTTTGTAAAAACAAAATGTACCCAACAATGCAGAGGCCAGCCAAGAGAAAGAAGAGCTTGGAAGCAAAAAGAACCAGTCAGGAGGCAAATACAACAATCCACCCACAAGGAGGTTAAGTGTTCCTCTAAGGTAAGGAGACATAAGTGTGACATATGTGTGAGATGTTTCGGAAGTAGCACCCACAAGACTTACTAATGGACCGTGTGTGAAGGAGAGAGGGGCATTAAGAGGGGCATCCAGGCCCCTAGAAAGTTAGGCTAAAAGAAATGCACACATCCAACAATAAGTATCATTTGTTAACAGGCTGCCAGGAGAATCATAGCAGAACCATCAACTCTAATTAGGTGAGGTCATCCTATGAAGTTAGGCTATTGGTAGGTCACAATCTGTGGTGCTGTGAGATCCATTTTACCTGAAGTTCTTGGATGATACAACACAGGTGGTGAAAGCAACAATGTTGGATTATAGCCTGTATGATCAGGTGGATGGTGGAGCCATTAACTGAAACAAGGAATATGACTGCTAGCAACTCAAAGAGCTGGTGACCACTGCACAAGAACTTTGCCAATAAAGGAGACATGGGGAGTAATTAAGATTTCAGGAGCAACCAGAGGAGGAAACATACACATGGATGTTTAGGAAAATAGAACAGTGCCTGTCTTGAGAGAATTGAGCCAGAATACTGGTAGGCAGGGGAATCAAAGAGTGGATTCCAATACTTTTTGTTGGAGATGTTGAACCAATGAGCAAAACAAATTTGGCAATGTCTAAATGTTGAGGGGGGTTGGGAGCAGGATGACAGAGCAGGGTTACATTAATCTATATTTATATTTAAAGTAGGTTTCTTTTCATGACAAAACTATAGCTAACATCATACTCAATGGTTAAAAACTGAAAGCATTTCCTCTATGATCAGGAACAAGACAAGGATGGCTGCTCTTGCCACTTTTATTCAAGTCCTAGCCACAGCAATCAGGCAAGAAAAAGAAATAAAAGGAATCCAGATTGGAAAGGAAGAAGTAAAACTGTCACTGTTTGCAGATGACATGATAATATACATGAAAAATCCTAAATATGCCACCAGAAAACTACTAGAGCTCATCAATGAACTGAGTAAACTTGCAGGATATAAAATTAATACACAGAAATTGGTTGCATTTCTGAACACTTACAACAAACTATCAGAAAGAGAGATTAAGGAAACAATCCCATTTACCATAGCATCAAAAAGAATAAAATACCTAGGAATAAACCTACCTAAACCGGTAAAAGACCTGTTTCCTGTACTAGGAAAACTATAAGACTCTGGTGAAAGAAACTGAAGATGGCACAAACAGATGGAAAGATATACCGTGTTCTTGGATTGGAAGAATTAATATTGTTAAAATGACCATACAGGGCTTCCCTGGTAGCGCAGTGGTTGAGAGTCTGCCTGCTAATGCAGGGGACACAGGTTCGGGCCCTGGTCTGGGAGGATTCCGCATGCTGCGGAGCGGCTGAGCCCGTGAGCCACAGCTGCTGGGCCTGCGCATCTGGAGCCTGTGCTCCACAGTGGGGGGGGCCACGATAGTGAGGGGCCCGCATGCCGCGATGAGGGGTGACCCCCACTTACCGCAGCTGGAGGGGGCCCTCATGCAGAAACAAAGACCCAACGCAGCAAAAATAAATTAATTAATAAACTCCGACCCCCAACATCTTCTTTAAAAAAAAAAAATGACCATACTACCCGAGGCAATCTATAGGTACAATGCAATCCCTGTCAAAATATCAATGGCATTTTTCACAAAACTAGGGCAAATAATTTAAAAATTTGTACAGAAACACAAAAGACCACAGATAGTCAAAACAATCTTGAGAAAGAAGAACAGAGCTGGAGGAATCACACTCCCTGACGTCAGACTATAATACAAAGCTACAGTCATCAAAGAGTATGGTAATGGCACAAAAACAGCCACACACAGATCAATGGAACAGAATGGAGAGTCCAGAAACAGACCAATGCACTTATAGTCAATTAATCTATGACAAAGGAGGCAAGAATATACAATGGAGAAAAGACAGTCTCTTCGATAGGTGGTGCTGGGAACACTGGACAGCTATATGTAAAGGAATGAAATTAGAACATTACCTAACACCATATACAAAAATCAACTCAAAATGGATTAAAGACCTAAATGTAAGACTGAAAACCATAAAACTCCTAGAAGAAAACATAGGCAGAACACTCTTTGACCTAAATCGTAGCAATATTTTTTGGAAACATCTCCCAAAGCAAAAGAAATAAAAGCAAAAATAAACAAATGGGACCTAATTAAACTTAAAAGCTTTTGCACAGCAAAGGAAACCATCAACAAAATGAAAAGACAGTTTACTTAATGGGAGAAAATATTTGCAAATGATATGACTGATAAGGAATTAATATCCAAAATATATAAACAGCTCATACAACTCAACATCAAAAAAACAAACAACTTGATTAAAAAATGGGCAGAAAACCAGAATAGACATTTTTCCAAAGAGGACATGCAGATGGCCAACAAGCACATGAAAAGACACCCAACATAGCTAATCATCAGGGAAATGCAAATCAAAACCACAGTGAGATATCACCTCACGCTTGTCAGAATGGCTATCATCAAAAAGGACACAAATAACAAATGTTGGCAACAATGTGGAGAAAAGGGTACCCTCATACACTGTTGGTGGGAATGTCAATTGATGCAGCCACTGTGGAAAACAGTATGGAGTTTTCTCAGAAAACTAAAAATAGAACTACCATACGTCCCAGCAATTCCACTCCTGGGTATATATCCAGAAAAGAAATGAAAACACTAATTCAAAATGATACATGCACCCCAGCGTTTGTAGCAGCATATTTACAATTGCCGAGATATGGAAACAACCTAAGTGTCCATCAACAGATAAATGGATAAAGAAGATGTGGTATATATACATATATACATTTGTGTGTGTATACACACACACACACACACACACACACACACACACATACACATACATACAAAGAATACTACTCAGCCATAAAAAAAGAATGAAGTTTTGCCATTTGCAACAACATGGATGGACTTGGAGGGTATTATGCTAAGTGAAATAAATCAGAGAAAGATGAATACTGTATGATACCACTTATACGTGGAATCTAAAAAAATACAACAAACTAGTGCATATAACTAAAAAGGAACAGATATAGAGAATGAACTAGTGGTTACCAGTGGGGAGAGGGAAGGGGGAGGGGTAATATAAGGGTAGGGGATTATAAGGTATAAACTATAATGTATAAAATAAGCTATAAGAATATATTATACAACACAGGGACTATAGCCAACATTTTATAACAACTATAAATGGAGTATAACCTTTAAAAATTGTGAATCACTATATTTGTACACCTATAATTTATATAATATTGTACATCTACTATACTTCAATAAAAAAATAAATAATAAAAATCCAGGTGGTCAAAAAAATAATAAAGTAGGTTTCTTTTCAACAACATATAGTTGGGTATTTTTTTTTTGATCCACTCTACCAATCTTTACCTTTTAACAGGTATACTTAGACCACTGACATTTTAAAGTGATTATTGATATAGTTGGATTAATATCTGACATATTTGTTACTATTTTCTATTTACTGACCTTATTATTAGTTCTTATTTTTGTCTTCCACTCTTTTTCTGTCTTTTGTGGGTTTTTTTAATAAATTTATTTATTTTTATTTTTGGCTGCATTTGTTCTTTGTGGGATTTCTCTAGTTGCAGTGAGCAGGGGCTATACTCTTCGTTTTGGTGCTCGGGATTCTCATTGCGGTGGCTTCTCATTGTGGAGCATGGGCTCTAGGCTCACGGGCTTCAGTAGTTGTGGCACGTGGGCTCAGTGGTTGTGGTTCGTGGGCTCTAGAGCGCAGGCTCAGTAGTTGTGGCACACAGGCTTAGTTGCTCCATGGCATGTGGGATATTCCTGGACCAGGGATTGAACCTATGTCCCTTGCACTGGCAGGCAGATTCTTAACCACTGTGCCACCAGGGAAGTCCCTCTTTTGTGGTTTTATTTCAGCATTTTATATTATTCAATTTTATCTCCTGTCTTAATAATTATATCAATTATAATTGATATCAATTTTACTTCTTTTTTTTTTTTTTTTTTTTTTTTGCGGTACACAGGCCTCTCACTGTTGTGGCCTCTCCCGTTGTGGAGCACAGGCTCTGGACGCGCAGGCTCAGTGGCCATGGCTCACGGGCCCAGCTGCTCCACAGCATGTGGGATCTTCCCTGACCGGCGCACGAACCCGTGTCCCCTGCATCGGCAGGGGGACTCTCAACCACTGCGCCACCAGGGAAGCCCCAATTTTACTTCTTTATTATTGTTTTTTTTTTTTAGTAGTTGGCCTAGAGTTTGTAATATACATTGACAACTAATCCAAGTGTACTTTCAAATAGCACCATATCTCTTCACGGGTAGTGCAAGTACCTTATAATAGCACAATATTCCCAAATCCTCCCTCCCATCTCTTGTATCATTGCTGTTATTCATTTCACTTATGCATAAACTATAATCATCAAATACACTGCTATTATTTTCTCAAACAAACTGTTATCTGTTAGATAAATTAAGAATACAAAATTAAAGTTTTTATTTTACCTTCACTTATTCCTTCTTTAATGCTCTTTCTTTATGTAGATCTCAGTTTCTGATCTATATCATTTTGCTTCTCTCTGAAGAGCTTTTTCTATTTCTTGCAAGGCAAGTCTACTTGCAACAAATTCCCTCAATTTTTATTCATCTAAGAAAGGATGTCTCCATTTTTAAAGGATAATTTCACAGGATACAGATTTCTAGGTTGCTGTTTGTTTTTTTGTTTTTTTCTCTCTCTCTCACAACACTAAATATTTCGCTCCTCTCTTTTTGATTGCCTGGTTTCTGAGGAGAAGTTGGATGTAGTTCTTATCTTTGCTCCTCTACAGGTAAGGTGTTTCTTCCCTCTATGTTGGTTTGCTGCAGTTTGAATAAGATATGCTTAGGTGGTTTATAGGCAGACAGGGGAGGTTATCCTATATGATGTTTTCTGAGTTTCCTGGATCTGTGTGGTCTTCTGTCTGACATTAATTTGGGGAAATTGTCAGTCATTATTGTTTCAAATATTGCTTCTGTTCCTTTTTTTTCTTCTCCTTCAGATTTTCTCATTATGTGTATGAGAGAGGCAACCCAGGACTGAAACGTAGTTCTAATGCCACGTGATTTTCGCCATGCTGCTTTATGAAGAGTTTGTTAGAAAATACTTAGTGTTAAGCCATAAATTACTCAACCTGGAAAACTACAGTGGCATAATATAAAGTAAGCCTGAGTGAACAAACAAAACAAAGCAAACACCTGTGTTTAGGGCTCTGAGAAAGGGATGGGGGTAGAAAAGAGATTACAATTACTGAGCAGTTAGAATGTATGAGGTTCTGTGGTCTGGTCTTTACAAACTTTTTCTCTTTTACTCCCCCCAACAGCCCTATGAAGCAGAGATTATTATTTTCATGTTACCAATGAGGCTATGAAGCACAGGGAGGGTTAACCCTTGGCAAAACTGTCAACTTAAAGATTGGCTCTTATGCTTTTGTTCCTTTTTACCTATTTCCCACTCCCTTATCCCCAACATTTTGATCCTCCTCCTTCTTGATGCCCTGAAGTAGGTGAGGTTTCCTTTGAAATTTGAAAATATCATCCTTGACAATCTCAGAAAAAAAAAGTTGATAGAAAAATTAGGTGCTTTAACCTTATCTCTTGATTGGCTTGATTTTATTGTCAAAGAAGTGTGTGTGTGTGCACGTGTGTTTAGGGCTCTATTTTCCTTGTTTCCTTCTTTCCTTCCTTCCGTTTTCTTCACACACACCCCTCTTTATTTTCTTTTGTGTTTAGAAATGTCTGCCTTTTGCCTTGCAACTCGAAAGACAATTTGGCTTGGTATAATATCATTGGGTCTTACATTCTTTCTGGCAGAAACTGTAGGTACTGCTCACCTGTCTTTTGTGGAAAAGTAGGGGGACAGCCTGACCTTTCCCCATTGTAGGTAGATAGCCTTTTCTGCTTGAATGCCTCAGGAAACCTTTCTTTATCCCTAAAGTTAAATATCTTATTCAATGTCTATTGTTTTACATCAAATAATCTCTGGGTATATGGTGTACCACCATTTCAATAGGAGATTTCATTCTTTCATTTCAGGGGAATTTTCCTTCATTGTATTTCTGAATAATTTTTATCTTCTATTGTTGAGTATGCTATTTCAGGGACAATAATTATCTGTATTTTGTATCATCTAGATCTGAACATCTTATTTTGTCTCTAATTGTTTTAATTTCTTTGTAGTTTTCTGCTGTGTTCATTGTGATTATTTTAAGTCATTCTTCAATGCCAGTAACTCTTCAGTTGTGTCTAGACTGTTCTTTGGTTTCTAATTTATTTGTTAGATCTGTAATAGTATTATTTTGGTTCTGATGGGTTTCCTCAGCCTTGCAAGTCTCTTTCATCTCTTTCTGTTGTATCAGCATTTTGTCTTTGAGTTCTTATTTATTGATAGCATATTTTAAAGTTTTTCTTTAGCACAAGACAATCTGGGGGAGTTTTCTTCTGTTTTGGGGGTTTTGTTTTCTTCCAGGCTGTTTCCTTTGTGTCTGGTTCTGTCTCTCTCTCTGGCACATTTACAAGGTTGACATGCCTTTTTTTTGGGACATGCCATTTATTTTCATTTTGCTCAAGCTACAGTTGGGCAGTTCTGTATACTCTCCAGTCTCTCTGACCTACTGTACTTCTCCTTGACCTTCTTTGTACCTTCCCCGGAAACTATCAGCCCAGTGGATAGCAACTTGGGGGCTGGATGTCATTTTCTATTTACTTTCCTGCAGCAGGAGACTTGAGAGGGGAAGGAGAAGAGCTCCTCTGGACCTGCCTGCAGCCCTTGCTGGGATCCTCGACTGCATTCTCTCTTCTGAGTCCCAGCGAATGTCCTTTACCAGGGCCAGTCTTCCCAGTGAGGGCCAGGAATCTCCTAATCCATGGACTCTGGTTGGCTCCTCCAACTCAGCAATGACCTTGGAGAACTGGCAGGCCCTGTCAACCCCTCTTTCCTCAGCCAGGATTTGCGATGGTGCAGAGTGGCTCCTATGCTCAGAGTTTCCACAGTAACTCACCCTTCTGGCCAATTCTCTTCAAATCAAGGTGAATTCAGAGTATCAGAATTTTGTTGACTCACCTCTCTCAGTTCTCTTTCTGAGGAGCGGGCGTGGTAAGCAAGGTTAAGAGCTACTTTTCAAACTTTATTACATGAAGTTTTATCCTTTTTCAATTTTGATTGCTGCTGCTGAATTTTTGGCCTTTTGAAAAATATTTTTGTTCGTTTCATTAGGTATTGAGGGAGAAATGTTCTCTGATCTTATTTCCTTTACCCCAAAGTTTCAGAACAACTTTGCAGCAAGCACTACTGGTGATTCCAAGTGGATGGTTCATGAACCAAACTTAGAAAAAAAACAAAGCATGAAATTCAGAGTCAAGGTAAAAATAAAATTAAGGATGGGGTGGAAAGCAGAGAGCCTTATTTTGTATTGGCTTTAAATAGTGAGAAGGTTCCTAATATCATATTTACTTAAATAATATACTTATTATACTTAAGAGCTAAGAAAAAAGCCAGGACACTTTGCTTTTACCTTTCCCAATGTTAAAAAGCACTGAAGGTGAATAGGGGCAGGTTAAAAGCCTCATATATTAAATACATTTAAAAAAGAAATTCAAAGCATTTTCACAATCACATAAGGTATCAGAGTGGCATTAAAATGTGTCCCAAGTTCACAGTATCCTTTCCCAAGATGTCTCCTTCTAAAAGCAGATGAGCTGAGCACCTCTGACTTTACCATACTTTGCATTTATTTATCTTACAGAGTGAAACTAAGTCTTTTATCACTTTAAGAGATTAATTCTGTGTGCTTACTTCAACAAGACTTGATGTTTTCCATTTGTGCTCAGCCACATTTTAAGCAACACCCTGGGAGATAGTCAGTGCTGTGTACAGGGATTTCACTACACAGTTCACATAGAGATAAGCAAAAGGGTGGATAAATCCTTAGGTGCAGCTTTAATTTTGTTGCCAGAAAAAAAAAACTCAAAAAACCAACCAGTGTTCGGAGTCCATCAGGCTTAGCTTCTCTGATGTGCCTCTGCGAAGTGCATCAGGCAGCAAACAGCACATATTGGGGCTTGACCTCCCTTGAATTACAGCTGCCAGCCAGACCCAGGAGGCTTGGTCCTTGGAGTCCAGCGACCACGCTGCCCAGTGTTGCAGGTCACCGGTTCTTCAGAGCTGCTTATCCTCTTTTCAGCACTTGGCAGATGTGCTTCACCATTAGCTCAAGTCTCCCTGTGTTCCTTAGATGATTCACAATGACTGCTCCACATGTCACCTTAACCTAGTGAGCACATTTGCAAGAGCTGTTTATTCATTTTAAAGTGTACGAATGCCTCCTAGTCACGGTGACTAAAGAGACTGTGTGAGCCAACGGCCAATAAATACCATTGATTTCCTCATATGCTTCACAATGACTAGTTATGTATAGTTATGGGGGCAGGGTGGCAGTGGTTGAGCTCCTGTCTCCACCACTAAGTTTTTTTTTCCTTTTATTTATTTATTTGGCTGCATCGGGTCTTCCTTGTGGCGTGTGGGCTTCTCTAGTTGTGGTGCACGGGCTTAGTAGTTGCAGCACATGGGCTCTCTAGTTGTGGTGCGAGGGCTCTAGAGCACGCGGGCTTAGTTGCCCCGTGGCATGTGGGATCTTAGTTCCCTGACCAGGGATCGAACCCACGTCCCCTCCATTGGAAAGCAGATTCTTAACCACTGGACCACCAGGGAAGTCTCTCCACCACTAACTAACTGCATGACAGAGCTAGGTACTTACCCTCATCAGGTTCCATATCTGTAAAATGGGGATAATAATGGCACCCATTGGGAAGATTAAAAACAAGCTAATCTACAGGGAATTCTTAGCCCTGTGCAAATGACACAGCCACTGAACATGATTATCATCACACTATTTTATTAGAGAAGTCTGGTACCAAAGGTTCAAGATTATACATTTTAAATTTCTATTGAGTTGCTTTAGCAATGAACACGAATATAGTGAAGTACTTCTGAAACCATATGCTCTTTATTTTCAAGTTTTAAAAATTTATTTTTAACTGTATAAAACCACCACCTGGTTTTATGGATGAGGACTCAAAGAAATACAGAGACCTCCCTGGGGTCACAAAGCTGACTAGAAGTAAAGTCAATACTAATAAACCTCTAGTAACCTTATTTTGAGTCCAGTGCTCTTTTTAATACATTACCTTGACTTTCTTTGTGTGATCATATTCATCAGTGGAGGCTCTCATATTGTAGCCATGTTTCTATAGGGACTTTCTAGATGTTAGTAACTTCACATTTTAGCTGTTGTAACAGAGAGCCTCAAAATAGCCCTGGGTTAAACAAGACATTTATCTCTCTTGTTAAAGTTCAGCTAAGCAATCTGGGCTGGTATGGTGGCCCTGCAATCATCAGAGACCCAGGCTTCTATTTTGATGCCCTGCCCACTTCAGCAGATGGTGTCCATCTTTGGTACAAGAGGGCAACTCCAGCCTTTACCATCATTTCCACTTTCCAGGAAAGATGTGGAAAAGGGTAAAAGTCGGCTCACTACTTTTTTCTAAGAACACATAACATTTTGGCTCACAACCCATTCACCTGAACTTAGTTCTGTAGCTACATCTAGCTGCAAAGGAGGATGGGAAATGTACTTTTTGGATGTATCCACCCGATAATTCTATTTCTATGTAAAAAGGGAAAACTGGATATTGGCGTATAATTAACAGTCTCTGATTCACACACACAATGAGCTTTAAGTAGTTTGATGTTTTTACAAATGTACTAAAGTTTCTAGAGTTTAATACAACAGCTGGAAGGTATACATAGGTCCTAAGTGCCTACAAAGGATAATTAATCTATTTCTTAAAATATGGTTCAGGACTGCAGCTTCCACGTAAGGATCTAGGAAGGTGGTATGGGGTTCCACACAGTTTTTACAATATTCACAAAGCCAATAGATGAAAAGATAGATACTAACAAGTGTTGGTGAGAATGTAGAGAAACTGTAACTCTTGACTCTGCTGCTGGGAATGTAAAATGGTGTAGCCACTCTATAAAACATCTGGCAGTTTCTTAAAATGTTAAACATAGAGGTATTGCATGACCCAGCAATTCCAATCCTAGTTATCTGCCCAAGAGAAATGAAACATCATGCCCCACAAAGATTTGTATGTGAATGTTTATAGGAACATTAACATGGACAGGAATATCCAAAAAGTAGAAACAACCCAAATGTCCATGAACTGGCAAATGGATAAACAGAATGTGGTATATCTATGTAGTGCAGTACTATTCCAGCAATAAAAAGTAACCCAGTACTGATAATATGTTCCAACATGGATGAATCTCAAAAACGTTGTGTTAAATGAAAGAGGCCAGAGACAAAACACCACATATTGTATAATTTAATTTATATGAAATACCCAGAAAAGGCAAATCTATAAGGACAGGAAGTAGGTTAGTAGTTGCCTAGGGCTGGGGGTAGGAATGGGAGTAGGGGTAGGGTGGGGTGGGGTGCGAGAATTCTGACTGCAAATAAGCTTGAGGGTGTGTGTGTGTGTGTGTGTGTGTGTGTGTGTGTGGTGATGGAAATGTTCTAAAATTTTGATTGTGGTAATGGTTATACAACTCTGTAAATTTACTAAGAATTATTGAATTGTACAAATTTAAAACGCCAGTGGAAGCAGCATATATATCCTTAACTGGCAGGCACAATAGGCTAAATGAGCAAGGCCAGGCTGGGCCAGGGACAGTGTAGGTACTGGAGGTACCAGAGAAGAAAATACTTGTTCTCAGCTTGCAAAGGGCTCAGATCTTAGGTTCGTGATTTTTTTACTTCTCACGTGTCCAACCTCATAGCACAGCTGCCTTCTAATTTGATAACTTTACCTCAGATGAGGTCTTTTGTTTTCTGATAACCACACTCAGGCCTCTTGAAATATACTCTTAAATAAATCTTGCTCCTACCATCAGCTCAGCAGTTTCCTCCAGCTAGATACAGCCTTCCATGTATCTAAGCGTGTTTTTCACTTGTTGTGTAGCCTGAGAAAATCTAGAATTCGAGGACACACCTGATTCGTGGCTGGGGAAATTAAGCGGTTAAAAACAGCCATAGCCTGTGCCACACTCAGGGATGGGAAAACCGAGAGTCAGTCATGCTGGACTTCTGCCTGGAGAATAAACACGTGACAGCTCCAGGGGATGTGGGGTAGAGTGAGCCAAGCATGCAACAAAAGCATGAGGCAGAGTATATTCCCAAGGTCTCTGATGGCCACTCACGATCCTACAGTTTCCATGAGACCAAACCACGCTGATATTCCTAATCTTTTATTCATTGATTCATCCTTCACATATTCAGCAACTAATATGTTTTTGTCCCCCCTATTGCCAGGAGTAAGGATACTCCTAAGAGCCTTGACTTGGCTTCTTGTTCTGCCTGCCTCTCAAGCTCAGGTCTCATCTCAGTATCTTATAAATTCTCCTTTCATGTTTTTTTTTTAATTTCAAGGAGTCTGTATCCCCTTGAATTTTATGAAAACAATAAGATGAGGGCTAAAATTAGCTTCTTGTACCTGCAATATACCAGAAGGTACTACCTTTCCACATTTCTTGAGCACTTTGTTCCCTTCCTTAATATTACAAAGTACTTTCCAAGTTCACATACAAAGCCACAATGCACAATTTTAGACTTAAAATGAAAAAAACATTAAATGACTGTAACTAACTAAGTTATCCAATCTGCATGCCAATAACAAAATTAAAAAATGATCAGAGAATTCTTTCCAATGAAACCTCCTGGCCCAGATAGCTTCGTGAGTAAGCCTTTCAAATGTTCAGAAATCACATGATTCTCATCCTTTGTAAACTCCTTCAAAGATAAAAATATGGAAAACTACCTAATTAATTATTTTTAAAAAAATTACCTTGGTACCAAATTACCTTGGTACCAAAACTTAAAACAATAACTCTAAACAACAACCAATCTTATATATCAATATGGATGCAAAAACCTTGGGTAAAATACTTACAAATGAAATTAAAGAACATTTTTAGGGACTTTTCACCATGTCCAAGTAAAATTTCCCCAAGAAATGGGAACATACTAATAATAGCATTTGAGACAGACTAAATATGGCCACAAATTCTTTGACGCTCCTCCCAATGAGAGGTAGGGTCTATTGGGCCTCCCCTTGAATCTGGGACAACCTGGCCACACTGACCAGTTTAGAATGGTGGATGTGACACTATGACAGTTATGGGTCTAGGCTTTGTGAGGACTGGCAGCTTTCATTTTGGTTTCCTGGATACCTGAACCACCTGTAAGAAGATGGACTTCCCTACTGGGGAGTCCACACAGAAAGGCTCTGAGAACTACATGGAGAAGAACCAGGGTCTGGCTGTGTACACCCTTCTAGCTATCCCCACTAAGACGCCAACAATGAATGAAGCCATCTTGGACCCTCCAGACCACCCCAGGCATGGCTCCATACCATCAAGTGACCCCACTCAACGTCATGTAGAGAGAAGAGTCACCTGACTGAGTCCTGTCCATATTCCTAACCCACAAAATCATGACATATAATAAAACAGTGGTTGTTTTATTTGGGGTAGTCTGTTAAACAACAATAGATAACTGGAACAATGGCTCAGCAACATGTGAACGGACATTCCACATAAAAAGAAAATATCTAATCTATACATAAAAATGAATCTTCAATCTTGCAAGTAGAGCATAGGGAAACCAACATTGCTATACTACTGCTGAGTGCAGAGTCTGTGTGACCTTTTTGAAAGGTAATTTGGCAATATGCATCCAAATATAAAATTTTCAGACTCATGATCTAAAAATTTCACTTCTAGGCATTCCTTCTAAGGAAATAACCCATTAAGGGCACGATGATCTATGTACAAAGATATTTTCTGTAGAGTTATATGTAACAGAGAAAAACTGGTAGCAGTCTAAATGCTCATCAGCATAGGACTGGTTAAATAAAACACACGCATCCCTCCAATGGCATTACACCAGTTATTAAAAGAGATGCCTGGAAGATATAAACCAAGTTGGTTATATGTCTATCCCTGAGGCCTAGAGTTAGGGGGGGGGACTTTCACTTTCTGCTTAACATTTTCCCCTTCCCCCAATCATATATTACTTTTATAAAAGAATAAAGAGAAAGTATTTAAATTTGAAAAAAAATAAAGATACAGTATTTAAAAGCAGTCCTCCATATGGTTCAGCCTAACTGGACTTCTGCTCTGGGGCTTGGAACTCACCTCATAGTATCTGTTATTTCCTCTTGGGACCATGCAGGGACCAGTATTTGGTACAGACTAGGATTCAATCGTTCAGCATCTGATATCCCAGCCATCTGCCTCTCAATTTATAAATATCTCTTGGCATCCAGAGATATAACTATGTATGTATACATGCCCTCTACAGTTAGAATTTGTAAACAGAAAAATTTTGCACCCCTTAGACAGCACTGGAATTAACAGCATAATATGAAGACCTTTTTCTTTACCTAAATTTTGAATCTATATCATTAAGCAATGTCTTCACCATCCTACCTCTAGCTCCTTGATTTTGTTTCTCTTAGGATACCAGTTCCCTGTCCCTTACCTTTGTGTCTTCCTTTCCTGTGCTTTACACATGATGCTCCTGGAGGCTCTGACTGGAGACACCCCACTCCCTTGTCAACTCCTATGGAGAGTCCTGTTCTCTCCATTGAGTATCTCTAACCCACTTCTAAGAATTTGTCCTACAGCTATACTTTCAAATGTCACAAAGACATATTCAAGAATTCTCATTACATTATTTGTAATAACAGCAAAAACAGTCACAAAGGTAGAAAAAAATTTTGTTATTGTTAGATGAGTCAAGTAAATGATGCTACATTTATGTAATGTGATACAATTCAACCATTAAAAACAATTGATTTACATTATGGAAAGCTATCCAAGACATATTTGTGGGGAGAAAAATAAGATGCAAAGCAATACACACAACATTATCACATTTCTGTTTCTAAAAAATGATAAATAATATACATACAAACACATTCAGTAAAATTCCACCTTAGTATGGTAAGTAGAGTCTAAAAAGTTCAGCAGCCCAAGATGTGAGTTTCCTTTACTGTGAGGTTAATAAAGTGATGCCATCTGGAGCTGAGGTCCAGTTTCGAGACCCAAATCCAACCTAGTCCTAACTTCAGTTTGGCGCCACCTGGTGGCAGAAACCGACTCCAGCTTAAATATTACTGGCCGGCAGCTTCTAGAACAGTGGCAGTGCTTCCAAAACTCCTCAGATTCATTGGCTCCCTTACTTAGGGGAGATTGGGTAGGAGCATAATGAAGGTATGGGAACCCATTTTCGCCTCTCCATTTCCCTAGATAGGGTGGCTTGTCACGTGGCCTTCCTCCTACCTCCCCACCATGTCCCACCACCTTTCCCAGAGCCTGGGCTGAGCAAGAACAGGAGGTAACCACATTTATGTCGGAATCTGGGCTCCCTGAGCCATTCTGCCGGTAATAATAATATATAAAATTATACTATAAAATATAAAAACCACACAGGATGGCTATCAAAGTGCTGACCCTCCCTGAGGGATGCAGTGTTGCCCCCGGGGGGTAGAGACTGACAAAAAGTTTCCCACAGTCATAACTGGAGGCTGTCAACCTTCTGTGATGTCAAGTGGTATAGAAAGGATATCAACTGACCTTACCAAACAAGCTAAAGGAAGCATTTATTGACTCAGAGACCCTCATCCAAAGATGACCCATGTCCCAAGCTTGCCAGGTATCATCTTCACCTCCCACTGGACATCAAGAACCAGGGAGATATGAGGGAACTAGAAGTTCTCGGTGATGCAGGAATGTGCCTGAAATCACATGCACAATGGCCACCTGGCTCCACATTGGACACCTGGACCACAGTTACTTCATTTTTATTTTTAAAAGCATTCTTTTCTTTAATGGTTAAGGCAGATACAGAATGCATGTTTAAAAGACTACAAAACTGGCTGTTCTAGTTAGCATAAAGTTTAAGCCAAATCATGTATAAGCCAAAAAGACTTCCCCATATCTCAATATGTGAAAATTGCTTCCATCAGTCTTTTTCCTCATTTATTGTACTTGTAGAAAAATTTCTTTGCTTCTTGTTCTTTTGTGCTTAACAACATATTCAGAATTGCTTCTCCTTTTCCTTTAGGAAATTAATAATATGTATTAAATCAAATGACCTACAGATGGCTTAAAAAATCATCTGTTAGCAACAATTAATCATGAAAATAACTCTTTAGACAAAGTAGTTAGTTAGTTAGTTTTTTTTTTAAGGTAATTAGTATACATATACCATGTAAATAGGAATTCATAGGGAATTCTTTGTCGGATTCTTCTGTTATTCTCCACAATCTTATTTCTCATAATTTTTCTTTATTGAAAAATTCCATTTAAAAATATAAATATCATCCATTAGAGTGGTGTTAATTAATCCATAAATAGAATCTATTCTTTCTAAAATCACTCATGGTTTACAAATATTCACATGTAAGTTGACTATACATTTGTAAGTCATGTTTTACTTCTATGTATGGGGAATAATTGATTTTTAAAATTATTTTGTTTAACTCAGCTCCAAAGTATGTTAGCTTCCTAATCTATAAATTGAAGCACTTCCAGATTATTCAGGAAAGTCATCTTCTAAAGCATATATATGCATTATTAGTGATTATTTGCATGTATCCCATGTGTAAATATTTTGGGATGGCTAACTGATATATGTATAATGAAAGCAATTTCTATTTTAGATTGATAAGCAAGAACTTATATCTAACTTTAGGCATAGTCAGTATTCCTCACTTTGTATATACATTAAAATTTTATTTTAATAACAGCAATGAAAATAAGAAAAAAGCATGAATTACATTGAGATTAAAACCTCAGAAAAAGCTTGCCTGGGCTTTTTGACATGAAGTATGCAGGAAGATAAAACCCAGGGATATCATTAGTGAGGCATGCTGCTTTGTTTTAAAGAGGCATTCTTTTTTTTAATATAATAAGAAAGAACTCTTAATAGCAACTGACTGTAGGCTGCTAAAGAGTTTTTAGAATTAACACATTTTTTTTTTCGATCACTTAGGATGTGAACTTTTTTCTGGAATTGCAGAATGATTGGCATATATGGAACTGAACACTGAATGGCAAACCAATATAAAGTATTTTCGAAAAAGAATAATAGAGACAAAAATTCAAAGAAAGTTCAAACTCCTAGACTAGTTCCAAGGATCACACATGAGGCACACAAAACAAGCAGCCTTCAACTTTGAGAAATGGAGATGGCTGACCCCTTAGGCAGGTAAATCAGAGCCCCGCTTTCCTGCCCCCCGCCTCCCAGGTGGAGAAGTCTTGAGGATAGAGTGGCAGAATTTCTTTCTTTACTTAATAAAATAAAAATTTACACATCTCCAAATATAATTTTAATCATTTTTTCAACAATAAAGTGCTTACCCCTCTATTTATCCAGTTGTATGCAGTCCATTTCCCTTCTATATGCTAATGTTTTCATTAGCACTGAGATTTCTGCAGGATCAGATGCACATGTTGGTTATCTGAGTGCCTGTATCCTTTTCTGGGTCATATAAAAAAGTCTACTTGAACCTGTGACTGACTTTTTATTGATTAAACTTCTATATAGATCCTCTATTATACACTAGTTTCAGACCAAGAAATGTACCAGCAAGAAGGTCATGTTTCTGGGACTTCCCTCGTTGTCCAGTGGGTAAGACTCTGCGCTCCCAATGCAGGGGGCCCAGGTTCGATCCCTGGCTGGGGAACTAGAGCTCGCATGCCGCAACTAAGAGCCTGCATGTTGCAACTGAAAGATCCCGCATGTCCCAACTAAAAATCCCACATGACGCAACAAAGATCCCACGTGCCGCAACTAAGACCCAAGGCAGCCAAAATAAATTAAATAAATAAATAAATATTAAAAAAAAAAAAAGACGGTCATATTTCTTTGCTTTTCCAAATCAAGATAAATTGAGCTTGAGAACCTCATTCTCTAAGAAGTCATTATTAGTCATTTAGGGGTGATTGAAGAACCTCTGGCTTACAGGATCCAATAAAAAGGAGGATTCTGGCTTGGTCCTTGCGAAGGAACCTGGTGATCATCTGTGTAGTGTTAAGAAAGAGAAGTGCAGAGTACTGTGAGGGCAAATAATATAATTGGTGAGCCAGCTGAGGGGTCAAGGAAAGCAGCCCTGAATAAGTGGCATTTAACAAGAGACATGAAGAAGAGTAGGATTTAGTTGGGCTGAGGTAGGAGATGAGGGAACAAGGAGCACATTCTAGGAAGAAGGAACACCATGTGGGAGACCTGGAAGCAGAACAGAGCCTGGAACTGAGAGAAGTCCAGGGTCCTCTCAGCACACTGATGTCACCCAACAACCAACATGAACTGAACCCCCCAGGGCGGGCCACCCCAGACTATAAAGACACAGGAAACCTGGCTCCTGCTCTCAGTCTGGGCATGGAGCTGGGAAGAAATGAGCTGAGGGTTGTAGAGAGGTAAGCAAGCAAAGTGGGAGACATGAGGGAGTACCAACGCATTCTGAGAGGCTTTGGAGAAGAGGGGATGACAAGTTTGACTAGGAAAGGGCGTTCCCAGGCAAAGGGAACCCCACATGTGCAAGGAAAGGCCCACCAGGTCAGGGAACTTCTTGCAGTCTGAAATGCAGGATGGAGGGTGCATGAATGGTGGGAATGGAGAGGGAGACAGAAGCCAGATCAGGAAGGACCTGTGTGCAAAGCTCAAGAGTCTCAACTGTAGCCGGTAGGTCAGTGGTTCTCAGTGGAGGTGACATCACCTCCCTGGAGGCATTCTGGACTTTGTGTATGGAGTGTTTGGTTGTCAAAATGATGGGAGGGGATGTGCAACTGGTATTTATTTAGTGGACAAGAATCAAGGATGCTGGGCATCCTGAAATGAGAGGGACACTCGCACACAATGAAAAACTCTTCCATATTCAGAAGGATTCAGGAGGATTCACATGGGCAGTACATCTGTTTATAATGGTCTGAGCTGAGAACCTAACTCGGTGGTGGCCGTGGTTTTGTTTGTTTTGTATGGATTTCGTACACTAGATTTTTCAGGAATGAAACTTCCTTATAAATCAGGGAACTTTGTTTTGTCTAGAGCTTTACCAAGACTTGTCTCCATTTTGGAAAATCTTGTCACCAGTGGCAATGCTTCTTGTGGTATCTGAGCTGCCAGTAATACACAAATGCTCAGCTGTATGTGTAGCTGTCACGTCCACGGCATTTTGGCATTGGCCCTTGACCACTTCACTATGTCCTCCCATGTAGTCCTGGGCAAGCATTTGTGGTTGAAATGCATACAATTTTATTTTTCTTATTAGTCATCAATTTAATACACATCAGTGTATACATGTCAATCCCAATCTCCCAATTCATCACCCACCCTCACCCCCCTGCCGCTTTCCCCCCTTGGTGTCCATACGTTTGTTCTCTACATCTGTGTTTCAATTTCTGCCCTGCAAACCGGTTCATCTGCACCATTTTTCTAGGTTCCACATATATGCGTTAATATATGATATTTGTTTTTCTCTTTCTGACTTACTTCACTCTGTATGACAGTCTCTAGATCCATCCACGTCTCAACAAATGACCCAATTTCGTTCCTTTTTATGGCTGAGTAATATTCCATTGTATATCTGTACCACATCTTCTTTATCCATTCGTCTGTCGATGGGCATTTAGGTTGCTTTCATGACCTGGCTATTGTAAATAGTGCTGCAATGAACATTGGGGTGCATGTGTCTTTTCAAATTATGGTGTTCTCTGGGTATATACCCAGTAGTGGGATTGCTGGGTCATATGGTAATTCTATTTTTTAGTTTTTTAAGGAACCTCCATACTGTTCTCCACAGTGGCTGTATCAGTTTACATTCCCACCAACAATGCAAGAGGGTTCCCTTTTCTCCACACCCTCTCCAGCATGAAATGCATACAATTTTTATCATAATTCATTTTAAGATATTGCCTTTACTTTACAGTTAAGGCACTAAGCTTAGTTTTGTGTTTGTAGAATGGTTATATTATCTACAGATTTTATTTCTGAAGAGTAAATGGTTTGGGAATATATACTTGAGAGAATCATTAGGTAGGTAACAAATGAAGCTATGTGTGTTGATGAGACCGAGCAGAGACCACATATAAAACAGTGGTCAGTTTTTGTGGGGTTTCAGACACCTTTGAGAATTTAATGGAAGCTATGAACCCATTTCCCATGAAAACAAACAAGCACACAGATCCCAAACCAATCACACAGTGTCAGTGGTGTTCTCAGAGGTCAGGGGAGCCTAAGCTCAGCATGTAGCTGGAAAGGAGTGTTTCTGGCATGCTTTCTTCTCAGAGATGTAGCGCTATTCTGCCTGTTGTATACATTACAATACAGAGATCAGCTTACCTTCCCAGAAGGAGAATCTTCTCCCTACCCATATGAGCAGATATATTTTGTTTAATGAATAATAATTGTAACTGAGCCCTATGGGGCCTTACCAGGACAAACTGTCCCCCGTGAATATCGCCTTCCTCTTGCTTCCTTCATCACAGTGCCGTGGGCCAGCAGCACCTGGTCGGTGGCGAACACTTGGGACTGTCCCTGAGACAAAGGTGCTCAGGTTGCTGCTGGACTGAATCCAAGAGCTGCCACTGGCCAGGAGCCAATGTGCCATGGGTGAGGTGCCCACTCGGGACTGCCATCCCATCTGGGGTGCCAAAATTGTTACCCAGGCAAACTTGGGTCCCTTCACCCACAGGCAGTAAAGCCAATCTATTGACAACAGGCTGTGGTAAAGGAAAGGGTACTGTTTATTGCAGGGCGCCAAGCAAGAAGTTCAGGCCTTTTAAACATTAGCTGCCTGAACTCTGCTTGGCGCCCTGCAATAAATGCTACACTTTTCTTCATCACAACCCAGTGTCAATAGATTGGCTTTACTGCAAGTGGGCAAAGGGACCCAAGTTTGGTTGGGTAACATAATCACCTTGAGTGAGGTCTGGAGGTTCGACTCCTCCTGGGAATGCTTGAGTAGCAGTAGATGGCCGTTAGAAGGCTGGATTCCAATGACCGAAAGCCTACTGCTTCACTAATTGGCGATTCCCCATTCCGTGATCCTCAGAAGACCCACCTCACCTCTGACTGCTGCAGCCTTTTTTACTGGCCAAACTCGTCGCTGGTTTTGCTCTTTCCTTAGGACTTTTTTCTTCAGAAGGCCCCTAATGCACCGTGTTAACAATCCTCCAGATGGAAATACCGGAAGTACCTGAATCCCAGCAATGAACACCACTTGGGCTCAATCTAGAACGTTCCCTCCATTCCTCTTTTTTCCTACTGTGCACTCCACAACCACCAAGATCATAGCTGTGATATATTAAAGCACGTATGCTAGTGGAAACTAGAAAATTTGGGGGAGATTTATAATGGAAACATACAAATTTTTGTTTTCTGTCATGTTACATTGTCTACTCTCTTTTTAAGTAAAACAAAATTTATCAACTACAAAATTTATCATTCTCCAAAGTGATTCAGTCACCACTTAGCATCAATAAAAATGAACGCGATTCTATCATCCACATGCAAGTCTTTAAGCATTGTTAGATATTTCATTTCTATGGAATCCAACCATAATTTTATTAAAAATCAATGCCAATACCCCAAACTAAACAAACCAAAATCAAAGCAAAACCATCAAAACACAAGAAGAAAGAAGTACTTGCATTCCGGGGAGAGGGAGAGAGGGAGGATGGAAACAAACTACAGTTAGTAACAGACAATTTAACTGTGTATCTTTAATCTCCTGAATTCAGTTACTGTTTAAATGAAAACATGAAGTAGCAAAAACATGAGAGTCAAACAATAGAATCTTTCCCACTGAGAAAAAGAAAGTAAATGTGGGAAACTTCTTCCCTCAGGACAAAACAGATACTAAAAAAAGCTGATCCTCACAGCGTGGCGGCGGTAAGGAGGATGCAGCGGGAAGGGTTGGGGGTGCTGGATAAGTAATTTGGAACTACACAGGCTCCCCTAACTCTCCTGAGTTCTGATACTTCACTCCCACCCCCAACAATCTGCCCATATTTAGATACCCCATGATGGAAAGCTACTGTTACTCACAGAAATGAACTGACTCCTCTAAGCATACTGGGACAGAAGAGACAGCCACCAATCACTGTTCCAGGGTATCTGTGTATAACATCTACTTCTTTCCTTACAGGAAAAAAAAAAAAGAAAAGGAAAAATAAATTCACCAGGAAACAAAATATGCAAAGACCAATATATATCTTTGAAACTTGTAATTAACAATTGATTTTTGTTCTTGGATATGTATCCCTTTAACTTAAATAATTTAGCATAGAATCTAGGACATAGTAGATGTTCAATAAATATTTGCTGAATACATGAATGAATGAAAATATATTACATAGCTGATATTCTTAAATTGAGGACATCAAAGTTATTATTTCTCTTCCAATGAATTAAGTATGACTCCTGCCAGAGTAATTTTAACTTGCATTCAGTACACTTGAGGATGCTAGGAACTACATTTAGTATCTTTAAAAAAACCAAATCTGTACACAAAGCAAACATGTATTGGGCACCTACCATGTCTAAGGCTCTGTGCTTGGCCATGGTGGGTCACTACAGAAGCGCAAGACAAGGTCCTGTCCTCAAGTTACAAGTCTACTTCTCCCTCCTGCTCCAGGGGATGTAAAACATCAGCCAAATTAGTGAGGCAGCTGAGCCCACGGCAAATGCCCTTCATGTGAGAACATCCTTGGCTGTCTGGCCATATCAGAGGGGACCATGAGCCCAAACACTGATGACAGAAGGAAGGACCAAAGGAGCACTGAATCAGATGAGGAAGTAAGAGAGCCAAATGGAAGGGAGAAATGTGAAGTGATAAGCCTTCTGCCCTCCCTGAATTAAAGGTCCATCGTTCTCCGGCTCTCAAAAAACTTCCATATGTTCTGTCAGCTGTCCACAAAGGTGACTGAAATGTCAGACCAGTGCTGAAAGGGTCAATGTGGCTTTTTAAAAAGGAATTCTCCTTTTAAACTTAGATATAATATTAATACTTGTTAAATATTATACTTATTTAATAATTTAATAATACTTATTAAATAATATACTCAGCAAATATTAGAGTACTATTTCACTGTATGTTTATAGCAGTTTGTTTATCCATTTACCAGTTGATAAACATTTCCATTTTTTAACAAGTATGAATAAAGCCACTGTAAACATTTGTGAACAGGTTTTTGTGTGGATATATATCTTACTTTTTCTTGGGTAAGTATCTGGAAGTGGGATTTCTGGGTCATATGGTAAGTGTACATTGAACTCTTTAATAACTGCCAAGCTGTTTTCCAAAGTGTCTGTACTGTTTCACACTAGTACCAGTGATGCATGTGAGTTCCAATTGCTCTGTATCCTCACCAGCACTCAGTGTTATCAGCAGCTCCTTTAATTTTTATTTAATGGGTAGTGATATGTTGTTGTGGTTTTAATTTGCATCTCTCTGATGTCTGATGATGTTGAGCACCTTTTCATATGCTGAGTGGATAGGTGGTTTGGAACTACATTAGTTGGCATTTGTCTTGAATCTTCATTTGTTTTATAACCTTTGATACTTTGCTGGACAAATTAAAATTACATTTGGTGATAATTTAAGACCTAGAATGATGTTATTTTCCTCCACAGTGTATTTTCCCCCTGCAAAACACCTAAGTAGATTAGCAGTCTAGGACCAAGATTTGAGTTTTTGTGCAGATTGGGCTAAAATCCAGATCCCATGCCTGCAGGATGTAGCCTTTGAGTGTTTCAAGTCAGAAAAAGGGATATTATACTACGGCCTCTCTGTTTTGAAGGAGATGAATGCCAGTTTCCAAATCTTCACGCATCTGAGTCCTCAAAAGCTTAGCTTTGTGTCTCAACTGCTTCCAGTGAGTTGCCAAAGAGCCTCAGAGCCAAATTTCAGCTCTTGGCCTTTGGGTTACAGAGTGGGTCATTTCCCAAGGTCTCAGTGAACCGCTGCTTGTCAATTTTCTTCTCATCATCAGTAAATCATCCTGTCCAAAAAGGCTTTGACTCACCTCTTTAATGCTAATTGTTTCCTTGTTCTAATCTCTTAATATCTCGGTAGGTCTCTGATGCTTGTAAGAATGTGTGTGTGTGTGTGTGTGTGTGTGTGTGTTTTGTGTGTGTGTGTGTGTGTGTGTGTGTTTCAGCTTTTTAAATTGCCTTCAACTGGGAGGCTTGGTTGGAATCATCTAGTATGCCAGTCCTGGAATCTGGAATATAGGCTAATACTCTAATGGGGAAAATAAACAAGTAAATATATATTGTGTCAGGTGGTAAAATGCGCTATAGAGAAAAATAAGGTGGAATAAAGGATACAGGAAGACCAGGGAGGAGGGAAAGAGTACTCAAGAAAGATATTTCCAAAATGATAACATAGGAGCAAATAACCTTGAAAAGTGAGAGAGGTATTTGTTCTAGGAAATCTGGGGTGTGTCTGGAACAGAATATGTACAAGGAGGCAGGCAACAAGAGATAAAAGTATGAGGTAGCTGAGGGCAAGGTCATGTAGGGCCTTGCAGGTCATATTGCCTTTGGATTTTACTCTGAATGAGATGAGGAGCCATTAAAAGTTTTGAGCAAAAGAGTAACTTGATTTTACCTGCAATTTAGATCATTGTTGCTTCTATGTGGAGAACAGACTGTAGTCGGGGGGAGTCCAGTTGGGGAGTTTTTGAAATACTTCAGGTGAGGGAGTGAAATACAGTGGAAGCCTAGACCAGGAAAATAGCAATGGAAGTGGTGAAAAGTGCTCAGATTTTTGATAAATAGTATTTTCAAGGTAAAGCCAATAGGATTTACTGATGGAGGTGGAGTGTCAGAGGAAGACAGAAAATAAGGTTTTGGCAGCTAGAAAGACAGAGCTAGCATTTCCTGAGATGAAGGATGTCAGTGGAGAATCAGGAGTTTGATTTTGGACAGGTTGAGTTTGAGATCCCTACTAGATATTTAAGTCAAGATTTGAGTAGATGGTTGACCATGAGACCTCAATTTAGGAAAGAGGGCTAGAAATGTAAATTTGGGAATCATTGGTGTATAGATGCTTTCAAAGCTAAGAGACTGGGGATGGTATTACAGACGGAATAAACAAAGAGCAAGAAATGAAAAGGTTTTAGGGCTACACCCTGAAATTTTTAACACTTAGCAGTCAGAAGATAAAGGGGAATTGACCAGCCAGTGGAATAGAAGGAGAACCAAGAGAAAGTGATGTCTCAAGCCAAACGAAGAAAGTGTTTCAAGAAGGAAGCATGGTCACCAGTTCTCAGAGGTACAAGTAAAGCCATGAAGTGAGCAATGTTCAGGTCATTGGGCTATTTCAGTAGACTAATGAGATTAATAAAGTGAAAATGGTTCTTCTTTTTTTTAAAGAAATAACATTTATCAAGCTTAACAGAAAAGGTACTATTTATTATACCAACATGAGATTTACTAATTTTCCTCCAAGGCAATTAATGTGAATTTCATTGATAAGCCAGTTGCTCAAACATGCTTTACTTATTTGGAATAATCTCATCATCAGTTAAATTAGGGCTTTTAGCACAAAAAAGAATGAAATAATGTCATCTGCAGCAACATGGATGGACCTAGAGATTATCATACTAAGCCAAGTAAGTCAGAGAAAGACAAATACCATATGATATCACTTATGTGTGGAATCTAAAATATGACACAAATGAACTTATTTATGAAACAGAAACCAACTCACAGATATAGAAAACAAACTTATGGTTACTAAATGGGAAAGGGAGTAGGGGAGGGATAAACTAGGAGTTTGGGATTAGCAGATACAGACTACTATATATAAAATAGATAAACAATAAAGTCCTACTGTATAGCACAGGGAACTATATTTAATATCCTGTAATTTATTATTAATTTTTTCAACCATAGTGGAAAAGAATATGAAAAAGAATATATATATATATATATATATATATATATATAAAACGGAATCACTTGCTATACACCAGACACTAACACAACACTGCAAATCAACTATACTTCAATAAAAAAAAATTACGGCTTTTAGTATCCTAGAGAGAGACATACCTTTATTTAAGAAAGAGCGGGCAAATTTTAGAAAAGTAAATCTAAGCAATAAATGTCATTTGACAATATTGGCATTAGAATGGCATTTGTTCTTTTGAGCAAAACCCAAGAAAAAGAATTCTAATAAAACCCTCTTGGCAGCAGTAAATAACAGCCTTGAATGGTGTCAACTCAACAGATAGGAGTGCCTCCCCACCCACACCATGAAAAATGCTCAATTATTTGAAGTGCTATTCCTTTGGCCTCAGAAATAGCTTTGTTTACTTTAATTTCTGAATTTTTTTCATATTCTCAAATTTCTCATATTTATCTAATATTCTCATATCTTGTGATATGAGAGCAGGTGAGTATTATGTAACTTTTGAGCTCTTATACAAAAGTAACATTTGGAATCTTAAAAGAACACAAACAAGCTTTCATGTCTACAAAATCTCGAGCATTTTCATAAACCTTAAGTACTACAATTATTTCTAAATTGTGTATATCTCTATAATTAGTTCTTTCAAACTCTGGTTTAAACATAATTTATTTTCTTTTCTCCACAGAATTATATTTATTCTCTAAATGTCTATGGAGAATAAGAAATTCAATTTTCTTTCATCAAAATGACTTCTTGATTGTCTTTCCATTAAAATTTTTGTTTCAATAAGATATCAAGTAAGTTTAAACTATAAAAGATATTTAAAACTGGGAAGAGTTCCTTTTTCATGCACCCTTTATACCTTTTGTGGACACAGAAAATCTCTTGGTTTGAGGAAAAATGAGGTGAACTAGTAGCATGGATACAATATAACATAGTGGTTAAGAATGATAGTGTTGGACTCACACCTGGGTTTAAGTCCCAGGTCTTCTGCTACCTAACTTTATAACCTTGAGCAAGCCACTTAATCTTTCTTAACCTCATTCCTCATCTGCAAATGAGGATAATAATACCTGCCTCACAGGGTTATTATGATGATTTTATGAGATAATATAGGAAAAGCACTTAACACAGGGTAGGTACTGAATAAAAGATAAGTACTCATCATCATCATCATTATCACTACCACCATCATTAAAAGTGAACAATCTCCAAAGTCAAGTAGTCAAAAAAAAAAATCTAGAGTAAGCATGATCATCACCAAAGGTTGGAATTTGGTTTCACAAGGAAGGTATTTATTTATATTAAGGCTTTAATAATAAAACACACTAAATGGGAAAAGTCGGAATGATTCATTGCATTCCTTATGCTGGAGGTCAGGTATTTTTACATGCACATCTCAGTTAAGCCTGACAACAACCCCAGAAGGGAGTTTGTATATGCCCATTTGACAGATGAGGAAATTGAAGCTCAGAGGGGTGAAGTGATTTGGCCAAGATCATGCAGCTGTTAACTTGAAGAATCATGGCTAAACTTCAATTCATTTGACTACAAAGCCCTGCTTCAACTAAACTTCCATATTAGAGTTACTTTGGGGACTATCCAAACTGGACCACTCATCCTCATCCAGAGTAGATCTGAATCAAAAGCATGAGCTTGTGGGTAGCACAGCCTTTATCAACCGTCAGCTCTTATTCTTTTATCCACAATCCAATCACACCAGAAGAACCCCAGAATTCAGAGGGCTAGTACCACACCTGCTGCCTGCATAGCCTGCCTCTGCCAGCTTTTCTCTGCCTGGAGTTGAAACATTTCAATACCCTGGACTGAGCAAATATGGTGGAGCTGGGTCTGGGCTCGTGGAATCCCCTGCAGTCCCATGAATGCCACCATGATAATTACCAGTCAACTTTGGGTTGAAGAAGTTGCTTGATTCAGCAAGGCTGGCATTTCCCCTGCACAATTCTTTCCAGCTTGTTGGCAGTGGTATCCAGGAGTGGCTGGAGAATTCTGATAACAGCTTGCTGGTTGATTCCAGGAGAAGAGCTCGGATTCTGCTGAAGCCTCATCGGAAGGTGGAGAAACACTGACAAAAAGAAGTTAATGATGACCACTCTGGAAATTCTGACTACCTCCAGGATGCCCTCACAACTATTTATAAAGCATCACCTTGGAGCTAACTGAGACAACTGAAAATGAAACAAATTCCATGAATGGAAATTAACAGTCAGGCTGTGACCCACTTAAGTAAGTAGTTATGCCTCTTGCCAAAGGCCTGCCAGAGAGCACACCCTGCATTTTAATGGCTTGGTGCCTTTGTTTTCATCGCTTTTAGATGGAAATGACACAACTGTCTCCTAATCCCCTTGCACTACTGGGCCCTCTTCTTTCCTTACCTTCATTCTTGGTAGCTTTTTCCAACTATTTAACTACTTCATAAAACACAATAAACAAAGAACTGGAAAAGGTGACTGGCTCAAATAATTGTGGATGTTGACATGTTAAAAGTTATACTTACCAGGCAATATAAAAGCCGTGAACCTTAAGTGAAGACATTGTATATTTCTATAAGTTGTGGGCAAAATTTGGCACTCTCAGGGTGATTTGTAAATGTTCTTCAAGGCCTTCCAAGCTTAGGATCCAATCAACTTCTCCAGTTGCATCTCCATTGTTATTTAATCCCTTGTCTAGCACTGTCCCATAGAAACATAATGGGAGTGGCTTATGTCATTTTAAAGTCTCTAGTTAGCCATCCTAAAAAATTAACAGAAACAGGTAAAATCAATTTTAATAATATACTTTAACCCATTGCATCCAAAATATTTCAACATGTAATCAATGTAAAAAGTTCAAACTTAGAAGCAGGTAGTCTGCACAGTAGCCTAAACCATTGGCTTTGGATTCTGAGAGACCCTGGTTCTAGTTCAGCTCTCCTAGTGACAGGAATTGCAACTTTGGAGAAGTCTCTTAAACTCTCTACACATCATCTGCATGATGGAGATAATAATATCTATCACCCAAGCTTGGTGAAAGAACTTACTTAGATAATGTGCAAAGCTCCTGCAAAATTCTCCATAAATGTTGGTGATGATACTTGCTATCACTACTTTGCTGTTTTGATCATTCTAGCGCAGCCATTCCCATCTATTAAAATATTTAGAATGGCTTCTTCATGTCAGTGGCAATTTTCTTTATTGCCACAGCCAAACAAATGGCAATAGAAAATAGTATTTCTTCCAACTCTAAAGGGCTCCCTCCCAAAACAGCCACTTAGAAACAAGAGCTGCTGAAAAGTGATGGATGCCCTCCCTTCTCAGCCCATAGCAGGAACTGGCTTGTGTAGCAACATCAGTGTGAACTAAGAAGAACCAAGCCCCAGACACATCCTTTGCCAGGGGGCTCCCGGTGGAGTTCTTGCAAACTGTTCTACAGTGTGCTGTGGGTGAAATTCAATTCTAAGCTCTAGTTGTGTGACTAAAAGCCTAAAGGAGCAAAAAACTAAAAAACAAAAGCAAAAACAAAAACAACAACAAAAAACAAAAGAAAAAAACAGCCTCAGAGTCTTGCTTGCTTTGAAAGACTTGTTTGCTTCTGGCAACAAGAAATGTATGGCTCCAGGAGGGCCAAAGGGGCCAAGAGAGGCATTTCCATTTTGTAACTTTCTTACTAGCCAAACATAGAGGAGAGGTTTTCAAATAAATGTACCTTCATGAGGAATAAGAAATCACAGTAGAAAGAAAAAAAAAAAAGAAGCACACGGTTGATTGGCCATCTCTGCTCAGCAACACACATTTAGATCAGCGGTTCCCAACTTTGTTGGCACCAGGGACCGGTATCGTGGAAGACAATTTTTCCATGGATGGGGTGGGGGTGTTCAGGCGGTAATGCCAGCGTTGGCTCGCCCGCCACTCACCTCCTGCTGTGCAGCCCGGTTCCTAACAGGCCGTGGCCTGGTACCAGTCTGTGGCCTGGGGTTTGGGAACCTCTGATTTAGAGGTCTTGTCAGAAAATGGTATGTGCTCATAGGACCCACCTTCCTCGAAGTCACACCTTTACATGATAAGCTTATTCTGAAAACAGTATTGCTCATTTCCATGCGGGCTTAGCATTGCTATCACACTGGTCAGAGCACTTGGATAAGCTTCATTGCTCAGGATCCTGGATCCTTGACTGATCAGGTGTCACTCAAGGAACTGGTGCACAAAATAGATAACTTAGAGGTCAAGAGCCTGGCTTTGAGCCAGACAGACTCACCATTAGAATCTTGGCCCTGGTTGTAATTAGTTTGTGATTTTTTTTTTTTCTTTTTGGCTGCGCCGTACAGCATGCAGGATCTTATCAATAGTTCCCCCACCAGGGATTGAACATGTGCCCCCTGGATTGAGAGCACAGAGTCTTTTTTTTTATTATTATTATTCTTTTTAAAATTATTTATTTATTTATTTGGCTACGTTGGGTCTTAGCTGCAGCATGTGGGCTCTTCATGGTAGCGCACGGGTTTCTATCTAGTTGTGGTGCACAGGCTCCGGAGCACACAGGCTCAGTAGTTGCAGCGCACGGGCTCGGTAGTTGCAGCACGCGGGCTCTAGAGAACGCAAGCTTAGTTGTCCTGTGGTATGTGGGATCCTAGTTCCCCGACCAGGGATCAAACCCGCACCCCCTGCATTGGAAGGCAGATTCTTAACCACTGGAATGCCAGGGAAGTCCTTAGCTTATGATCTTGACAAATTATTCTCTAAGCCTCAGTTTCTTCTTCTATAAACTACAGAATAAAAGATATCTACTTCATAGGATTGTTATAAGAATGCCTATAAAGTGCAACATAGTGCCTGGTACATGGTAAGATTTCAATGTTCAATGTTTTCCCATACAAGACTGGTGGGAGTATGTCTTACCAGTGTCCAGAAAATGAAACTAGAAAATTGACAAATGACAACAATCTATCCAATCCCCAAAAATTATACAACCAGAGAAGATTGCAGCAAGACCACATCCTGGCTCCACACAAAGTTCCTGAAGAAGAAAAACACCTATGCTGAAGAAGCACAGTCTGGTAGAGCTGGAAGTGCCCTTAGAGACCATTTAGTCCAAGTATTTATTTTCCAGATAAAGAAACGAAACCTCTGAGAGGTAAAGTAACTTACCCCATGTCAAGAACTAGACGCAGGGTTGGAGTTCAAATCCAGGTTTCTTGATTTTTAATTCTGTGATAAGTTCAAGTGTTTTTGTGGTTAAAACAACTCCTAAACTGGCAGGACATGAATCACCATCGTAAAAACCTCCCGTATTTCTAGTTCATCCCATTAACTATTCATTTGAGATTGTATAATTGTATCCCAAGATGCTCTTTCAATAGCAAACAGAGAGCAAGTGCTTATAAGAAGGCACCTTAGAAGGAAGTGTCCATTCTACCGACCCTGCAAGCCATCATCATCATGGCAAAAATAAATAACCAATACAAAATGTAGACAGGTTGGGATATAGCACCCCTGAACAGAGGACTTGATGCAATGGTCCCTCAAAAAGCAAGTATCTTTATGCTTATTACAGACAGTCCAGAAAAACACCAACTCATTTTCTGCAAGGCTTCTCCAAGGCTCTGTGAAATCAGACAGCTATATCTGTGGATGATCTCAGTGCTATTGTCTGGGCTGTGAAAAGTGGGAAAGTTGTTTATTGCCATCCTCAGTGCCTGGCCTCTGTTGGCTCTCTGTAAATATTCACAAGTGAATGAAGGAAAGATCCATCCTAATGGCATAACCATGGATCTTCACCAGTGTCATGGGGATAATGTATTTTAAGTATCTTCAATCATTTCCTCAGTAACTTTTGAGTAATCCAGGTATTATTTTCTTTCTTTCCCATGCATCCATCTGCCTTAAAGATAGGTCAAGGGTCATATTGTCCTAGGGAAGGAGGAGGTCAGTATCACACCAACAAAAGTGTTTTTTAAAATTTAATAGTGATAAAGACTTGAAAGCCAAATGTTGCAGAGAGAAAAAAAAATTATAAATTCTAAAATCTCCTTTTTAAATAGGAGATAATGATTATATGTCTGAAAATACATAGTTTTTCTCTAAGCTGTGGGTAGAGTGGACTCAGAGGTAACCCAAGGAAAGTTCCTATAAGACAGGAATAGAAAATAAATTTGTTAAACCAAAAGAAGAAGAAAAGAGAGGCAAGAGGTCAGACGCTAGGGCCCTGGCTTCCCCTGCCCACCTTTGCTTCAAATTGGCACCTTAAAGGCTGTGCAAAAGAAAACTCCAGAAAGTTTGTGAGAAGGAAAACCAGAGGCATTTGTGCCCCACTCCGAATTTTGGGATTTGGAAGGAGATTGCCTCACAGAGTACACCGTGTCAACGGGGGGTATGACAGCAGCACAGACGAAGACAAAAGAGAAGTTATACAAAATAAAGGAGCTATACTTGTTGCACTGCTCAATGTTTATTTTGTTAAATTTTAACCCTAGTTTACAAGTAGGTCCGCTTAGGTTTGACTGATTTCAGGAGTGCCCCTGAGGCCCAGGTTTAGAGTCTGTAGCCTGTGTGAAGGATTGCTGTAGATTGACACTTCCTTCTGTTCCCGATGGACAAGATTCTGCCCAGAATCGACTGTCCCACAGTAGAATTAGTCAGCCTGTTCTTCCTTTGCTGTTGGTGTTATCACGTTCACCTCCCTTTTGCAGCAGCGTGGTATAATCATAGGCAGATAGACCTGGGTGCTCAGCCTGGCCCTACCAGTTAGTTGTTAACTGTCTGACCTTGGGCAACTTTCTCTGAGCCCCCAATTTTTATTATAATAAAATAACAAAATAATCATGAATAATTATAACACTTCAGGGTTTACTAAGTGAAAAGCCCTTTACAAAGCATATAATATACATTATCTCATTTAATTCTCACATTCACCATGTGCGAGGTAGGTACTATGTTTAGCCTCACGTTACAAAAAAGAAAACCTGCCCAAAGCTGCACAGCTAATAAGCAGCAGTAGGAACTGAATCTGGGTCTGGCTGACTACAGAGCTTGGTGGCTATATAGGAGGACCCCATGACAGGGCAGATGTCCCGAGCACCTCAAAGCATAAGGACTCCTCCTATGTAATTTCCCTGCTAGTCTGTGTCAGTAGTTGGTCCTGAATAAGATCAGCATTGACCCTTGTGTGATCTAGGTAACTCTTTTCTGTGTGTGTATACAACTTTTAAACAAGTCCCACATTTATTCTGACAAAAATATTTGGATATGTATCTATGACTTATCACTTTCCATTAGGCTCCATATTGGGGCTGAGGTCACATCACTGCAAGCTCCCCTAGATCTAGAGTCAGATGCCTGCTGATGAATGCGTGCAGCAGCGTACCTTAAAGCCCATGACAGCCGGGCGGTTTCCCAGCTGCTGAAATTAGCCTGCAGGATCTTTGCAGGCAAAGGTGTTATTTCAGGACAGCAGTATGGCAAGTGATTAGAACACAGACCCTCCCATCCTCTAACGTCCAAATAGCCCATGCTCCTGTTTGACACTATTGCATAGGTGGCCTGTATAGAACGCAAGCATCTATTTATTTGCTAAATCAACAAATATTCATGCAATACAATTCAGGAACTGAATGATAATGACCTTCTTTTAATACATCTAAATGATAATAAAACAAATTATCTTCTTCATAGGACTGTACCACATTTTAGTTAGCAAATTCATTTACTGTCAATGATTTCGTTACCTGCTAAATTCTTCTGTGGGAATCATTTAGAGTTACTGGTAATAATGCTTCTTAATGAATTACTATGAGCAAAGGTATGACTCAATAGCCCAGAATGGAAAGAACTTTCTTTTCTACCTTGGGAATATTCAAAACAGAAGAAAACTTAGAATGTATTTGTTCCACACCACAAACCGCCCTGTGGCATAATTTACAAATCAGGAAGTAGGCTCAGAGAGTTAATATCATTTTCAACGTCACTCAGTAGGTTAGAGGTACAGCCAGGGTTCCTGCCTTCCTGGGCAGCAAAATTATGTCACTTCACCACACTGTACAACTGTAGCAGTAACTGTGAACAAGTAAGTCACTACTCCACATTTGGGGAAATGGAACTTAGAAGTTATTACTCAGGGTATATTCACAGAAAGAATTCAATTTATTGAATAGAAAGTAGAGATGTGCTGGAAACCAAATTCAAGAGGAATTTATTGAACCTTCAACATGCCAGATACCCAGAATCTCATTCGGCTGTACCACAGTTCATGAGATTGATATAATTGCCCCATTTCACAGCAGAGGAAATGGGCTTAGAGAGGGCATGAAGTGACCCAGTTCACACAGTAAGTAATGGACTTTGTGACTGCAGCCCAGGTCCTTTCTACTGCCTCACAGTAACAGTTTATTAAAGCTTCCATAAGCACTCCCAAGGGGGAGAACTCAGGAGCTCCTTGGCTCTATAAATGTCCAGATACTACATCATGCAATATATCCACTACCCCTTTAAGGTAAAGGCACAGCATTCAGCTCATGGCCCTTACCATTGAGGAATTATTCTTCCTTCTTGTTGATGAACTGAAATTATTCAGAAAGCTCTCGGATAAAGTGTGACTGCTGGCACGAAATATAATGCTAGGTGGAATAATAGTAAATTACAAACTCAAGCATCTTCCCTACTGTTCCAGCTTAGAAAGCTTATTACAACACAGATAAATCCTCTAACTAGCTCAGAAAAAATATAAACATCAGCTCCTGCATTTTACCCATATTGATAGCTGGTCTCATGTCAAATGGGTTTGCAATTTAGTGTGCAATAGTAAAACCTCTAAATCTACCATCTTTGGCTTGCATTTGATTCCCCTCAAATGCTCAAAGTCTCCACCATTCATTCCCATGCCAGCTGGGAATTTATAACTTTTTACGAATCTCCCCTGCCTCTTACAGATCAGCTTCTTTTTTTGCATTTATTGTATCAGGTTGTTATGTATGCTGGAAACCTTTAAATATTTCAAGTTGTAATTTAGCAAACTATAGAGAAGCCAGAAATAGAAGTTGGGATTTAAAAAATTCTTCTTATAAGAAAGAGTTAGAAATGCACTAACCCAAAGAGGAAAAGACTGAATCTCCTGCACAAATTTGGGGACCTGCTGGATATACTGTTCTTGCAAGGGGAACCCTGTTACCCATAGCATGTAGCAGCAAAGGGCGTATCATGGATATTGCCCCGTTGTCCCTCCTTCAAAGTTTCTCCTGCCAGAGCCAATGCCCTTCTCTTCTGCTTTTTTTCCCCTAACTTCCCATTCCCTCTGCACCTCCAGTGCAGTACAGTTATGGCCGTACCCCCAGCCACTGGTACAGCTCTTACCATGAAAACCAATGACCTTCCAGCTGTTGAATCTATTGGACATCCTTCAGTCCTTATCATACTTGACTTTTAGGCCATACTGTCTATTGTTTCCTCCTTCTTAAAACTCTCTTCTTGGGCTCTCCTGGTGGCTCAGTGGTTAAGAATCTGCCGGCCAATGCGGGGGACACAGCCCTGCTCCGGGAAGATCCCACATGCCACGGGGCAACTAAGCCCATGCGCCACAACTACTGAGCCTGCACTCTGGAGCCTGTGAGCCACAACTACTGAGCCCATGCGCCTAGAGCCTGTGCTCTGCAATGAGAAGCCACCGCAATGAGAAGCCTGCACACTGCAAGGTAGAGTAACCCCTGCTCGCAGCAACTAGAAAAAGCCCACGTGCAGCAACTAAGACACAACGCAGCCAAAAACAAAAAAATTTATATATAAAAAAACCTCTCTTCTTTAGGTCAATAATTATTATTATTGTCATTATCGTTATTATAAGTTTGCATCAGTAGAGTGCTTACAATATATAAGGTGGTGTGTTAAACATTTTACATGCATTCTGTCCTTGAATACTCATAAGCCCATGGGGTAGATGTTATTATTATTCCTATGTTAAGATGAAGAAATTGAGTTACTTGTCTTAGGTGACAGAGCTAGTAAATGACAGAGCCTGATTTTTGAACCCAGGTTTTCCTAATTCCAGAACCCATGTTCATAAGCATTATGGTACATTGCCTCATAAGGTTTTCAAGAGAGTAAATATATGGAGACCTCAGCACCATTAAAGCTAGCTCTAGATTGCAATTAGTTTTTCCATTTTTGAGCTGGAGCAATGTTCAGAAAATAAAATCTCTTTTTTTGTGGAAAGAAAACTAGATAATCCTATATCAAAAATGATAAAATGTGAGAGTAAATATAGACTGTAAAAGTAACATCAAATGAATTCTAATCTTTTAGAAACAAATTAAAGTAAAATGGAAAAGAGTTTGATTGTCTGCAAGACTTTTCCCCACATCTTGTTTAAAATGGTATTTGGTTTGCTGTCTATGGCAGACTCTGGAGATGTCTGTCCACACCCCCTGCCCCATGATCCCTGCCTGTTGGTGTTCACACCTTGGGTAATTCTCTCCCGTTGAGTGTGGGCAGGACCTGTGACCTGCTTCTAACCAATGGAATATAGCAAACATGATGGGATGTCAGTTCCATGACTAGATTACATTTTATGAGACCCCATCTTGCTAACACACTTTTTCTAGAGATTCTATCTGCTGGCTTCGTGAAGTAAGTGGCCATGGTGGGAAAACCCATGGGGAAACTGAGGGTGACCACTTGGAATAGCCAACAAGAAACTGGAGCCCTCAGTGCTACAACTACAAGGAAATTAATTCTGCCCCAAATCTGAGTGAGCTTGGGCAGATTCTTCCCTAAGCAAGCCCCCAGATGAGAATGCAGCCCAGACGATGCCTTGATTGTAGCCTGAGCAGAAGACACAACTAAGTCAAGCTGTGACTCACAGAAGCAGTGAGATAATAAATGTATATGGTTTTAAGCTGCCACCGTTGTGGTAATTTGACATGCAGCAATGGATAACTAATACACAGCCTCACTCATGGCCTTTCCCAAAATTCCACAAAAATTATTATGGAACGACAAAAAACTGGAAGAAAAATATAACAAGACTGAATGTCAATTTATTCAGAATCTTGAAGAGACTGTCTCTAACTACAAAGCCAATGAAACTAGGTTGAAAAGAATCTGTTCTATGTCAATTGTTCTATGCACTAAAAGAACAGTAATTGTTATCTATTCCTGCATAATAAATCACCACACATATTGTATGATTCCATTTATATGAAATGTCCAGAATAGACAAATCCATAAAGGCAGAAAGTAAATTAGTGATTTTCAGGGGATGACAGGGGGGAAGAATTAGGAGGTACAGGATTTATTTTTGGGGTGATGAAAGTATTCTGGAATTAGGCAGTGGTGATGGGTGCAGTTCATGAGTATACTATTAAAAACCACTGAATTATACACTTTAAAATGGTGAAAATGTAAATGGTACATAATATTAATTTTATCCCCCCAAAATTAATAAAAATAAATAAAATAAACAGTTATTGTTTCTCAAAGATTCTGTGGGTCAAGAATTTGAGAGTGAAAAAAAAAAAGAAGAATAACATACAAAAATTAATCATAAGGAAGAGAAAGGCTTTGTAGTATAAACACCAGGTCATGAAGAGATGTGACAAACAATAAAATATATATGTCTATCCATTTAAAAAAAAAAGAAAAAGAATTTGAGAGGGATTGGCTGTGAGATTCTGACTTGGGGTCTCTCATAAGTGGTCAATATGTCAGCCTGGGGCTACAGTCATCTGAAGAAGCCTAGACTCAACTGGACTAGAACTAGAGAATTTTCTTCAAAAGTAGTTCACTCACTTGGCTATCAAATTGGTGCTGGTTGTTGGTGGGAGGCCTAAGTTCCTCTCAATGTGAGTTTTTTTCACAAGGCTGCATGAGTATACTCACAACTCAGCAGCTGGCTTTCCCCAGAAAAAGTGTATACAGCAGAAACCAACAAAACCTTGTAAAGCAATTATACTCCAATAAAGATGTTAAAAAAAAAAAAAGACAGCAAGGCAGAAGATGCCACATCCTTTATTTCCTGCCTCAGAACACACATCCTACACTTTTGCAGAAAGTAAGAGGTTTTGTTTAGATTCTTACCACTTTTCTTTCCCTGTTAAGAAAGCCAAGGTCTTTACCAACTAGAATACTGAGAATACACCCATCTATTGTAGGAACTATATATATATATATATATATATATATATATATATATATATATATATATATATATAATCTCCAGAATATTATCCTCTATCACCTGTTTATTCTACTTTTTCTCCATTGTCAGCAACTATAACTCCCATGAACCGTGTAAACATGAAGAAGTGGGGAATGGAAGAGGTTAATGGCCCCTTTTGTGAGTAAGATTTCCACACACATTGTTCAAAATGCATTGGTTAATTCAAAACCAAAACCAAAACCCAAAGTGTAAAAAAGGAGACATTTTGGCCAACTTCTGCAAGCTTCTGATGACTTCAGGCTCCTCCATGAAATAATGCTTTGTTTCAACCCGGTGATTGCCTCTATCCTTGGAATTATTAGGAAAATTTGATGAGGAATAAGATCTATGATTCACGTGAGTCTGCTATGACTTTTGTGTTAGTATAAAGATTGAAAGGGTAAACCATGTTCCAGACAAGCCTAATAACAATAATAATATCACTTACTATGGGTCAGGTATTGTGCTATGCATTTCACATCCACAATTTCATCGAATCCTAACAACAAACCTAAGTAGTAAAGTGCTATCATTATCCCACTTGATGTTGAGGAAACTGAGGCTAGAGAGAGTCACTTGACAAAGGTCTCAATTCAAGAGCAGAGCTGAGATTCAATCTATGCTATTTGATTTCCAAGCTTGAGTCCTTAACCAGTATGCTTCTTGCCTCCTTTTTTAAAAAAAAGATGCATGCATAGACATATTCTGAAAAAAGTTTAGAATTATATGGATATAGAAAAAAACCTTACAGGTATTTAGTAAAACAAACATGTTGTACATAATGGAACCAAAACCAGGCTGGCATCCCCTGCCTCTTTGGAACACTAAGGGCCAGAACACAATGGAATAACATCTTCAGAGTTTTTAGGAGAGAAATGCTCCAACCCAGATTTTAAAAATTCACTCAAATAGATGTGAAGGCAATCAAAAGACAATTCATGTCTGTGAGGGCCTAAAAGATTTTACTTACCTATCCTCCTAAAAACAAGCAAGCAAACAATAACCTTTAAGATTAAGAGGTGAGTCAAGATTAAAGGGAAAAATAAAAGATGTAAAAGAATTAGCAACAGCATTGAAAACATTTTGAGATAAATCTAAAGAATTGTAAACTTCACTACAAAATGGAATATGCTTATTAAATTGTAATCCTGGAAGAAAAAAGAATATATAATATAAAAACAATTTCATTAAATTCCAGATTACATGAACAAAGACTAGAAATGGAGATGAGAAAAGGAAGTGTTAATTCTTCATTCATATATAGAAGAAAATCTGAAAATACCATTTCATTTCTTACTTTGATAATTAGAAAAAATATAGGTTAACACTGTTTTTGAAAAAATTAAAGGAGACCTATTAGTGATCTTCAAAAACAGAAGATAATAAAAGGAAATTATAAATGACAAAAGACCATAAATATGTACATGCTGACTAATTTCTCTATGATTCATTCCCTCATCTATAAATGGGACTAATAATACCTATCTGAGGAGTTGTGAAAATCAAAATGGCTAATGTATATAAAGCATTTAGAATAATGTCTGGGTATTGTAAGTACTATATAATATTAGTTGTATTATAGTATTATACCGTATTTTAAAATATTTTATAGTATACAGTGTTATCATATTAAAAGTCCTCTACAGTAAGCAGATGTTAATTTTTAAACTGAAAGAAAAGATAAATGTTACTTAAAAAAAATTAGACAATAAGTTTTAGGGCAAAATTTCCTTTCCTTCTTCCCCTTTACTATACAAAATAATCAACTTTAAACACTATATATGTTAATGTAGTGGCCTAAAATTTGGGTGTGGATTTTAAAAGAATCCTTTCCCATTGCAATTGCAAACCCTCCATTTACTTCTTCAATGTTTCTACATTGCCCTTGGTTAGATTCCATTTTTCTTCTTCAAATTGCTCCCAAGGGATTAAAGGCAACAAATGTGACCTCGTTAGCTCCTAGAATTATAAAATATGTGTTAGTAATTCCGACACTTTGGCATTATGTTAGGGTTCCTCCCCCCAAAATGTGCCATCTCCTAACATCAACATTACTGAAAGAGAGTCTGAAGATTGTGGCCCAGGAACTCACATTGTAGGGTAATTATAAATACTTGGAGAATCAGTTTGATAGCAATAATCATGACATAATTATTGTATTTTCCACACATTTCTTTGTCAGATTAGGTCTACAGAAATAAAGTAGGGGAACATTCAGACAATAGGAATACAAATGTGTGTGTACCTACACTCCACCCTACCCAGTTAGGACCTTCGGATGGAGACAATGAATACCTGCAATGTGAATCCAATCACATCCTCTCTTCTGGCTGTGTCGCACACTTGGAGTTTTAGTTTCCAAAGGATATAAAAGGAGAAATAATGGGGCAGGTGTGGGACAGTTTACACAACTCTGCCTATCACAGAAAACAGGCCCCTTGCAGAGAGAGGTAGCCACCTGTTTCCCTAGTAAAGACATCTCAGAATTATGGGGAAAGAGAATAAGGGGCAATCAAAGCCATTTTGTAACTTTATCCCTGGGGGCACATGCATCAGTGTTTATTTTCACGGAAATTCTCTCTAGCAGAAATTCCCACTAGACCACAGCATATGGTCTTATCTTTATTTTCTGGTGGTGTCTTTTTTGTGCCTTTTCTTAGGCATTTTATTGGAAAGCTTTGGGAGGGCATATCAAGTACTACTAACATGGAATCATGGAAACTCATGACGTCATTTCAAACCCTTTTTTCATGGGGCTAAAACTTTAAAAGACACAAACTAACTTTAAAATTGTGGTTTAGGAGATTTCCCTGGTGGCGCAGTGGTTAAGAATCCACCTGCCAATACAGGGGACACAGTTTCGATCCCTGGTCCAGGAAGATCCCACATGCCACGGAGCAACTAAGCCCATGCACCACAACTACTGAGCCCACGGGCCACAACTACTGAAGCCCACACACCCTAGAGCCCATGCTCTGAAACAAGAGAAGCCATCGCAATGAGAACCCTGCACACCACAACGAAGAGTAGCCCCCGTTCACCACAACTAGAGAAAGCCCGCGCAGCAACGAAGACCCAATGCAGCCAAATAAAAAAATAACTATAAAAAAATAAAATAAAATTGTAGTTTGGAATTATACCTCCCTTTTGGTTCTAAGCTTCAGCTTAGCTCTAATACCCTGGAAGTAGAGAATTATGCTAACATCCATGTACCCTCCATGCCTTTAGTGATTTTATTGATTTTTTAAAAACATTTTCTCTCAGTCATCATCTTTTCACATTGAATCCCAAGCTTTTCAACTTTGCTCTCCTTCACCAACACCCTACTGCCTGTGATCACAAATGCACTTCTTCCCAGGATCTTCATATGTGGGTGCACTCGGGGGGCTAATAATTGGGTGCTCAAAGAGATATTCTAAAATATTAGTTCAAAGTTTATTTGATGCCTGCAGGAAGAAAGTGGCTTCTATTAATAAAACCACTTGCTTTAGATTAATATACCACTCAATTTATATTAAAATGTAACACCATCAAAAAATATTGAGGTGTAGCAGCTGACAAAATATTAATGTCTGAGTATTCACAGCCTCTCCCACTTCCTCTTCTAAGGAGGGTGGATTTGACTTGCTGGATTGGCGGCCAGGCTCTCCTTTGCTCTGCAGCACCTGAGAAACAGGCACAGTGGAGGAAAAAAAACGTAAAGGAACCAGAGAGAGTTGGTTATTCTCTATAATAAAGGGCTCAAGAAGAAAGAGAAGGAGAGAGGGGAAGACCAATCACATGGTTGGTATTAAAAGGAGTCTGAGGGAGAAAATAAAGAGGAATCATTTACTTCAGAAGCCACTGACAGGGTGTGTGTGTGGTGCGTGTGTGCCTGTGTCTACATAAAGGAGATAAGGAGATAGAAGGATGTTCTCTCTTGGAATTTTACTATTTATTAAGGATATTCTCCCACCTTAGTATTTTGTCAAAAGATACTGTAAAAAGATGAAGTGCTTCCGATTATATTGTCCTAACCCTGGAATGTATTTTTTCATTCAATAACACCACAGGGTGATAAGTCTAGGTGGAGCTCCAGATACGTGAGGTTACAAAGACAAGGCACTTACTAGATATACTAACCATAAAAAACAACTTAATGTCTTTGGAATTGCCCTCATTTCACTGTTTTTCCATTTCTTATGATTAGACAGCCATTTGCCACTTGATTTTCACTAATAAGAGCAATAAATGATAACTTATGTAAATAAACATACAGTTCAAAATATATTTAAAAACTTGTTTTTTCAGTTTTCTAATATTAACATATTTCCTAAGTTTTTGGTAATTCTTTTTTTCTCTGTAGATTTCCTTTGTGACTTTTCAAAACCAGACAGCTTCTTGAGAGTCATATTTTAAATTTATATATTTTCAAGGCAAGTTTACAATTTTTAAGTAATAAAATAAATGACCTATTCCAAATAAATAGCACCATGCCATGTGTCATGAGTTGAATTGTGTTCCCCCAAAAGATATGCTGAAGTCCTAACCTCCAAGTCCTCAGAATATGACCTTATTTGGAAAGAGGTTCTTTTCAGAAGCAATTGAGTTAAAATAGGTCATTAGACTGGGCCCTAATCCAATATGACTGGTGTCCTTATTAAAAAGGCAAATTTGGACACAGAGAAAGATTTGCACTGAGGGAAGATTGTGAACAGACATGGAGAATGTCTGGACATTCCGGACACCAAGGTGCAGCCGGACACCAAGGTACATCCGGGGCTACCAGAAGCTGGAAGAGGTGAAAGAGAATCCTTACCCTACAGGTTTTAGAGGGAGTAGGACCCTGCTGACACCTTAATTTCAGACTTGTAGTGTCTAGAACTGAAAGACAATAAATTCCTGTTGTTCTAAACCACCCAGCTTGTGGTACTTTTTTATGGCAACCCTTGGAAATAAATAAACCATGTATTAAACAGTCTTAGCATTTTGGTCAACTACAGTGACTGCCACGAGGGAACTATGGGCTGGATGTTCCTAGGATTGCTGTGGTCTCTCAGTGCACCAGGTAATTTGCAGTCACCCACTGTGAAAGTACTTGGCAGCTCAGTGTCTTCTCTGTTAAGGAGCTTTTCCTTTTCTCTTCTTTTTTCTTTCTTCCTTCTTTCCTTTTCCCCTCCCTTCCTCCCTTCCTCCCTCCCTTCCTTCCTTCCTTCTTTCCTTCTTTTCTTTCTTCCTTCCTTCTTTTTTAGGTTCAACTTGATTATGCACTCTCCCTCAGCAAGAGTGGATCAATTTGCATTTTTCTAGTTATGTAAGGAGTTGCTTATGGAAATCTGAATTAATAGGGACCACATTTTCAATGCCTTCTAACTTAATTTTAGCATTTCAACCCGAAGCCTGGTTAGCCTCCTGGCTCATTGTCAACCACTTAACATGGCTTTTGGTTCACCCCATCCCCTCATCTCAACTCTGGGGCAGGGCTCAGGAATAGGGTGAAAATGTCCATTCTTACCAATTTTTTGTTAAATTGAAATTTTAATTGTTTTAATTATGCCCAAGCAAAATGTTCCTGGATATATCACAATGACTAAGTCAGAATAACTTGATCACTATGTCAAACACCTGCCCCAAACTAGCAGTGTAACAGCAAGATAACAACACTGGTGTCCAGAGACACTGGAAGTGATCCAGCTTCCACCTCTACTATGTCTGCTGCCTGAAGGTTGGGAGAAAAACAACATTTTGTGAGATGCCTTAGGGATCTTCCTCTACCCCAACACACTCCCTCCCCCACCCCAGACACACTCCAATCCCAAGATCTGAAGGGAGGCCTTAGATGGGGCTAGAATTCTGGAAATCCAACTAGAAAATATCAAGACATAGGAAATGCCGTACTCCAACTGCACTCCAGGCTAGTGCTACTGGGTGGTCACACCAAAATAGTTACAAGGCAGTAAGTGACTAGTGTCGGGAGGACTGTAATGATCTGTATTCAACCATTTGGGTAACAACTTCACAGTCTTTACCACAGTCCCCTATGACCTGTACTTTTCTTTAAATCAACTTTTGAAGTAGATCCACTGCAACATATCATTGCTCTTCTCCCCTCTTGGCATCCATGCCCCTTGCAATGTGACTTTGTAGCTTCTCCCACTTACAGGGAGGGAATGGCCTTGGGAGTTGCTCCAACCAATAGAATGCAGCAGAAGTGATGCTGTGCCAGTTCCCCGTGGCCTCAAGAGGATTTTCATGATTCTGCTGCATCAGTTGGACCCCTGGCTCTGCCATAGGAAAAGCCTGACAACACTAATGGGGGATGATGTGCCACATGGAGGAGAAGGAAGGGACTCCAGCTGACAGCCAGCAAGCCCCAGAGGCCCAACCATTTAGCAAACCTGCAGCTGACTGACCACAGACACATGAAGGAACCCAGCTGACTTCACTCCAACTGAATCCAGCCCAAACTACCGACCCATAGAATCATGAGCTCAGTAAAGTATCCTTTTAAGCCATTGTGTTGGATTAGTTTGTTTTACAGCAATAATGAAATGATACAGCTTTCAATTAAATCGCCTTTTAAAAAACTGTGAAATCATGAGTCTGATATGCTAGTAATACATTTTCCTATAACACAATAAAATGAATACATAATTATTAAATTCTCTAACAAATATTAAAGAAGTTAGGAAAAAGAAGAAACTATTTCAGGCAAGGTGTGTGGTCAAGAAGACATTTAGAGAGGAGAGGAATTTAACTAGATTTGGAAAAACATGTCAGGAACAAAAATGTGGAACAGAGAGGAGAGGATATTCTACAAATAAGAAGTGTATCTGTGGGATAGTGAATAAATAAGCTTGGTTGAGACATTGTTTTGGTTTTGTCTCTTTGTGTAGTTCTAAATCTGGAAAAAAGAATTTGGCTTTGAGAAAAAACTTTAATGGAGGCTAATGCTTTCAGTTGAATAACAAAAAAAAAAAAAAATCACCATCTGTTCTTTCAAGCTGAGGCCAATGCATTTCAACACATTCTTACCTCACTTTTAACCTAAAAGGATTGATTTTTAAGGATCATAACTCTCTTTTAAAGTCTTTTTTTTTTGTCATAAGGAACAGAGAATGACTTGTCATTCCTACATGAAGTAATTTAAGACCCAGCGTTAAGGCAGGGTTCTAGAGCTGGTAATAAGGTAAATAGAAAACTCAGGTGACCAGAACTTAGGGCACCCGCTGATGCTCTTATTCAGCAGCTAAAGAGCTGTGTTACTTTGGGCAAGTGACATGTCTCTGGATCTTAGCCTCCTCATCCATCAAACACTTGAGCTTAAACCAAATGATCTCTAAGATCCCTTCCAGCTCTAGAATTCTGTCATTCTCTGTCAGTGATTCAGCAAGACAAGTAGTCATCAAGAGATGGTCAAATTCAGTGCTGATTCAGTCCCCTGGGCAGGAAGTACTTCTGAGTTCTTAAGGGCAGAACATAGTGTGGAGTCCTGGTTGCCAAGTGATGCTCAATGTATAATAGCTCACTGTAACTTAAGCTCTTCCCTGGTGTGTGTGTGTGTGTGTGTGTGTGTGTGTGTGTGTGTGTGTGTTGGGGTGAGGGTGAATAATGAAGAAGTTAGGGTCTTATGACTATATTATATTTAGTCTGAAAGATTACCATGTCACTAATAAGCACTTAGGATATTATTGGAGGTTGATTCACACTTTGCTGGCAAATACTGGTTGGGGTAAGCAAATTTCCAAAGCCAGAACATCCTTAAAGGGAGCTCCGGTGATCCTGTCTTGGGATAAGGCACAGCATTCAAAACAAAGCCTAGGGTCACTGGTGTGAATGACAAATGGGAAAGGAGAAGGAGAAAAGAAAGCTGCCTTATAATCACCACTTGTTCAACATCCATTCATTCAATCTAGTCCTTTCCATATAGCAAGGAACAAAACCAACAAAAACTTCTGCCCTTATGGGTCTTACAGTCTGTTCCCAAATATTCCTTCTGAGACTTGTATGTTATGCACACATCTGTTCTGTGGTGTTTGTTGTTTTGTTTGTTTGCTTGCTTTTGTTTTCTTTGGGTGGACAGTAAAGAGTTGGCAGGGTTGGGGGTAACTTTCAGGTGGGGATGATTGGGGGACTGAGAATATCTGAAGGATGCTTACTTGGTTTTCAAAGTCTGACTCAACTCGTTTGTGCATTTAATCACCAACAGAGATATAGAGAACCAGATACAGAGAACCAACTGTACAGAAGCTAGGCTCTACAGTTTAAAAAAGTAAATAAACCAGATTCCCTGCCCCAAAGATATTCACAGCTTAGTTTTCCCTAGTGAGAGAAACAGACATGAAAATACATGATTACAATTTGATATGATCTACCTACAACAGGATGCGCAAAGAGTAGACTCCAAAGAGGGAAGCAGTTAACTCTGCTGGGGAAAACTTCAGGGACCTCTTCCCAGAGGAGGTTTGGTAGCATGGGTTTTGAAGAATGAGGAGAAGTTTTGTTGCAGGCTGAGGGGACAGCAGGTGCACAGTAATAACAGGGAGGGGGGCTGCATTATGTCTGGCAAGTGGTGGTGGTTCTGTGTGGTCAGGGCAAGCAATCATTCTCCACCTTTCTGCATATGAAGATCATCTAGAGAGCTTTTCAAACTACAGATTCCTTGACCCTACCATCAGCTTGATTAAATCAGAATTTTAGGGGTGGAGCATGGACCTCCATGAAATCTTAAAATTAAAATTTTAAAGCTCTCCAGGTGATTCTAAGGTGCAACCAGGGTAGAGGACTATTAGACTAGAACGGTACTTCTCAAATTTTAATGTCACAGGAATCACCTGAGGCTCTTTTTCATGCAGATTCTGATTCAGTAGGTCTGGTGTGGGCCAGAGCACCTGCATTTCTCACCAGCTTCCAGGTGATGTTGATGCTGCTGGTCCACAGAACAACTGAGGATGTGGCTGGATCAGTAGTTTCCAAAGTATGCTGCCCAGACCAGCAGCATCACCTGGGAACATGGAAGAAATACAAAATTTCAGATCCCACCTCAGATGTACTGAATTAGAAACTCTGAGGATAGGGATCCAGAAATCTGTTTTCTCAAGCCTTCTAGACAATTCTGATGCAGCTTCATTCAAGTCACGATACTGTTAGAAAACCACTGGGCTAGAGTATTAAAAGGTTGGGTAATGGTGTTGAAAAATACTAGAAATGCACATGGGGACCCAATTACAAAGAAGCTGGTACATCAAGAGTTAGAACGTTATCCCATAGGCAGCAGGAAGCCCTTGGACAGTTTTAGGAAGTGGAGTAATTTAATTTAAAGTGATGTTTTGAGAATGATCTCTCAGGTGAAAATGTCCCTTTGAGGCACTTCCCAACTTCGGTACAAAATGTCCCAGTTGCCTTCATGCCATCAATGGTCCTTTCCATCCACCTACCCAAGGCTACAGGCCCCTACAGAAAACGCAGCGCAACTTCCTGGTTTCTGACCTGCCACTTGTCCATGGATTCTCCCTCTCTCCTGAGTCCCTTTCAATGATTACTTCCTCTGGTTGTTCATCCCCTTTGACTTGACTTTTCCTGGGGCCAGGGCCTCTTGGGTTGTCCCTCCTTGAGTTAAGCACTGCATTCCAGCACCACCCCCATTCCCATGCCACAGCCTCCTCCCACCCTGACCTGAATGCAGTGCCCAGGCCCTGGCTTGTCTGGGAGGAGGCACTAGACAGAAAGAGCTAAGAGTCAGGGACTGTGAGTCTGGCTGGCAGGGACTTGCTAGGTGACCAAGGCCAAGTCACTTACCTCTAGGCTTCAGCTGTCTCATTTATTTAATCCAGGCTCAGGAACTGGATTAAACAATCATTAAGGAGACCCAATATAAAGCTCTATAATTCCACTGAAAGCATTTGCTGGGCAGGATTACTTTACTGAAAATATATTGTACAATCACAAGTCTTTTTTCCTGGACATAAAAGAAGTTTACTTTAAAAAAATATACAACCTATCTTTATAAGCTCAATATCAAGGTATAGAAGGATAATACTTTAGAAATATTAATGTCTTGCCCCCAGATTTCTCCCCTTTGCCCTTCTTTCCTGTTCCAGTAAGTAGACAATCCTGTGCTTATTGCCATGGGGAGAGAAGTGACACATCCGAATAAAGGAAAAAAAGGGTGTCATCACTGCTTTGGTTTCCATAAGTCTAAGCCATAGGGCAGAGGCTGCAAAGTGGCAGCCCTTCGGGCAAAACTGGGCCACAGATGTTTTTATGTTTGATCTGCGGTGATTTTTTTTTCCCCAAAATAAGTTAATTTCCAACATTTAAAAATCAGAAAGGTTTACATAAGGTGAAAATTTCCAGCTTCTTCTCGAAAAACAAATTGGAAAATTTGGCAACTTTGGACCTCAAAGAGAGGTCCAAAGCACCCCCTTTCCTGGATCAATGAGTCCTGGAAAGAAGCAAGAGCACAGAGGCTTAGCTTGGGTAAGGCAGAGCCATGAGCAGCTCCAGGGTCTCGTCGTAAAGATAGCAGGGAGGTCTGCCAGGGCCAGGACCAGAGGATAGACAACTCAGGGGTGACACTGATGGCCAACAGCTCAATGAGACAAAGGGTGGATCTCAGCAGATGACCTTGCGGAAAAATGCCACTAAGGATAGATGCCTCTTATTACACTCCTTCGTCCTAGTTGGGCACCCTGTCCTAGGGAAGTACCCGGAACTGAGGTACAATCCCCTGGGGCAGAGAGAGAAATAGAAAATCTCAAACATAGAGATTAAGTCTCTGCCACAAAAATGGAATGGGGGCTCAGATAGAAATTAATTTCCATTTTAGAAAAGTCAAAGAAATGCATATTTTCTGCATGCCTCAGTTTGGGACTTAGATATGTACCCATGATAAAATAATGAAGGATTTTACTTATATACTTGTTTTTTATGTGTACACATCCTTTTAAAAATGACATCAGGTATGAGTGACATGGGTGGTAAGAGAAAACAATTGTGGCTGAATCTTCTCTTCCAGAATGAGATGAAAAATTGGTTCATTCTGAAGAGTTTGGAGATGTATTTGATCTTTACACCTGTGGTTCTTGACATGTTTGGGTCAGGGACTCCTTTGAGGAGCTGATAAAAGAGAGAGACCCTTTGTCCCAAAAAACATACAGAGACACAAAATGTGTGTGCTTAATTCCAGAGGCTTCAGAACTCATCCCCTTTGGAAGCTCATCCGTGGACCCCAAGATAAGAAGCCTTCCCCACACGGGCTGCGTCTGCCTGCCACTCTTCCTGTCCCCATTTTCTTCCAGGGGATTTCAGTGAAAAAAAACATCCTCAGCTTATTTGGAGTACAAAAAAAACCACCACCCACAGTCTGTCACCCTGGCACCCTCACCATCTGCAGCCTTCAAAGCCCTTGCCCATTCCCACCCCCCATGGAGCCGTAGTGCACAGGCCTCTTCCTGTAGGGCTGCTGCATTCTGAGCTCTGCCCGAGCACCCTCTTTGGGACTGCCTGACACCAACGCCTGTTATAAATAGAAGGGGATGAGGCCCTGAGTGCTCACCTCACTTCTGGCAGAAGACGCTTAGATTTGCTGCCTGTCAGGAAACTCACTCTGAACACAAAAGCATCCTGGGCAAGAGCTGCTCAACCAGAAGGGATGCAGAAGTGTGTAGCTGAAGGTGAGGCAGACAGCACAGCCCACTAACTGGGAGCCACAGCACACTGTTCAGTCGATTCAACTAAAGCACGCATTTGTCCAGCCACCAACCACATTCACTGAGTCTCCTTTGCGTGGAGAATTGCTTTGGCTTGATGGCACCACAGAGAAAACAATGAAGGCTGGTGACACAAGTCTGGAGGAACCACTCACTCATGACACATGCATGGGACGCTATGTGTGTCAGGCACTGGGCCAGGCTCCCTGGAGTCCCAGGTGAGCCCAACACCTCCCCATCCCCCAAAAGCCCTTGTCTTTCTGCAAGAGGGTGGGACCAGACAATGCTTACACCATAGACTTACTCCGCGTGGTTCCACTAACCTCCTGTAAGGCCTTCAGCAAGTTGCTTCCTTCTCTGGAGCCTCATTTTTCTCATTTGTAACATGAGGGTGTCGGACATGAAGATCCAGGAGGTTATCTTCCAGGTGGTAAAAATTCTCTTGTTCCTTTGGCCTACGTACAAAGCTTCTACAGGGACTTTTATTGTGATCTTCAAGCCACTAGATGGCGATTGCACTTAGTTTAGGAGGAATGCTTACTTAGGATTACTGGTTTAAAAAAAAAAAAAAAGATCTCCCAAAAAAGTGGGTTGCTTAAAGCAGCAAGGAATTATGTAGAGTTAGATGGATGAAATCGAAATGCAAAGCATCTATTAGTGTGTGCTACCCATATGATAAAATACGCTTCCACAGCCATCAGGCCAACCTGTCTAACTCATCTGTGCTGATTCAGCCGGCACCGTTTCCTGGTGGTGGGTCTGGAGCAGGCAGCAGGGTGCTCTGCACCGAGGCCAGGAGACCTACTTATAGTCCCAGCTCTTCCTCCACGAGGCTGTGGGACTTGGTGAATCACCCGTCTTCCCTCTGCCTTGGTTTCTGCATCTTTAAAATGGGGAGGGGCTCAACCATACTCTGCGAATTAGCCCTACCTCTAGCATTCTATGGGTCTCTGGATAAGACTCCCAGATGCCAGTAAATAAAGATTCCCAGCACTAAATTTGGAGGAGAATTCCAATATTCTTGACCTCTAGAACAAGAGGAAGAAGGCTTAGTGCCACATACACATTTACAACACAGCATGATGCCACTATTATTACCTGCCCTTCGCCAAATTAAAGGAGACATCTCTTTAAACCTGAAACCTGCTTCTGAGCAAGGGAGTGTGGTGACAGGACCAACCTGTCTGGCAGACAAACTGTCTGACTCCATGACCAGAACTGGGCTCAGGCAAACGGCTCGAATTCCAGTAGAGTCTTCCAGCTCCTTTGCCAGGTCACCACCATTTCTTTCTCTCTGTTGTTACTCCACACTGGCTTCATTTCCCCCCAGTTCCCTTCCTCTGGGTGCATCAAACTTCACTCTGGTTAGGGGAGAAACCCATGGCTCTCAGAACAGAAAATATCCCTTGCTAGGGCCCATAGCCACAAATGAGCTAGTACCCTGAACTAAAACCATTTTTTTCAAACTGTAGTCCGCTGACTACGTGTATCAGACTCAATCATGCTAAAACTGCAGACTCTGTTCATACCTAGCTCTATGAAGGCAGGATCTCTATGCGGAAGCCTGGAATATGCATTTTCACAAGCATTCAGCTGAGACTGAAGTTTGAGCCCCATTGCCTCACCACAAGGCTCCTCACCATGGTCAAGGTTAATTGAGTAACAGGCAATTTAGTGGAATTCTAGGCACTGAAACCTAACAGTGTATGATTTGAGAAGACATGCATGGCATTTGTTGAAACAGAAAAAATGTCAAAGAGAAAGGTTCACAGTAGATCACATGGGGCTTCTCTGAGTGGCAGTGCTTTTATAGAATCCAGGCCTGCTCATCATCCTTAAAGGTGGAGAATTTTACATTTTTCTTCCCAAATGCATCAGAACCAGGGGCAGCAACTCACCCTAATTAGCCATCTCACAAGAGACTGGTAAATAAATTAGAATATTATTTCATTAATTACAAGGAAAGACAAAACTGCTAAGCAAACTGGAATATTCATGTCAGCATGCCAGCGAGTTGCTCTTTTTTAGAAAAGTCTACATAGGCAGGCAAACTACCATTAGCAGATGGTTTGATGAGCATGGACTAATGGGAATTAGATGATGTTAATGCCTTGAGATGTGGGGACCCACGACACAACCTCCACCAAAAGGACAGAGATGAGAACAAACCTGCCATTTAACTAAGCCCCTACTATGGACCGTACACCGTCCCTATTTTTAATCTTGCAGGGATATACTTGGCAAAGGAACAAGAACCTTCTTGCTAGCTGGTCTGCGCACCCTGTGTGTGGAGACCCATTGATAAATCCTTGCTCGTTTTTTTTTTCTTTTGCTATTTTTCATAGACCCTGGCGGCCATTACACATGTGTCAACTCCATCTTTATTCTGTCCAGTTATAAAACAATTAAACAGGATTCTTGAGACGCACTTAGTCCTATTGACTAATTAAATTTCTTAGGTTAATTTGCTCTGCAAATGGGATTCTAATCCATTACCTGAAGTTCTGTTTGCTTTTTCAACCTAATCTGCATACTTGCTAAATATATATTTTAGCAAAATGAGGCACAACAAAAGAAATATTTGTGTTCCTACTTAACTATGTTCACATTATGTACACATTTAATTCTTAGCGTCTCTTCCAAAAGCACAATGGAAGCAACCTTAGAGGGAATGGAGGCGACCTATACCTTATTTACATGCAATGCCCACCTAGCCTGTGCATCTAACTACGTTTCCAGCTCAGCTCCAAACTAGGTCACAACGGTGTGCAGAGCCTCCCTGGCATTCTCCATCATCCCATGGGTCCACTTTGTTACCATTAGTCACTTGTCATGTGGGCTTTATTGATGTGACCTGTCCTCTTGAGGTTTATAGGTTAAAATTTTCTTATAATCAACTTAAATTTAGGGGAATGACAAAGCCAGAGATAGCAGATCTATTGAAGGCTTGCTTACCCTTATAACAGCTGTTGGCTGAAGGAGAAAACACTGGCTTCTTTCCCAAGATTATACATTTAAAATACAAAATATAAAAGTAATAATATACATATAAAATGGTCAAAGCGTGAGAAAAATAATTCTCTTAAGACTTGGTCCACATGTTCCTATGTCAATGAAAAGAGAACTGAATTATCACATGGAAGAGAGCCGAAGGCACAGATACTACAAAATAACAAATAATTTACCAGACATTTATATTTTCATTTGTAATGCACTTTTAAATTTTACAGTACAACATGGAAATAGAGGTAGAGTGTTTTGGAAAACACATTTTAGTGTAGGCATTCTCTGATCACACTTTCCTGTCTTTCCAGACCTTCTTTCCAGCCCTCCTCTGACCCTACCTGTTGTCTTCACAAGATCTTCATCAACTTGAACATTCTGTTTTATCTCAGTCTTTCACTTTGCATCAGTCCTTTCCTGCTTTATCTTTTCCCTGTCCTGCCCAGACACCATGATCCGTCACTTCAACTACTTTCTACCTAGAAAACCCAGCTTCCTCATCCTTTTGTTCTGCTGTTTCTCCTGTATTATAAATCCCCAACACTGAATTAACCCAAATGGATCTACCTTCTCCAGCTCTACACACTGGTAGCCAAGCATTAGAGTAACACACACAGATGGGTAGAATGGTTCATACATTAGGATATACATTTAGGATATCCAGTCTCAACTGGACCCCCAGTTCTTTTAGCCAACCTTGTCTGTTTCACTAGTCAGTTTCCTTTTTCCCCTCTTTTCCATGGTAGGTTCAAATTTTTGCCACTTTGCTCATGCTAGCTCACCTCAAATATCCCCACTCTCTTTAACTGATAAAATTGGGATGACCCAGCATGAAGTCCCTCAGTTCCCTACCCCTGACTCACAAGTTTATCTGTACCCATATCCTTCTTTCCCTCATGTCTTGGAGGATGGCTGCTTCAAGGCCAGTATCACCACAGTACTCTTGAATTTACCCCATTTCCATCCAGAAATTTGTTCTATCAATGATTCATTTATTCTGTTTCTTCAACTTTTCCCTCTTTCTGGTTTATGCTCGTTACCACTTAATCATGTTCAAGTCTCTTCAAACCTAAGAAATAATAAAACACCCACCATCTTGCATGCCTCCTCCATCTATCACTCCATGTCTTTTCTCTTTTTACCCAGACTTCTGGGGTCATCTGCATTCAGCTTTGCCACTTTTTGCTGTCCATCCAATCCTCCAACAAATATGATTTAGCTTCTGCCCCTACAAATCCACAGAAACTGCTTATCCTAAAGCCGTCAATGACTTCCTCAGTGTTAAAGCCAGTGGACAGTTGGTTCTTTCTTACTTGACTTCTCGGAGATGTTTGACATCATTGTCTGCTTTCCTTTTTGAAATCCTCTTCTCTAACTTCCTGTAGGTGTGTAGGCTGCAGGTATTCTAATGACTTTCAAATCATTATCTCCAGCTCAACCCTCTCCTTGGAGCTTTAGACCCTCATGTCAAACTGCCCACCAAATTCTCCAGCTGGATCCAAATGCAACATATCCAAAATGGCTCTTATTTATTTCTCTCCCAAGCCCTTCTTTCTGTGTGCCCCAATTGCCAAGTCAGAAGCCTGGGAGTCATCCTTAACTTCTCCCCCAACCCTGCCCTTACGTAAGCCAATGGTTGCTAAGTTCTTTCTACTCTACTTCTTAATAGGAAGGCCTCCTTTCTGACCTACCTATCAAAAGGGTCAACTGACTATTCTCCTGCTTCCCATCTCACTTCAGAGACATCTTACATGGCAGTTAGAATTCTGCGGTTCCTTACCCTGCTCTTCATAAAGAACTTCCATTCACCGGATGAAAACACTGGACTTGGGAATCATGAACCCAGCTGCAGTGAAAGGTGGTCAGTGTCAAGCTGATTTCTCTTTTCAGTATTTGTGTTGAACAAATGGGATTTCTTTCAAACTAGATCATCTTCAATTATGTATCTTTGAGCTCCTTTAACCAGAAAAGTAAAAGAAATAAATGCGTAAATGTTCTGGAGGAGATTGGGCCATGAAAATCGTGAAGTCATCTGGTGGAACTATGCCAGGTAATTCTAATAAGAATGAATCTCATCGGTTCCCTCTGTAATGGAGGAGCTTGGGGTTCTAAACCACAAAGTCCCATCTTTGTGCTCCAAGTGAGATGTGAAGATAAACCAGAGGACAGGAGTGTTCCTGCCACCCCCTCACCCATCCTTCTGGCACATATGGGTGGATGATCATGCCACCCCTCACAGCTCTACTCTAGGTCACCATGATGCATTTCTCTAGACCCATCTGGGGGTGTTTCAGAAGAGAAAGGCCTACAGGACTTCAATATTTATGAAATATTTCATGTTAATCAGACTCAAGTTTCTGTATAGAAAACATTTTAAAGGAGCAAAAATGAACTAAATATCACTCAAGATTCCTTTCAGCCCAAATTTCTATTAATATTTTATGTCAATTATAGTTCAATAAAAAACAATAAGTTTAAAAATCTGGGGCTTCCCTGGTGGCGCAGTGGTTGAGAGTCCGCCTGCCGATGCAGGGGACGCGGGTTCGTGCCCTGGTCCGGGAAGATCCCACATGCCGCAGACTGGCTAGGTCCGTGAGCCATGGTCGCTGAGCCTGCGTGTCTGGAGCCTATGCTCCACAATGGGAGAGGCCACAACAGTGAGAGGCCCGCGTACCGCAAAAAATAAATAAATAAATAAATAATCTGTAAGATTAAAATTGAGAAAAAAAATTCTATGGTCTCTTTAAGTCACCGGTTTTTAACTTTGGTGACAGGGGGCATGGGAGAGGTGTTGCAGACTCCTTTGAGAATACAATGGAAGATATTGATTCGCTTTTCTGGAAAATGCTTATATATACACACAACTTTCTGTACAATTTCAGAGGTTTCATGCGTCCCAGTTCAAGACCTCCTGTCTGTATCTGGGCACTTACTAGGCATGAATTTGAATGTGACTGAAACTTTTTTTTCAGTAATCAGATAAACAAAAGATTCCTACTGAGTACCCCTCAACAATATGACCCAGTTTCCCAAACCTGTTCCTCTTCCATTTCCCAAGGATCTTGCCGTGGAATTCCCTGGGGTGCCCAGCTCTCAGCTCAACGAGAAGACTGTTCCTGCGTTAAGCCAGTGTGTCTTGGACAAAAGCCTTTGCAGTACTTGGTTCTTCTCCTATTTCCATGCCCAGGGCTGCGGGATCAGCCACACCAGGAAGGACAGACCAGATTCTAGCTCTCTGGAGGGACTTTCCTCTCCAGGGGGACACTGAGGGTATTATTAAAGTGACTCCAGGTTTCTAAGTGGGACAGAAGTGGGATGGAGGAGGGTAGGATGGTTCCAGCTGCTCCCTTCCTGAAGAGACAAGAAAAAATAGGTCTGGCTTAGCCATTGGTTTCAGTCAGGGATGGGGGCCCAGAGAAGGGGAGCACTGGTGCTGTTAAGACAAAGTTTTTGGAGTTTTGGAGGTGCTGGCCGTTGGGCTAAGCAGGACATGTAGAACTGGAGCTTGCACTAGGGAGTTAGCACTGAAGTTAATATGCTCCTCACACTTAAATGTTCTCCGTGCTCAGATAACTCCACCTCCCTGAAAACATGGAATAATGTCTGAGGTGCGTTATTCTCACTGGTGTATTACCACCATTGCCACGTGGGCTCCAATCTCTTTGTTACTAATACCCACTCCAGTTCCCCACATCCTTCACTTTCTGGGAACTCCCCTCTACATGATTTCCTGGTGACTGTTTATTTACTACTTATATTTCCCTACAATTCGAAGGCTTTTTCAAGAATTCCAATAAGTAGTCAAAACTTCTGATTCCTTTCTAATTCCAAGCCATGAGAAAATATTTTCTATGTCATAACAACTAGGTAAACATAAGTTGCAATTTCTCCAATTGATGAGAAAGTTCAATTTTGTTTCATGTTATTTCTGCATAATCACAGAAAACAAAATGTTGGTTGAATACCATGCGGAAAAACAAGAATTTCAGCAGTTTCACCTAATTCCATTACATCATAATTTCCCCAATTCACCATTTGTCATAGCATATTGCAAAATGTCACCACCAATTTCCCTATTTTAAATACTATGGAGAAAAGAGAATTTTGTTGGATGCCTGGAGAGAAGACAGAGGAGAAACTTGTACAAGAGAAGTGTCACATACAGTCATTGTGTGTGCTTGCCTCCTACAAATTCTGATAGGTGCAGAGGGAAGATTTTGACAGTGTTTTTGTTCATGATGTTTATTTTTTTTAAAGAACGAAACTGCCAACTTCAGTTTGCATCATTGAACAAAATGTGTTCAGCGTATTATATAGAATGCAATACTTATGAAATAGATACTTCCTGTGGATCTCAAGAGTGGGGCCTATCTGCCTAGAACTCCCTACCACACACACACACACACACACACACACACACACACACACAGACACGCCTTCACTGGCTCATTCCAGGGCATTCTTCATTTTTTACCAGATTGGACAAATGATTATAAGCCCAATGTGGGTGGAAAAGAGACTCCACCACTGAGGACATGGCGTCAACCTGTTTGTGAAAACAGGAGGAACAGTGGGAAATTAGCAAGCATAAGTTTTCAACAGAAACTATGTCGTTCTCTTCCTGCCCCAATCTCCAGGGCACTGCAGAAGCAGAAGAGCCCCAGCCTGAAGGAAGACTAAACCACTATTCATGTATGAAGCCATACAGTGGTGAAGAGCACAGAATGTCTAGATTTGACTCCTAACTCCAGCAGTTACTACCTGTTGGATCTCACAGATTTCAAATAAATTGTTTAATCTCTTTTGCCTCAGTTTCTTCATTGGTAAAAGGGAGATTAATAATGAATAATAATAATATAATATCTGAGGAATAAATAGGGTGCATAAGAAATAAATGAGTTGTTACATAAGTGGCACCTTGCGCCTAGCACATAGTATGCAGTGTAAAAGTACTTGCTTTTACTGCCTCATATGTTTAAACTATGTTACTGGGACAGGATAATATTTTGAATTACAATCACCATCTTTTAGCAACCCTAAAAGACAGCAATTGTAATTCTAATCTGTGATCCCTTCCCCTTTCACTCCCTGGGCCACCATTGGCAAGGGGGAAGTTGACATTGGGCATGATCCCTTGGGAAGAACAGTTGCAGAACCAACTGCCCTGATGCCTGAGGTCGGAGGAAAGAGATTTAAGTGGTGTTCAGGCCTGGGGTTGAAGGGGGCTCTTTTTTCAGAGGAGGAAGAGATGATGAGCTCCACCCCCATAATAAAAGAAACAGAGCCTTGGAAAAGAAATAGCATTTTTTAAAAGAGTGGCCCTTTAAAAACTTCTTGGGCTGGTGGAAAGGAAAAAGTGGTGCCCAGAGGGGACGGAGATGGAGATGGAGAGGGCCGCAGGGGCTTGCCCGGTAGGAGGCCAGTGTGCTTCCTTGACAGATTGATGTATTTCAGGGCCAGAAACTGCTGACTATCCCTATCTAAGTTAGCACATTCTGTTGGCTGCCTCGTTGTGGGCGTTGAGTTACCTTTCTGTCTGTATTGTATTCACTTTCCTCCCTTTAAGACACTTCTGTCTGGGTCTGCGTTCTTAATAATGAAGTCAAAATGTCCTGTTGTCAGGGCTTCCAGAAGGGGAAAAAAAGCCCAGCTGATGACCAAGTAGCAGGGAAGGCAGCTGGAATTGCACTGGGAAGGAGGAATAAAGTCAAGCTGCACTCCATGAAACCTGGAAAAACTCCATCAACTTTTCCAGTTTCCCTCCAGTCTCCACATCCCCAAGGACCTCATTGTCCCTAAAGAAAGCCGTTAGTGTGCACAGGCTAATGAGGCCCTCCAGTCACCGGAACAGAGAGGAGCGTCCGGGCATCCATTTCTGCACACGTAGCAACTGGCTGTGGAAACACCTGGTCCACATAGCCACCTGGGGCTCCAGCCAGGGCGGTGCTGGCTACTCCAGCCTGGGCTGCCAGAGGACTCCTGCTTAAAGAGACACTCTGAGGAGTCAGAAGGTGTCTTTCGTGGGTCCTAGCCACCAGGTGGGACTCATGTTGCTGTCCAGGAGACACTGTCACAGTTTCATCCTTGACAACATATTCCGGGGAGGTCTTCTTGGAAGTGCAAAGGGGGTTTTCATGAAAGCCAAGGTAAAGACACTAGTAGGGAGCCACTGTTTATTTCTGAAATAAGAAATTATTCCCAGATTATGGTAGGGGGACACATGACTGGCATGGCAACCCCCATTTAACCATGGAGTCACCCCCATAGACTAAACTTGTTCAGTTGCTGCCCACATTTTCTCTGATAGAAACCACTTGGTGAATGAGGTGGCCCAATCCTACACTCAGAGAAGAAGCTGTGTAGAAGCCACTCATCTTCCTGTGGAACCGCCCTGTCCAGGGAGTGCTGCATGGCCCTGCCTTGGCAGATTTGTCTCATGATGGCACCAGACCATCTCTACTTCCACAGAACATACACCATGAGCTCTAGTCAACACTTTGTAAGTCTTGGGAGTCATTGCATCCACCCAGTGTCGCTGTGATTCCAGAGTGGCTACCTCACAACTCTAGGCAGTGCAGGAAGACTTAAAAAAAGAACGCAACTTTGCTCTCTACAGGAGTATATAGTTCCATTACAGTTGTAACTATGAATTCACCAGTGGGTGTTCAGGGCTCTTGTACAGCCTCTGTGAGCTGTACAAGAGAACAAGTTTCTCCCTGAGAAACATCCATCCTTGGCCGAAGGTCAGCCCCTGGACCAGTAGGGATGCTCCCAGGTAGCACGTGCCTCCCTAAGGGTATGTAATGAGGTGAGCAGCCAGCTTTCTGCAGTGAGGCCCAGCTCTTCTCTCCTTTTTTTCCAGACTGCAGCACAGGCTTAAAAACAACCAAAAACACAGTTTAGACTACACAGCACACATGGACATGAACACACGGGACATGGCATATAGAAACCGGGGTCCTGCTGGGCTGCTGCAGCCACACTCATGGCCCCCAAGGAGGGAGGGTGCCTTCCTGGGCTTTGCCAGTGAGGGGCTCAGGCACCCAGCTCTCCAGCCTGCCAGGGGCTCTGCCAACTGCTCGAGGGTGAGTCCTTTCCAAGAACAATGCTTGGTTCCCCCTCCTCCTTGGGGGTGTTTTGTCCACTGGTTTCCCCAAGGTCAGCTGGCATAGAGCACACCCTCAGAGGACATGTGTCCCCTAGAATGCCCCGTGTCTCCTCTACCCTCAGCACCTTTCCTCTGGGGCCGAGGGAAAAGCCCCCTCTGCTGATGTCTGATGTCAACACCAGCTTCCCACACCAGGTTCTTCCATTCCTAGGTGGGCTTAAGACTTCCCTGGCTCGGACAATAGGGGTCTGAACATAGCCCAGGTTATGTTACACTTCACTCATTCCCACATTCATTAGTTCATCAAGTGTTGTGAACCAGAGCAAGTCTGGTACTTAGAACCAGAACAGTCATGGTAGAAATAAGACTTCAGGTTCAGAAATCTTGGACACTTGGCGTTTTCACTTACTTGAACTGTGTGCTGGAAGTAATGAGTAAAGCATGCCCCAGCCTGAAGCTGGGTGGCTGCTTTACCTCAGTTCAGTTCTGAGCACACCAGTATTCTGGGTTCTCTTTTTATATTGAGCATCACCCCAAATCCACCCCCTTTCTTTTTTTTTAATTAAAAAAATATATTTATTTACTTAAATTATTATTATTACTTTTTGATGTGGACCACATTTTTTAGTCTTTATTGAATTTGTTACAATATTGCTTCTGTTTTACGTTTGGGTTTTTTAGCAGTGAGGCATGTGGGATCTTAGCTCCCCGACCAGGGATTGAACTCACACCCCCTGCACTGGAAGGTGAGGTCTTAACCACTGGACCACCAGGGAAGTCCCCCACCCCCTTTCATCTTTCCAAAAGTTATTTGGGGGATCTACAGGGGAGACAGTCCCTTGTATTCATAAGCAAACAAACTTATGTGCTGCATTTCAAAAGTAACTCAAGGTTTCTTTTTTTTTTTGAAAACCAGGGAAACAACAATAAACACAGATGAAATATAAATCTGAAAAGAGATTCAGATTTTTTTTTTCATATCAACACTGTAAAACTGTTTATTTGGGGAAAAAATACAAAATTTCTAGATGAATAAAGTCACATCAGCACCTACCAGAATAACTCCCGCCCACTTGCTCACAATCCAGAGGATTCCCATTTAGGGCCGTGGCCTAATTTGCAAAAGATGCTAAACACAAATCAAGTTTTTAACAATGCGCTAATTCCAAGAGATCACACTGGGAGGCCACAGCGTTTCCACCACCTAGAAGGTCAGGCTCCCAGCCTCTTCCACATCCTTGAACTTCAGGAAGAGAAGAGAAGGAGGAAATGTCCACTAGACCCAAGTCTGGGGCAAGGGAATACATTTGGAAAGAAAAGGAGTCATAGCATATTTTCAGAAGAAGGATAGGGGTATGGCATTGAGGCAGTAAAATAGGTATTTGTGTTCGGTGCATTTTTAACTTTTAGAATACATGGCACAGAGCTCTTTTGAATTCTGAGGTGTTGGGTTCCTCATCACAGCACAGGAGGCACCTCGGAGGAGATGCAGCCCTGGACTCGGGGTCAGCCTCCAGATGTCTGCAGTGATGATGCTGAGCAGAGAGAGAGCAGGACCCTACCATCAAGGGGCTCACAACCCAGGAGGGGAAATGCTTTAAAATCGAAGTACAGACACCTACCAGGAGATTCACCCTGACTTGTGCCTCAGAATCTCTAGAGACATTATTTAAAAAGTCATGCCTAAGCCCCACCTGGTCTTCTGAATCTGAATCTCAAGCTCAGATGTCACCTCTGCTGCCAAGATTTCCTGAAGCATCCAGACAACATAGCTCCCTCACCTGCATGCCTGTACCTACTTTCATGCTGGCTTTTACCCTCCTTACCTGTCTGTCCACCTGCCCTCCATCTCCCACTGGACCCTGCCTGGTGAGTCTGAGAAATACCTATTATACAGCCAGAAGGCTTCTTCCAGAAAGTGGTTGTATATTCAAAATTAAAGTTAAGTTTTTACAGTAATGATTGGAATCATAGGGGATATTTTCTTTTTTCTTTTCTTTTTTTTTTTTTTTTGCGGTATGCGGGCCTCTCACTGTTGTGGCCTCTCCCGTTGTGGAGCACAGGCTCCGGACGCACAGGCTAAGCGGCCATGGCTCATGGGCCCAGCCGCTCCACGGCATGTGGGATCTTCCCAGACAGGGGCACGAACCCGTGTCCCCTGCGTCGGCAGGCGGACTCTCAACCACTGCGCCACCAGGGAAGCCCGATATTTTCTTTTTAATTGGGATGCGGGCATTCCATTGTCATTTCAGAATTTAGGAGCAGACGTCCTAAGATTGCTATTATTTACCCTGCGATAGACTCATTAGTCTAGGCAGTGACCATGGCCTAAATCTTTTTCAGCAGCAGGACCAAAAAGTGAGCCCGGGGGAGGGAATAGCTGTCAGGCTTTGACTTTCTCTCTTGGCCAATGACTCACCTGCAGCCACATGTGAGGGCCAGCCCAGGCAGTAGATGGGACTGTAAATGTCACCCAATTGCCAATTTTCCCATTTCAGAAAGACCTAGAAATGGAAAAACAGACTATGATAAGTCCTAAAACCATATCACATCTCTTCTCTCCATACAGTTTATGTTCAATTGCTAATGTCATCCAGCAGTGACATATACTATTTCTCTTCAAAACCCCTCTGGTGGAAAATGTCCCATGAGGTCACCTTCTCAGTCAGCTGAGTCAGGATCACAGAATTCTGGAAATGTAAAGCTGACAGATCTTCCTAATAACAGGAGAACTGTTAACATTTCTTGAGTATCTACTATGGGCCAGCTACCTCATGTATTTTATTTTATTTAATCCTCACACTAACCCTGACACGTAGGTTTCATTCTTTTCATATTTTAGATGGAAAAAAACTGAGCACTGAGATTTGGGAAGGCAAAGTGATTTGCCCAAGGTTACACATCTAATAACCCAGATCCGTTATAACCTAAAAGCCTGTTTCTCAAAGTGGGGATCGTGTACAGGCAGCTCTCCCAGAGTCACAAGAAGCCACTTAAACACAGCACATTCTCTGAAATGCCAATTTTACTCAATGGTAAATACTTTGAGACTGTTTATATTAAAGAAAACATGCATTTATTATGGAGTAGGGATATGAATTGGCATAAAATTTAAAGAAAAAACTTTAAGAAATTTACAGTTGCGGCAAGCTGCTTGGGCTTTGTCCCCCAAACCCTTGGGGCCCCTCACCACTTTCCTCTGTCATGAGGAGTATTCCGGTGGAAAGATTTAAAAGCAGAACCTTAAGTTCCAGCAGAACTCTGAAAGCGTGGCCCCACGTGGAAGGTGGGGAAATGGCTTGCCATCAAACAGCAAAGAGTAGTGATTGCATTTTGCTGTGAGTCTCAATTTCAACATCCATCTCTGGAGGAATATAAATCATACAAGTCCATGGGCTACCAAGGGCCTTCCCACCTGACTGATGCTCTCAGCAGATTTCCGAAGCTATCCAGTGTGGGAATAAGACTCTTATCACTGAATGCATCATTGGCAGGCCCAACCTCCACCAACACACAGCACTTCTTGTCTCTACCCCTCCCACCCCAGACTTTACTTTCCTTAAGCCCTAGGTCTCTTTTTCATAAAAACACCCAGAATCATCTTTGAGGTGGTTGCAATCATCAGGCACCTAATTCTAAGCTAGGCAGGCCAGCATACACTCTGATGAGGCTTGAATTCCTCCGGCAAAGTTAATCAATGAAGATGAAAGGAAGAACTCCAACCAGACCCTCTGCCCAGTTGAACTGGGCATACCATCACCTGGCATCCTGACATAATTTGAAGTTAATAGGTATAGCCAAGAAAACCACCAAATAATGCAAAGAAGGGCATGGCCTGGTTGGACTGTGGAAAGGGGACCCTGACCCAGAAGAAACAGAAGCAAAGCCCTTGAAGTGGCACCACATCTAGAAGTGCACTGCAGCCAGTCTGTACCATGCCCAGCTCTCCAACACATCTGCTCCCCTGCCCACTGACCCTGTGGTCCTTGCCATTCCCTTTGACTGGGAGACTCATTGTCTGGCTAATTCCTACTCATGCTTTAGGACTCAGCTTTGATGCCACTTCTTCCAGGAATGTTTCCCTGATTGCCATCAGCCTAGGAACTTCCTGTTTACTCCCATAACCCCCCACACTTCCCCCATCTTAGCGCTTACCAGACTGCATTGTAATTGCCTATGTACTTGTCTGGGAGTGCCACAAGAGCATGAATCCCCAGAGACCATGCCCAGCACATGAATGTCTTCTGAATGAATGAAAGTTAAGCACATGCCACAAGTCCTCCAGGATATCATTAGGCCACAGGGATGCACTTTCTGGGACCTCAAAAGCCCACAGTAGTAAGAGAGCTAAGGAGGGGCAGAAGCACATCCAAACAACTGAGCATCACCCACAGGCACTGAGGACACAAACATGAAGCAGAAAAGATCTTTGCACTGGAGAAACCCGGTTTAACAAGGGAGACTATTAGGGACACAATAGCGAGCAAAGATTGTTCAGGACAATGTTGAAATGGAGACAAATGTGAAAACAAACTGGGTGAGCAATACCATTGCTTGCATACTAATCTTATTGCTCTAGAACATCTCACTAGACAAAGGTTTTGGGAGGAAACATTCATGAGAAATTTGATATATATAATATGCTATTCATTTGTAAGATACTTGAGAGTTAACAAAACTCTTTCATCTATACCATTTTTATTTCATTTTACTCATACATCAAATATTTGTGGGGGGGGGTTGCTTCTTTATGCTACACTAACATTTAGTGTTGGGATAGTTTGGAGGGTTCAAAGATAACTACCTTCAAGGAGCCTGGAGTCAAGTGGAGGAGATACTAGTAACCGTAATTCAAGGCAGATAGAAGTGAGTGCTGAGTAAGTCAGGATTGTTTTTGTTGTAAGTGTCTTGATATGGCTTAACTAACAAAGGGAATGTACTTCTCACATAATTAAAGTGACTAGGGGTATCTTTAAAACCCAGGTTTAACTACCAAATGTAAAACAGATAGCTAGTGGAAAGCAACCGCATAGCACAGGGAGATCAGCTCAGTGCCTTGTGACCACCTAGATGGGTAGCTTAGGGAGGGTGGGAGGGAGATGCAAGAGGGAGGAGATATGGGGATATATGTATACGTATAGCTGATTCACTTTGTTATAAAGCAGAAACTAACACACCACTGTAAAGCAATTATACCCAAATAAAGACGTTAAAAAAACCCACAAACCCCCCCACCCAGGTTTAGCTTTATCCAGGGGCTTGAATAATGCACACGAGTCATTTCTCTCAATCTCTTGGCTTTCCTTATGCTGGGCTGGCATCGCATTCAGGCTCCATCCATGTAACTACTCACAGTTTCAGGCTCACATCCTCCAAGGCCCAATTTGACCAGAGAACAGAGCTTCTCTTCTCCCACAAGTTTTAATGAAAATCAGGGCTGAGTGATGATTGTGTACGCTCCCGTGAACCAGTCACTGAGCCATGAGAACAGAATTAGCTGACTGGTAACCCTAGGTCACATCATCCCACCACCCCCACCTGGTATGGGGTCAGGCCCACCCAAACCACGTGGGCTGAAAGGAGGAAGAATTTTAAATAGTCAAGTGTCATAAAAGACACTCTGACAAAATGCTTGAGACTTAGTCCTCATAACAGCTTTGTGTTTCCACTCATTTTACAAATGAGAAAAACGAGACAAGTAAGAGCAAAAACAGGATTAGAACCCGGTCTTCTCATTTAGTCCTGTGCTCCCTCCATTTTCATGTATCAGGGGCACTCTGGGAATTTGTGAAGGGACAACTCTTCCTTGTATGAGACTGTCCCAAGCATTACAAAACATTTCACATCCATGGCTCTAATACCAGTGACACTTGCCTCCCAATACTGTGACAACTAGAGCTGCTCACACACGTTTTAAAGGTCCACTTGGTGGGGGCAGCACCTCCCTCATTTGAAAGAAATGGAATATTACCCAAGTGAACCTTACTATCAGGAGTTTCATACTTCTCAGAGTTCCTAAATATAAGCTCTCACATTAGGCTTCAGAAGTAGTCTGAACTCTTGGTTGGACACCTAGAGATCATCTAGTCCAACCCCTTGGACCAGCAGTTCTGGCCTGAAGGAGAAGGATGAGTGGTGGGCGGAAGGAAGAGGATGGCTGGGAAGGTACTCCTGGAAGTGAGTGTGGAGGGCTGGAGGGGGTAGGTCATCCTCCTTATCAGAGAACAAAACCACAGAATTAACACATTTTCGGGTCAGGACTCAAGCTGTTTCTTAGGGAAGACAGTATTATCCTCTCTTACTTGAGTGAGATAAGAAATTATGGGCTTGTGAGAGGCAGAGTGTTCAATTCTGGACACTACTCACTAAGAGAGACATAGCCAAACTGATCTGCACTTGGATGGAGGCAAACAGGAGAGGTGGGAATTTGAAACCAGCTCATCATACAAAGAGCAACTAAAGAACAGGCAAAGTTGTACCCAAGAAAATACTCAAAATGAGACAGGAAAGTGGCCTCCTAAGATACTGAAGACAACCATCCAGGAGTACACTTGGAATTACTCTTTATAGCTCAAGTGGGCAGAACCAGGGTTGATGGAGGCACAGAGAACACTGGAACAATGACACATGTCTGCTAGTAGAGAGAGCTGTCTGGGAAGGTAGCAAGTTCCCCGCTGCTGGAGGTATCCAAGCACACCCTGAGGTGCTGACATGGGTTTGAAGCTTAGCCTCTCAAACTTTCTGAAGCAACACAAACTGGATGAAGTTTTAGCGTGCCGTACACTGCTAAGAGAGATGAAGTAGAAAGAGTGGGTTGTAAGCTATGCTCAGTTTCTATTAGAAAAACTGCAGGATAGGACCCCTTCCTCCCCTGCCCAAAAAGCCTATCAGAACATAGTGTGACAGACATTATTGTAGGATAATCTTGAATCTGTTCTAATTTACGAAGAGAAAAAAAGGAAGTTTTTAAAAAACTTTCATACTTTATTGATAATGCAATACTTCTGTGAAAACAAGTAATTTACAAGTAATCACTTCATAAAGAACTGCTGGCATAAGGGGTTGCACTAAATGATCTTTAAGGTTTGTCCAACCAAGGCTGAGTCTAAACCTAAAACTCTATGGGCTCCAGTGTCTGGAGGCTGTTTAGTAATCTACCCACAAGAGTTCTGGCAAGTATGACGTGTACTGTTGTGCTTCTGACTATCTCATGGGCAGTCACAGCCTCACAGATGTCCAAAGACTAAAATGAAGTGGACTTTACACATCACACTAGAACTGCCTGGGGAAGTAGTGGTAAGTTTTACAAAGCAATTGTGACCTCACTATGGCACTCTCTTTTCTGAAGAAGTACAGGTTTAGACGGCTTTCTTTGCAAAGGGTCATCTCTGTCTGTTGGCGGAACTCTGAGACGGAAAGACATTTCCTTCCAGCAACAAAGCCATTTTAAATCAGAAATGCTGTGAGATTGTGGGACCATAGGTCAGGTATTAGAGAGACTGAAAAGCTCCCATCTCACCTGGAAATGCCCTCACAAGGACCTCTCCAAACTTTGATCTTCAAAGCCACTGGAGCCAAAGTAGTTGGCCATTGCATATTTTCACGACATCAAGTGGAAATGTTGTTCTATTTCATCCTCTAGGATTTGGCATGAATTCTAGGTCTCTGGTTTGGTTAAAATGCAAGTTTCCGTGGGACACCAGGTGCATTAGAAATTTTGGGGGTCAAGGTACAGAAATGTGGAAAAGTGGGACTTGGTCTTTGTCAAGAGACCCAGAGGTGGCTGCAGCTTACTCTTTTTGTTATCAAGAAATTAAGAAATGCATACCTTACTGCCCCCATTATCCCTTGCATCACATCAGCAAGGTCATTTTTTTCCCACTATCACAATGAAGTGGTATCGTTGCTGCTTAGTTGCGAGGGCTCATGGGAGCAAACATTCTTCTTAACAGAACTATAACCTTCTGGATGATGCTATCCCCAACCTTGTTGCTATGGTTAGAGTATGTGCTGCCCTTCTCTTTTTAACCTTCTGCTGCAGCATACATATTTGTGATATTCACAGTGCTTACTGCAAAACTGAGAAAAATGAATATTCATGCTCATACATTCAAGAAATACTTATTGTGCACTAATATGTGCTTACTTGGCATCTCAGGTTGATTTCACTTATCTGAAAAAAATCTTGCTTACAGATGGATTACCTTTCTATTATATTATTTACCAAATGTTCCAAATAAATATAGAGGCAGAGGCTCCCTAAAAATTATATAAAAATGGAAGCAACATATCCCAGGATTCCACAGTCAACCCTTTTTCCTTTCCTTTCTCACTCTACACTTCTCCCTGGAGTATAACATGTCCTTTCATGGTTATAATTACCACCTAAAGTCTACATCATCTGTCCGTATATCAGTGCTGAATTTCAGATCCGTGTGTCCAACTAACTAACCAGTCATCTTCAGAAGTCTGGCAAGAAACCAGATTCATGATGTTCCCAAACCAGAATTCATCACTTGACAACCACCACCCCCTCCTTCTCAGCTTCACCCCGTCCTCCATCCCTTCCCCTACCAACAACCAGTTTCCCTCCTTGTACTCCAGGTTTTAGCTGGTGGTGCTGCCATCTACCCATCAAAAACATTGCTGCCCCACTGGACCCCTTTTCCTTCACCCTCCACATTAAATCAAACAACAAATCCTACTGATTGAACCTCCCAGAGAGCCTTCACAACTCTTTTTCCCTTTCATTCCCACAGCCTCACGTGAGGTCTCATTGCCTCACACCTGGACTATTTCTCTGACTGGTATCTTGCTCTTTAGCTAAAAACCTCAGTGATCTTCCTAAAACACCAATCTCATCATGTCACCCTCCACCTGTCCCCACCCCAGATCCCACCGTCCTCAGCTCAAAATGCTTCCAACGTTCCTCATCACCTGTGTAGTAAAATCCAGGAGAGATCTGATCCCTGTGTTTTCTCCCACTCCCCCTGCACTTACGCTGTGCTTTAAGTCTACCCATCTTTAATAATCCCCATATGGCCAGCATAGTTCTGTTCACCATATCATTGCCCTTGTTTCCTCTGCCTGAAAGCATTTCCCATTTCATCCATCTTGTAAATTCTTGTTGGTGCTTCAAAACCCACTGATGTGCAGCCTCTTCCTGAAAGCCTTTCCTGACTCTCTTGCTCCGTGTTATGTCTGCATCTTACACCACATCTGCTATTCTTATCCCACTGTTGTCACTGGGGATCCTCTAGGACGCCATGAGCTTCTTAAGAGCAGGGATTGTGTCTTAGTCTGTCTGCCTCCGCAGTTCTGGGTACTGTTCCTCGCACACCATAGAAGCAAATGACTTATAAAGTGTAAGGAAGATGCTCTCAACTAGACCCTCAAGGGGACGGAAGGGAGGGAGGGAGACAGATTTTTTTTAACCATCAATAATTTTTCTAGTCCTTTAAAGATGGAGGTTTGCATTCACCTCTGAGGGCACCATTCTTTTGTTTCTGTAAAACTTTAATGATCCTTTGTGCAAAAGTGAAGCTATGATCCTTAGTTGCAATGAAGAGCTTCTAGACAATGAGGAGCTAAACTGCTCCACATGAAGATGGAAAAGGTAGTCTTTATTGACGATAGTCATCCGAGATGATTATGCTGTTGAGAAACTGGCATGGACTAAGGGTGAGGAGGGCCTGGGAGTAGTGCTAGTGGAGTACGGGTCTGCAGTGGGCAGGCAGGAACTTGGCAAGAGCACTCATTTTGTAGGGATGCAAACTGGCCAGCAACAAGGCCCAGGGCTGGGGGTAAGAGGAGGGGTAACGGGGAGGGGAATCCCTGTGGAAGAGAATGGCCAAAGGACCTAAAAAAAGACACTTGTGGTGTCCAGTTTTAAGGCGCCCCTGACTCCCTGTGTCCTTTGACCCTACTCTTCAGTAAAGCTTTATGAAATTTCACAGCTCCATCTTAGTTGAAATTTGGGGAATTAATACAGCAGCCAGGGTCCACTGTCACACAATCAATACAAAGACCACTAAAATAATCTAAAATGAAGGCAAGAGTTTGTTACCAACTAGGCAAAGGAGATTCATGTTCCTTAAGAAAAGTCAGTGAGTGTCCCCCAAGCTAAAGGTGAAGGGATAGATATAATATGGAGAAGTTTTCCCAAATTTCTGATTAGTTCAAAAGTGGATTGTAATGTCTCCCTTAAGGCACAGGTGCAGCTCTCAAACAGATCCAGAAGAGGCTATATAAGGCTCTAGAGGTTTCAGTGTCACTTAAATTGGCATGCTCAAGGCTTGGTTAAATTTTTCTTTAACATTTTTCTTGGAGTAACAGTAAACAAGTAGCTTATAACAGTCTGAGTTTTGACACAGAAAGTGGCCGTGGTTCGAGGCCAGATGTCAGGCCAACGTGAAAAGCAACAACCAGGGTAAATTTTGAAATGTGTAAGTGTTCCTGAGAGATTCCAGGGCACTCTGGAGAGGCTCGCCTGATAGAATATTAGGGGCTTAGATGATGGATATTTGGCTATTAAAGGAGAAAGACTCCTGAACTTGGAACAACTAGGGCCATCAGGGTTATATATGTCACCACCACCACCCCCCAAAAAATAGTTTTAAACCCAGTTCTTCCCTACAATTGGTAATATTGACTCTTACCTTCCTTTTCAACTGAACTCAGGGGAAATAACACATCAGAGTTAGAGGTGGGAAATTAGATCTATTCTACATAAAGACAATCATGTTAGTTACACACCAAAACCCACAGATGCTGATTTTGTCTATTTAACCAACACAAAGCTTCTACAATTTTTTTTAGAAATCATTATCATTTCCTTTCTATGAAAAATTACCACAGAGATATTGTTCTTTTTTTTTCCCAACACAATTGAAATTGTACATGGTAGGGAAGTTTTTAATTAGTCTGTTCTGAGCAGGAACTGTGTGTGCTCACTGCAGTAGGAGCCTAATAAATTACCTCATAATCTCAATTGGAGGCTTTGTGTTGGAAAACACTCATTAGTTTGCACCACCAGCCAGGGGCTTCCCGTGAAAGGGCTTAGAGACATGCTGCAGTAGGTGTAGATCAAGTTGGTTACAGCAAACTTGCAGGGCAGTAAAAACAAACATGCCTGGATAGTGAGGGAAGCCAGGTGGATCTGAGCTTTGATGTCTGGAGACCAAGGAACTTTGGAAACTCCATGCCAGCGCCTTCTGCCCAGTCCATACTTTCCTTCTCATAAAGCTCTTCTCCCACCCCCAAAAGGGCTTTTCAATTTTCAAATCATCCTACTGCCATTTTTTTGAGTGTGAAGAAATCAAATGTTTGTAAATACTTGTCCCAAACGAGTAAGGAAAGTTTTATACAGTTCTATTCAGATAGGTAGATACATACGTACATACACACATGCAATACAGATAGATGTAGAAAATGAATGGGAAAAAAACCGATATTAGCCCAGCTAGTAAGATGGGTCCTCTCAGAGGGAGCATAGTATTTGATATGTTGGTAAGTCACTTGGAGTAAGGGTGAGGTCCCAAGAGGCAGGCTCTTAACGATAAAAGATGTTTCCTAAATTGCTTTCTAAGGAGAGAGGGTCTTGCTGATTTCAGGGTTTTAATATTGTTTCAGCCTGATGGTTTGGTACATAAGTTTGGGAGGTTGCTGAGGTAGACCTGTTCTGAAAAATAGAGGTGAGAATTTGCAACTGGGGATGCAGGATTCAGGGAGAGAGGAATGAACCAATAACACGAGGCTTTGTATGCAAGAAAGGAAAGAAGGAAAAATTTATTTCTTAGCAGAGTGGGAGAGCTGCAATGTCTAAGGGGGATTCTGAAGTTATTTGCTGGAGGAGGTATACGGTAAATTCCTTCCACATAACCTAGAAAACTACTTCCCAGAAGCAGATCCTGCGGCTAGGATGGTGTGCAGGGGGTTTATTAAGGGAGACCGGTAAGGAAGCAGGGAAATGAGATGGGGAAGAGGGAAAAGTCAAGCTAATATGTGAGCCAAGCAAAGTCTGTCAGCCTGATCCTGAACTCCAGAGTCTAAGTTCAGCTCAGGGTCGTCCCCACCAGAGGCGGGGAGCTGGGCTTCCACACTCCTGCACTTGTCAGTCACTGGTCAAGCATGGGATGGAGGAAGGGAATAAATCCCCAAGCGCTCCGGGTTCACTGTGGAGGGAAAGTGGCTCTAGTAGCCCAAGGTCGGTCTATTTGAGAACCCGCAGTGTTCTCGGAAGAAGAGTTGCACAAGTGCTGACTGTTAGAAGCCAAAGGGGCAGGTGGGGATCAGGGGAGAGCACAAAATGGTAAAAGGGGAATCTGAGGAGATCTGATAGAGCACTGATATTGTTCACTACAAAAATCTTTAATAAACCCTACATTTGCTCACCAGTGCTTGTGCTTGAGTCAGTTCTTCATGGTGATAAAAGCGGAACAACCAGTAGGCATCCAGGCCAGATCTGCAAGGAGTAAAAGCAGAGACTGCGCTTGTGGGTGCAGAGGGTGGGGAACACCTGACATCTGGGTCCATGTGCTTTTAGAACCAATCTCAAAATTAAATACAAATATATTATGTGTACACATGAAGCAACATTGCTTCATGATGCCATAATGAAATGGAATTCCTGTTATCAAAATGTGACTTATATATGGTAGTCACATCTCTGACCATTTCCGCTGGGAAAACGGCCATGGTTTCTCCTTGCCCAGCTAACAATCCCCTCCACAACCCGGCTCTGGCCTCTTGCTCCGGCTTGATCTCAGCCACACTCCTGCCACGTGCTGCTTCACCCACAATCCATGCTGTCCTTTCACAGTTGCCACCAAATAAACCTTAACATGCACCAGGCACTGGGATAATATGGGTTATAAGTGTCACTTAATCCTCACAATAACTCCATGTCGTAGGCACTATTTTCTTTATTTCACAGAGGAGGAAACTGCAGCTGAATGAGGTAAAGTCCAAGTTCTCTATATGGGTCAGGGGTGGAGCTGCATTTGGACCCAGGACCAGGTGACTGAGTCAGTACTTTCAGTTGCTCTGCTTCCCTCCTCTGTGGACATTTTCCCCCTTCTAAAGCCCCTTCTCCGTTTCAGAATTTCAGTACCCTACCACCTTCCAAGACCCAGTTCCAATGCGTTATCCTTCACAAAGCCTTTTAAATTAGGCAGAACTCTTGGAGGAAAGGGATAGAAATCCAATACACAAAACAGGAAAATTATTGGTTTGAGTGGTTGGGAAGAACACTAGGGTGGCACATGTTTGAAGGGATTGCCGCAGAAACTAGGACCTAATCGGGACTTAGTGCAGCTAGAATTCTCTCTCTACCTCAATCTTTTATCTTACACCCCCCTCTCAGCCCAATACCTCAGCAGTCTGAGACACCTCTCTCTCTCTCGTTGAACATTTATCAGCCCAGAAAGGCCTTGATTGGCCCTACTTGGGTCATGTGCTTATCCTTGCCTTAATCACGGTGTCCAAGGGAATGGAGTACTACGATCAGCCCAGACCAAAGAGTCTGGTTTGTAACCTAAGGAAGTGGGTGGGAGAAAAACATCTGGGCAATTCACAGCAATAGCTTCTACTGTTCATTACACCATTTATGAAGATCCAGACAGAATTACTCTGCTCCAGTTTCTCTGGCACAAAACAGCCATTTATCATGCTCTCAAATTCTGTGGGTCAGGAATTTGGATGGGACACAGTGGGGATGGCTTTTCTCTGCTCCATAGAGTCTGGTGCCTGAGATCAAAGACTAACCCAGGGGCCAGATTTACTCACTCTCGTGTCTGGCAGTTGATTCTGGCCATCAGCAGGGGAGCTCAGTTCTCTCCATGTGGCTTCTCCATGTGGCCTCTCTGTGGGAGTTGGTTGGGGCTTTCTCACCGCAAGGTAGCTGATTTCCACAGCTGAACATCCTAAGAGAGAGATAGCCAGGTGGGAACTGTATTGCCTTTCCTAACCTAGCTTCAAAAGTTCTACCGCATTCAATTTGTTGGAGCTTCACAAGCCTACCCAGGTTCAAGGGGATGGGAAATAGACTCTACTCCTTGAGGGGGGAAAAATTCTGGAAGAGGATGTGGGACCACACATACTGCTGTAACATTTTTGAAAATTAAAGACTGCCACACATTTTTTTCCTATGAATTCTCTTTATATATGTTTGTCATATATTCCCTAAATTATTGTGAGCTCTGTGAGATATTCATCTTTGTATTTCTAGGCAGTGCCTTGAACAAGACCTTCTATACAATAGGCCTTCAGATATGTTAGTAGGCTATGAATCTTCTGACATATTGGCATCACAATTTTTCCACCAACTAGCTGTGTAACTGTGAGAAAAATGACATAACATCTCTGAGACTCAGCTTACAAACTGAGGGAGCTTAAATAAAATTGCAGTTTCTAAACATTCTGGTTTAGCAGCAAATTACAAGTCATTTTCTTCAAATTACATCTAACACAGAATCCTAGTCCGTAAAAATGATTTTTTAAAAAAACAGATATGGAGAAAAGGGAACTCTCGTGTACTGTTGATAGGAATGTAAATTGGTGCAGTCACTATATAGAACAGTATGGAGATTCCTCAAAAAATTAAAAATAAAATTACTATATGATCCAGCATTCCCACTTCTGGGTATCTATGCAAAGGAAATGAAAACAGAATCTTAAAGAGATATATGCAACTCCCCTGTTCACTGCAGCAGTGTTCACAAAGCCAAGATATGTAAACAATCTAAATGTCCATCAATGGATGAATGAAGAAGTGGTATATATATATATATATATATATATATATATATATATATATATATATATATATATATAACCCAGGGGCCAGATTTACTCACTCTCGTGTCTGGCAGTTGATTCTGGCCATCAGCAGGGGAGCTCTGCTGATGGTATATATATATATATATATATATATATATATATATATATATATATATATATATATACCACCTACAATGGAATATTATTCAGCTGTGAGAAAGAAGGACATCCTGCTATTTGCAACAACATGGATGGGCCCTGAAGGCATTATGCTAAGTAAAATAAGTCAGAGAAAGCTAAACACTGTATGATATCATTTACATATAATAAATGGTGGGATCTAAAAACCTGAACTCATAGAAACAGACTAGAATGGTGGTTACCAGGAGCTTGAGGTGTGAGGGAACTGGGGGAGATGTTGATCAAAGAATGCAAACTTCCAGTTATAAGATAAATAAATTCTGGGGATCTAATGTACAGCATGCTAATTATAGTCAATAATACTGTATTGTGTACTGGAAAGTTGCTAAGAGAGCACATCTTAAATGTTCTCATCACAAAAAAAGAAATGGTAATTCTGTGAGGTGATGGGTGTGTTAGCTAACACTATGGTGGTAATCATTTTGCAATATATAAGTGTATCAAATCACCTTAAATTTATACAATGTTATATGTCAATTATATTTCAATAAAGCTAGAGGAAGAAAACAGAGATGCTCTTTTTGAAGCAGGTGTAAGAGGACTAGAGAGCTACCTACTTCCCTCCCCTCCCCGTCACTGCTTTGGCTGACCCTGAGACAGTATTATGGAGCTGGTGCCCATCTGCTACTTTTAATCTTCTAGAATCTCTTCTGTAAAAAGAATCTACCCATTTTCTAGGGAACTACTCAGATCTCTCTCTCTCTTTCTCTCTCTCTCTTTCTCTCTCTCTCTTTCCCTCTCTCTCTCCCAATCTATTTGACTCACACAGGGCTGATCCCAGACCCCAGCTCTAGAGATGGGAATGTGACCTACATATGGCCAAGCAGAGTCAGTATGATTGCCTTGGAAGTGAGCATATGATCTATTCAGGGTCAATGAAACTTAATTCTAAGGGTTTTTTTTTTACTGAAAATATCAGGAAGGAGGACGCTCTTTGCTCTGGAGCTGCTGCTGACCATCTTTGCTGCTTTATGGGAGAGAATCTGACTGAGAATTAAGCTCTAAAACAGAGGGAAGATGAAGTAAGAGACAAGGGTAAGGGGAACGGGGAGGGGGTGACTTAAGAACACATCATTAAAGCAACTGGTTCCAAGCATGCCTGATGCTAATATAAACCCTGGATTTTTCCGGACAGTTTGAACTGTTTTTATGTCACTGTAGAGTGAAAGAATCGTGGCAAATAAAACTGCAGGTTCTGTGAAACACACTGTGAAAACCACTACAGTAAATGATCCCTAAGGCCCCTTTCCATGACATGAACCTCTGAAGCTGTAGATCTTTCAGCTTCTCATCTTTTGTTGCTATAGCACCGTAGCATGGAAAATGCATTGGTTTCTCTGAAATTGCAGAATATCTGGTGGTGAAGAGGACACCAGGAAAATGCCTACAGATACAGGCAAGGCTCACTTTTGATCATACTTGACGTTTGTTCCAAGGCATCCTGGACTCTCTGTTTCTAGGATTGAGTTTACTCGATATGGAAGCTTTTAATCATACATAAATTCTATATTAAAAAGCCGTATGTCTTCTGTAGGAGGAACCACATCAATGGACCTTCAAACTATTGTTGATTGTGGAATGGGGGGAGCAGGGCATATAGTCAAATACCCATTTGGGCAGAAGAATTAAAAAAAAAGACACTGACCAAGCAAATCTGATGGGCTAGCTTGCTGCCTTCTGTCATGGTCCTTTGCAAAGCCCGGTTCACGGGGGTGGGGGCAGTGACATCTCACACACACCCCTAGGCATGCTTTAGGGGTTGAAAGTAAACCCTGATGCACTTTGGCACTTCTGTTATGCCTCCTGCAATGCCTCTTTGCATTTTTCGTACCCTACAGGTGGCCACTTGTAGATTTATATCAAGAACATGGAACCACACCAAAACCAGGGATGAATCTCTCATCTCAGTCAGTGCTGACCACTGTGAGATCTGATGTCTTTAGCAGAGGATGTTATCCCAGCATCTCAGGGCCCAGAGCAGTCTTGGTGCTGAGTCACCAGCTAGTCAAGTTAGATGCTTTGCCTCTGAGTGATGCTGCCTCTACTCATTTTCCTGTACTTATTTCAAAGAGATTTCATAATAGAGAAAGATTACCACCAAAGAAGATGATTTTTAAATGGTATTTAAATAGGAACTCCTGCTCTTTTTCCATGCTTTTCTTAAGTTACCTTTGTGCCTTTTCCATTTGCAAATGATATCACCGAAACGTCTGTGTTTTAAATTGAGTCCCTACCACTTGCAGGAATTCCTCTCTCTTTTTTGCCTTGCTGCCTCATCCTGACTGGAGTCAGATTCTGTTATGCCACAGTCATTTTCAGGAATGCAGATGGTGCTGCCAGAGGCCCAGGATTATGATTTTCCCTTACAGAACAAGATGGTTTTCAGGGCAATTGTTCTCAGAAATCTATAACCCAGAGTGAACCTGAGGAGGTGACTTTGAGGCAAGAGAGAGGCCTGAAGGCTCAGCTGCAGGGTCTCCTTGCCCTGGTGTAAAAGCCCTTCCTCACTGTGAAAGGGGACTAGGCAGGGCCCAGCACATAGTAGGTACTTAATAAGTGCCAAATGAAAGAATGAAGGACCAGAAGGTGGCATAAAATGTGCAATTTTGTTCCATTTCAGAGAATTTACATAGGAATCTAACAGTGGAAGAAGGAGAAACAATTTTGATCACCTCTTGTCCCTATGGGGATGCACTTGAGGGTTCAAAGATAATTTTCTAAAGGAATATCCTAGATCCTCACCTCACTGATGCTGAGAATCAAAGAACTGGATTTTACATGCACAAATTCTCTTTTAAATATCTACAGTTGGCCTGAAGATCTCCAAACTGAGTTTTTCTGAGTATACTGTGGAATGTTAAGATGTGCTGTTTGGAGAAATGATTCCATACTGGAATGAGTTTGGGAAGTAACATGGTAGACAGAAGTCAACAGGCATCTTTACTGCAGGATTTCTCCAGTCTCTCAGACTTCCGCACTGCAGGAGTTTAATAGTCTTTAACAGCTATCGCTCATAGTAAATCTCCAAGGGGCAATCCAGTGGACAGTGCTGATCAATATTTTGAACACAGAATCCCTTTTTTTAAAGTTTCTACTATTACCATCTGAAGGGTCTTTGATACACACTTTTGGAAAGGCTGTCCTGAAACAAAGTTCCCATTGTGTTTCTTTTTATTTCTCCTATGGGATATATTCAGCACAAAGGAGAGTCTATTCTCTTCCCCTGCTCTATCAAGGCCTTTCCTTCCTAAGAATATAGACCTAAGACTTTAAAAAGTATGTTGGTTCTCCCGAAGTTATTTAATGAAATACAAATAAAAATACTGACAGAATTTTTTTTAACTAGTCAAGATAATTCTAGATGGAAAAGCAAAAATAATGCTGAGACAAAGAAAGTGTGGGGTGGTCATCATCAGATGTCAAAACATATTTTAAAGCTATAATAATTAAAACTGCATAATACTAGCACATGACCACATCAACAGATGAATGGAATAGAATACAAAGTCCAGAAATGGACCCAATATGTATGGCACCTGAGATCAGTGGGGAAAAGGTGAGTCATGCAATATAGAGAGTTGGGATACTGACTAGCCATGGAGACAAAAAGAAGGTTGGCTCCATACTTAACACCTGATGCTGGAATATATTCCAAGTGTTCTTAACAGACAAAAGATTTAAGTGCAACAACTGAAATCATAAAAATACTGGAAGTAATCATGGAGGAATTGTTTCATAATCTTAGAGTAAGAAAGACCTAACTATATAAAAAATTAGAAGCCATAAAAGAAAAAAATGATAAATTTGACCCCCTCCCCCAAATTTAAAGGCTCTACATGACAAAACCCAACATGAACAAAGCCAACGAACTGGAAAAAGTTGTTTGCAACTCCTATCACAGTGGAAGATTCAATTCCCTGGTATAAAAGAGCTCCTACTGGTCAACAGATATAAAGACTAAAAATGCAATAGAAAAAAAGTGAGCAAAGGATATGATCACACCACAGAAAAGGAAATATAAATGTCTCTTATAAAGATGTTAAAAAAATGTCTCTTAAAACATCGAAAAACATAATCAACCTCATTCATAAAAGAGATGCAATTTAAACTATACTGAGGTATCACTTATCATAGGATACATAGTGAACTGCTCTGTGTAAAGAAAAAAGAAAGGTGGGAGAACAGAGTATGGGCTGGCATATATCGGGTGGGCCAAAAAGTGCCTTCGTTTTTTTGAATAAAAGTATTAGACACATTTTTCATTTTCACCAAGAACTTTATTGAACAATGTATTCACCCTTTTGTTCCACTACCTTCTGCCATTTTTCAGGCAACTTCATCTAATTCCATCTTCCCAAAACTTTTTATCTTTTTGAGCAAAGAACTGTTTCAGGGTGCCTTTTACAGTCTTCCAGGGAATTGAACTTTTTTCCATTAAGAGAATTTTGCAAAGACCAAAATAAATGGAAACCCGAAGGTGCAATGTCTGGTGAATACGGCGGATGAATCAGAACTTCCCAGCCAAGATGTAACAGTTTTTGCCTGGTCATCAAAGAAACAGGCAGTCTTGCGTTATCCTGATGGTAGATTATGCATTTTCTGTTGACTAATTCTGGACACTTTTCATCGAGTGCCACTTTCAGTTGGTCTAATTGGGAGCAGTACTTGATGGAATTAATCGTTTGGTTTTCCGGAAGGAGCTCAAAATAGAGGACTCCCTTCCAATCCCATCATATACACAACATCACTTTCTTTGGATGAAGACCGGCCTTTGGTGTGGTTGATGGTGGTTCATTTCGCTTGCGCCACAATCTCTTCCATTCCACATCGTTGTACAGTATCCGCTTTTCTTTTTTTTTTTTTTTTTTATGCGTTACGCGGGCCTCTCACTGTTGTGGCCTCTCCCGTTGCGGAGGACAGGCTCCGGACGCGCAGGCTCAGCGGCCATGGCTCACGGGCCCAGCCGCTCCGCGGCACGTGGGATCCTCCCAGACCGGGGCACGAACCCGCGTCCCCTGCATCGGCAGGCGGACTCTCAACCACTGCGCCACCAGGGAAGCCCCGCAGTATCCGCTTTTCATTGCCCGTCACAATTTGTTTTAAAAATGGAATGTTTTCATTACGTTTCAGTAGAGAATCGCATGAGGACATATGGTCAAGAAGGTTTTTTTTGCTTAACTTATGTGGAACCCAAACATCAAAGCGATTCACATAACCAAGCTGGTGCAAATGATTTTCAGCACTTGATTTAGATATTTTGAGTATGTCTGCTATCTCTCACGTGGTATAACACTGATTGTTCTCAATTATTGTTTCGATTTGGTCGCTATCAACTTCAACTGGTCTACCCGACCGTGGAGCATCATTCAGCAAGAAATCTCCAGTGCAAAACTTCGCAAACCACTTTTGACACGTTCGATCAATCACAGCACCTTCTCCATACACTGCACAAATCTTTTTGTGCGTTTCAGATGCGTTTTTATCTTTCTCGAAACAATAAAGCATAATATTCTGAAAATGTTGCTTTTTTTTCTTCCGTCTTCAATATAAAATGGCTACACAAAAATTCACCAGTTTTGATGTCTGTCTTTATTTATTTATTTACATCTTTATTGGAGTATAATTGCTTTACAATGTTGTGTTATTTTCTGCTGTATAAGAAAGTGAATCAGCTACGTGTATACATATATCCCCATATGTCCCCCCTCTTGCATCTCCCTCCCACCCTCCCTATCCCACACCTCTAGGTCATCACAAAGCACCGAGCTGATCTCCCTGTGCTATGCGGCTGCTTCCTACTAGCTATCTATTTTACATTTGGAAGTGTATATATGTCAATGCTACTCTCTCACTTCATCCCAGCTTCCCCTCCCCTCCCCATGTCCTCAAGTTCATTCTCTATGTCTGTGTCTTTATTCCTGTCCTGCCCCTAGGTTCATCAGAACCATTTTTTTTTTAGATTCCATATATATGTGATAGCATATGCTATTTGTCTTTCTCTTTCTGACTTAGATAAGTCTTTTCTTAAACGCACACTGATATGACAGCTGTCACATACAATCTAACAAAATTGTCGCAAATGAAGTTAACAACAACTAAGTGCTACTAGAGAAATCTTACAGAAAAAACCAAATGAACCTTTTGGCTCACCCAGTATATGCCTGAAATACATCTGCAGGTTTGCTCAAGAAAAGTCTAATCCTGCTGCTTGTGGTGAAGCTGGGTGTTTGTGAGACTGGGAAGGAAGTGAGACTTCACTGTCTTTTCTATTGTACCTGTAGAATTTCAAACATGTGAATGACTTTGAAGTATTTAAAAGACGTAAAGAAACAAAATTGGGTCTAAAAAACCAGATTCTTATTCTCTTCTGGCTACTCCGCTTGGCTCAGCTCTGGCTGGCCTCTGCCACTGCCCTCCCTCTGGCTTCCTGGGCTTCTTCAAGAACTGCAGGGGCTCCTCAAATTCTTTATGATGCCCAGAGCTGGCTTTTTAGCTCGTGAAATGAAAGTTGTCTTCAGAACACTGTCAAATGGTTTCAGAACACATTTTAATGTGATGTTTCTGACAGAGCAGCTGTAGCTTCATTTAGCAGAATATTTGAGCATTTATATCTAAATACAGCAGTTGGGTTCCTAGAACAAAAGGTGGTGAAGGGATGGAAGTGTGAAAAATGTGGAAAGACACTGATTTTTCTGTGTGGCACGTATTAAATTTCAGAACTGGAGTTTTATGTTATTCTTCTGATTGGATTTTTATATATTGTAAGTAATATTTATCCCAATTCTAATATATAGGTGTAAGTTTTGCTTTTTTGTTTCTTGCCTTTTATCTGATAAGATCTGATTGTTCTCCTGACAGCACTGGGTGAAGTGTCATAGGACGTTAGATCTAGAAGGGACTGGAAAGATCATTTAATGGTGCTTGGCATTAAAAAAATCTGTTTTCAGGGAATCAAGGGAATACCACGTGGCTTCCTCCCCTCTGTATTTAAACCGTTGCCCATTTCTGAGAAGGCTCAATACAACAATCCATTTCAGATTCTGAAAAGACTTGTGGGGTCATGATAGTTTCTTAATACATTAAGCTCCGCAGGAGGGTGGTAAAGAGAACTAAGGGGAGACTCAGAATTGCAGAGACCAGCCTGGCTTAGAAAATCATAGGAAATAACAGGAGAGCCTGCCAGCACCGTGGGAGCAAAGTCAGTTCAAACAAACAAAAGTGACAAGGATTTATACGGGTTAAGCCTCCTTCCGCATTACACAACCATCTTATAGTTCAACCTCTTCTCATTAAGAAAAAAACAAAACACACCCTTTAATGGCCATTTTCAACTCCCAGTCTAACCCCCTTGCATAACTATAATAATCCTCAACCATTTAAGCAGCAAGGAACGAGGGGAGAAAGGAGAATTAAAGCTACAACTACAAGCTTTGCTCCCAATGTGTAGGAGACACATTCAATCATTCTTCTTATTGGCATCTCACATCCCCTGCTATTCAATACCTGCCTTTGACATTGCAAGTGTCCTCAGGTGGATCCAGGCTTTCCTAATATTTTGACACATATCAAATATGTCCATATCAACTATGGAATTTCTTCTTTGGTGTTCACATCTCATTTCTGTATCATAATTGTTTGAGAAAAGAATCTGCTAACAACACTAGCCTGAAGTCTGCTGATCTAGACTGTACTATAGGCACTATAGGCAGATTATGATGGGACCACCCCACCCATAGGCAGGGACGTGTGGGGCTTTAGAGAACTCCAAGCCCCAAGGATGGAAGAACACTACCTGCCGAGGGTCTGAGATAGCTCTTGATCTCAGATCCTCCACCCTTAGGCTAGGTGCTTACCCCTCTTCTCCTTTTGAGCCCCCGCCTCAACCCCCTTTGAAGTATTCCCAACAGGATGAACCACACTTTGTACTGATGGGAATTCTATTCTCTTGTTCTCATGTAAGGATTGTCCCAAGAGGAAGTCATCTGGAGCAAATACTGCCAGTTCTCTCTACCCTTACACTGGTTCCTCCACGTGGGAGAAAGAGTCACTTTTCTGAGATGAGATGGGAAGATCCTGACTTCCATGGTCCACATTTCCCAGAGGCTGGGCCCCTGAGTTAGAATGAGGACAGTGCTGGCCTTTACCGTCTTACTTTCTCTGGCTGTCTGAGACTTTCTCTGAGCCTGTGCCTGGTGGATGCCTGTGCTCTGGCACAGTAAGCAACCAAGTGCATCTCTGTTCCCTGGCTCTAGCTCTCCAGCTTGCCTCTTTCACTCTGCTCCCCTCTTTTTCTGGGGTGCTCTCTCTTTCTCTTGCTTTTGACAAGATGTGAAGTAGGCCCCCTTCAGGCAGCTGGCAGGGTATGGGGCCTGAAGTTCACTGTGTAGATTCATCCTTTCCCCCAAATGACTTCTCTGAAGTTCTCTGATCTGTTTCTTCATCAAAAATGGGAATAGTAATTCTTTTCTGTGGGTTTTTGTAAAGATTAAATTAAACCACACACATTAAGTGCTTAGCACATAGTCAGTGCCCAATAAATTGAGCCTATTAATATTTCTGTGTAGTTACAACTGGCCACACAAGGGGCTCTCCTTGATCTACAGAACTATACTAACTGCGAGGACAACATATGCGGTCACACACAGAGAGCTGCAGCTGTGGAAGGCCCAGCCTCTGCTTGCCGGAGGCATGCAGGGTTGTGACCCACTCACATAAAGAAGAGGGTTCTGGTGGCAGCAGGAGGTGGAGGGATGCAGCTGTGTGAGCTCTGAATCTGTTGGTCTTTGGGTGGTGGTGGAGCTCCTCAGAGAGGCTGGCACAGTGAGGAGGGGTTGCTGAGCCAGGGCAGCCCTTGGCAACAGCTTCCCAACCAAGGAATGAGAACAGCTGAGGGGGAGGCACTGGCAGCCATCAGGTGTGAGAGGACAGGGTGGCCATTGCTAAGGCACCAGCTGGCATTTCTGAAGCGGTTGTGGAGCAACCTGTTTGCCAACTAAGGCAGTGCTGCTGAGGCAGCTCAGTGTGGCCTTGGCCTAGACCCATTTGCAGAGGACAACGGCTGCAGCACTGAGATCCTGATCAGCTTCAGGAGCAGTGATGAGCACCACTGATATGAGCTCTATCTGTGTGGACCACAGGGAGGACAACTCAGGGATGCAGGTGTGGTAGTGATGGTCAGCAGCCCCTTAATTTAGTTCATGAGTGTGTCTGTCTCCTGGGGCTGCCATAACAAAGCACCATGAACTGGGTGACTTAAACAACAAAAATTTATTTCTTCACAGTTCTGGAGGCTAGAAGTCCAAGATCAAGATATCAGCTGTGTGGGTTCCTTCTGAGGACTGAGAGAGAAAATCTGTTCCGTTCCTCTCTCCTAGCTCCTGCTGGTTTGCTGGCAATCTGTAGTGTTTCTTGGCTTGTAGATGCATCATCCTGATCTCTGCCTTCATTCTCTTTTTCTTTTTTAAAAATTTTTTTATTGGAGTATAGCTGCTTTATAATGTTGTGTTAGGTTCATCAGAAAAAGCTACAAAGAACAAATGCTGGAGAGGGTGTGGAGTAAAGGGAATCCTCTTGCACTGTTGGTGAGAATGTAAACTGATCCAGCCACTATGGAGAACAGTATGGAGGTTCCTTAAAAAACTAAAAATAGAATTACCATATGATCCAGCAATCCCACTACTGGGCATATACCCAGAGAAAACCACAATTCAAAAAGACACATGCATCCCAATGTTCATTGCAGCACTATTTACAATAGCCAGGTCATGGAAACAACCTAAAATGTCCATCATCAGACGAATGGATAAAGAAGATGTGGTACATATATACAATGGAATATTACTGAGCCATAAAAAGGAACGAAATTGGGTCATTTGTTGAGATGTGGATGGATCTAGAGACTGTCATACAGAGTGAAGTAAGTCAGAAAGAGAAAAACAAATATCGTATATTAACGCATATATGTGGAACCTAGAAAAATGGTACAGATGAACTGGTTTTCAGGGCAGAAACTGAGACACAGATGTAGAGAACAAACGTATGGACACCAAGGTGGGAAAGCCGTGGTGGGGGTGGTGGTGTGATGAATTGGGAGATTGGGATTGACATGTATACACTGATGTGTATAAAATTGATGACTAATAAGAAACTGCTGTATAAAAATAAATAAATAAATAAATAAATAAAATAAAATTTTTATTGGAGTACAGTTGCTTTACAATGTTGTGTTAGGTTCTACTGTACAGCAAAATGAATCAGCTATACATATACATGTATGCCCTCTTTTCTGGATTTCCTTCCCATTTAGGTCACCACAGTGCCTTCATTTTCATCTATGTCTGTGATCAAAATTTCCCCTTTTATAAGGACATTAGTCATATTGGATTAGGGCCCATCTTAATGACCTCATTTTAATTTTATTATCTCTATAAAGACCTTATTTGCAAATAAGGTCACATTCTGAAATACTGAGGGTTAGAACATCAACATATCTTTTTTGAGGGACACAATTTAACCCACAACAATGAGCCAGCCTCAGAGAGAGCAGTGGGGTCATTCTTGGAAGTCTGTAGGGTTATCCTTTAGTGCAGAACACTGCATCCATGGGGGGTTCCATTCCCATTGAGTGGCGAGACAGTGTACCCAGGCATTTAGACAGGCATGTACCTGAGTATATTTATCAGCAACTCTGGCCTCTACCCATCTGATGCTAGTAGAGGCCCCCTCTTCAGTGCTGACAATCAGAAACACCTGTAGACATTGCCCCCAACTGAGAACCTCTGCTTTAGATAATGACAGAATTGAGCTATTCCAACCATCAAAACTTTAAGAACCACAACATACAGAAAGAGTAACACTGAATGAAAGTATTTCCAGATGATCCCCAACTCCAATTCTAAAACGTTTATTAGGAGATAAATTTTTAAGCAAGGGGTTAATTTGATTATCAATGATGTCTACAATCATAGCTGCCTTAGACAAAATAGACTCTGCTCTAGGAACAAGATAGAGAAATTTGTGTTGACCTCCTATCTTAAGCTATAATTGGCTGGGAAACCACGGGTCAAGAATCAGGCAGAAGACATGTGTAGCAACATGGATGGACGTCGAGATTATCATATCAAGTGAAGTCAGAAAGAGAGCGACAAATACCGTGATACCACTTATATGTTGAATCTAAAATATGACACAAACGAACTTATCTACAAAGTAGAAACAGACTCACAGACATAGAGAACAGACTTGTAGTTGCCAAGGAGGAAGGGGTGTGGGGGAGGGATGGGTTGGGAGTTTGGGATTAGCAGATGCAAACTATTATATATAATAGAATGGATAAACAACAAGGTTCTAGTGTATAGCCCAGGGAAATATATTCAATATCCTGGGATAAACCATAATGGTAAAGAATATGAAAAAGAATGTATATCTATGTATAACTGAATCACTTTGCTGTACAGTAGAAATTAACACAACATTGTTAATCGACTATTCTTCAATAAAATAAAGTTTTTAAAAAAGAATCAAGCAGAAGAAAGAGTATAGAGACATGGAGGGTTTCTGGGTCTTGCTGGTGATTCCTTTCTTGCAGGGCTGCCCAGGTTTCCTCCGTAATAAAGTCCTGGAAGCCTGGAGGGATAGTTACCAACCAAGCAACCTAGTATTTACTGAGCACCCTAAAATGGTGCAAGGCATTTCATAAACAGGTATTTTACTTCTATTTTCTTACTCAATCCTCTCAAAAACCTTAGGAAGTGAATATTATTTTCATCATTTTAAAGATAAGAAAACTGAGACTCAGAAGGATTAAATACAAGTTCCTATAGCTAGTAAGTGGCAGATCCCAGTTATAAATCCAGATGTTCTGGCTCTAAACCTCATGCTGTTTCTGCTACACAAAACTGACAGGGAAAATTGGAGAACCTCCTCCTCCTGGGATCACTCTTTTCAAGATAGTCTGAGTTGAGACCTACCCAGCTACATGATTCCACTCAACTAGGAGAGAGTCAATTCCCCTCAGCAGGCTTAGGTGAGAAGATCACATGTTCTCAATATCCCAAGGTCCCAATATCTCCACTTGGGGAAAGGGACTAGTATAGTCTCCTTAGAATTGATCCTCAAGGGATCTGGGCCAATGTGGGACCAGCAGTAACATTCCTCAGGGAAGATCCAAGTACACAGTGGAACCTCTGTTCTCCAGGTCCTTTTTCTGAGGTTCTAAAGGACAGGACTTTTGTACAACGCTGTTAACCAGTCATCAGTTACACTGGCACTGAATCACATAGGGTGTGAGTCACGCTCCACCCGTTTTATTAGGCCAGTGGTTCTCACACTATAGAGTGCATCAGAATCACCTAGAAGGCTTGTTAAACCACAGATTGCTGGGCCCCACCCACAGAATTTCTAATTCAGTAGGTTCGGGGGTAGGCCTGGAAGTTTCCAACAAATTCCTAGGTGATGCTGATGCTGCTGGTCCAAGGACCACACTGCTTTTGAATTACCTTATTAAGTCATGAATAAGGAAAACCACTCCATGGTAGTTGGAGGCAAAGTCCTCCGGCCTTACTCCATGCCAGAATCCAGGTTATGCCTTCACAGCCCAATGGACCCTGGTCAGGAATTCAACAGATCAGGATGAGGAGAGCATAGGGCCTCGACTCCATCCTAACAGGAATGACCATCTCCTCAGAGTGAGGTTCTTCTCTTTCCTTCGGGAACCCAGAAAACCAAGAAGTTCTTGTCCAGTCACAGAGCAGCATTTCCCACTGGCAGAGCCCAAAGGCCGTCCATCACGGTCTCTCCCTGCTCCCTGCCAGCAGCCCCCAGCAACACCCCATCCCCTCCCTGGCATCACTCCTCCCCTTAGCACCCTCCCCAACAACTTTCTCCCCAGGAGCAGGGTGCTGTTCTGGTTCACCGCTCATCTTGCGAGCATACTGGAGCATACTGGAGGGAGCTGTGGACAAGGGGGCGACGTTATTACTATGAAAGGCAGTAATTGTGTAGGCAAAGGACCAAGAACACTTGTTGAAAAGATGGTCATCCAGAGAGGCCAGCCCAGCAAGTATCAATACTTGGATCAGATTCAGGACTCAAGAATGGAATCAAAAGAATGGTGTTTAAATGTCACCACTGTGAGTCCCTTGGAACTTCTGGGGCTAGTCCTCAGCCATCCTGCTCCCTGATAAAATAAGGACAAGATGCCAAGCTGATACTTGAGTTGCTCCTGACTGAGTAGGGATTCAAGTGTCCAGGACTGAATAAAAGCCCCAGCCTTTTATTTCAATTGGAAATCAAGGCTACACTCAAAATGTCACATCATAACCTGCTTGGCATGTTAAAGATATTTTATCATGTCATCAGAGACTCTGAATTTGCTCTACTGGCAAGTGGCTTGCAGACAACAATAAGTTAGAATCTCTGTTATCTGCATATCATAACCTGTCTGGTAAGCCAGGGAATTCTTCCTTCAGGTGATACATCTTGAAGTATGAAGAACCAGGTGAGGATGCTAGAAGCTATGGTAGAAACTGTTGAGAAGGTGGAGCAGTAAGCAAATCCATCAAACTGTAGTTTCAGCTTTAGTACTGGTCAAGCCGGATTTAAGACTGAAGCTGATCCTGTGTCAAAGAGAGGCCTCCTACTACACACTTCCAGTTCTGGGTGTGGGAGTCTGAGTCGGAACAGCTGGGTCTGGAGAGTAGGTACTTCCCCTGCCTACAGTGTGGAGTGCCGCAGAGCCTCCAACACCCGCAGACTGCAGGAGAGACTCAAAGAGAGAGAAGACAGCCTGCAGGATGCTTCTAGAACAGTGATATTGGACTATGGTGCAGGTTAGAGTCACTGGGTGCTTTTAAAACCCCTCATGCCTGAGCCTCACCCCACACAGATTATCTCAGAATCCTGGAGGTTGGACCCAGGCACTAGTACATACTTTAAAGCTCCCAGGTAATTCCAGCATGCAGGCCAGACTGAGAAACCGTGCTCTAGGGCTAGGCTTTAACCCATGTGTGCTTACAAAAAGTAAAGGTGAAGCAGAAAAAGAGAATGTGCGTTGCTCCGGGTGGGCAGGCCTCAGAGATGCGGCCAAGACACAGAAGAAACATTTCCTCAGTGAGTCTCCTCAATCAGGTAAGTCCTTCCTGCCAAGAGTGGGAAGAGACCGGCAGGAGCTTTGTCCCCAGGGTTTCTTTGGCAGAAAATGCCTACTCTGTGGGCCAAGGCAAAATGTGAGGAGACAAAGAGGATTCTGACCATCCCCCCACAAACAAGTCATAAAAACAGCCATATTTAGTGAACTCCTACAGTGGCCAGGAGCTGTTCCATCTACTTTCACACATTTAAATCTAGGGACAGTCCTGTGAGGTGGGTCTAATTATCCCCATTTTACAGAGAGGAATGGAGGCTGAGACAGTAGTAAGTCACTTGCCAAGTTGAGGGATTAAATGAATCACGCTGGTGTGTCTGGCTGCAGAGTGTGTGCTTGTCCTGTCATACCCAGCTACTTCTCCAGAGCAGAGAGAATCAAGGTCCCCAGAGAAGGGTGTGTGTGTGTGTGTGTGTGTGTGTGTGTATAGCAGGGTGAGGATCTGTGCTTCATTTGGGTACTTCAAATGATGCAGTTCTTCTTTTAAATACCTGCACATACACCACTCAAAAATACTGTCTTTCCACTAAATGAGGCACACAAAGTTCTGGTCTACCTGGAAAACTGCAGTGATGTCCTGTGTATGGAAAAGTCTGTGATCTCAAATGATGGGCTAAGTGTTCCTAGAACTAGGAACTTAGTCAACCAGAAGCCATTAGATTAGTGGTTTTCCTCTTGCCTTTAGGGGCTACAAAAGAAATTCCATTTAACAGACATTTTCACTGAAGCTTCCTAGAGTGTGAGAGTCTTGGTGTTTGGGTAGCGACTGCATCATTTGGGCTCCTGCCAACTGCAGTGTGTGAGGGCTCCTTGTCAGGGACCTGTGGACAGTTTTGCGAGGGGTATGCCATTTGCAAGTCAGCAAAAGGAAGGTCCCAGAGTTTACAGAAAAGACCTTAGGATCAGGACGTTCGCAGTTTTTCAGCACTGGCCCCATGATCTGAAATCCATAATGCTGAGTTGAGAGGATGCGAGCTTGGAGATGTGATTCAAATGTGAGTTAAAGATCATGGAGGCTCTCGTCAAACTTATTTTTCTTTGGTCAAGAATCCTTCAGAATGCTCCAGTTTCATGATATCACTTTAGTGGAGTTAAGTTTCAAACAGTACAGAATTATAGAATTGCTTACTTTAGGCTTTAGTTACAAGGCCAATCTCTGAAGAGGCAAGCTCGTTAGGGGATCCTAGAGGTAATCAGAGCAAACAGCAGGAGGCAGGTTAGAAACCCCAGCCTCTTGGTTCACAGTATTGAGCATAAAGCAATTAAGCAGTGAGCCCTCAAGTTAATCCTCACCTCCCAATTCCAGGGGGATGTGTAATTATACCACACAGCAAATGTGCAACAAAAGATAAATTTTCTCTTCATTTCCTAACAAAAAGTGACTCTTTTCCCCTCGAGAGATTTGTAATGCCCCATCCACTGACATGGTGAAAAGGGAAAGGCACTGATGCTGCAAAGAAAAGGCAGCTGTCCAAGAGAACACACGGAACCCTCTGGCTAGAGGGATGGAAAGCAGAGGCTGCTTCTGGTCATTCCCATTAGTGGGAATAGAAGTCTGCAGCATGTTACCAAGAATATGACATGGAGAAGACAGTGGGAGAAGCAAATTCATGGAGCACCTAAAGATGGTACTTTCAGGAAACTGTAGGTAAGGGATGAAGAATTAAATAAGGACACTGAAGAAATAAGAAAACAGTCAGCATAAAACTGATATAGGGCATGTTCTTGTAGGACCTAAAAGAATCCCCAAACATACAAGAAGAAAAATAATCCAGACCTTAGTTACTGGGCTGTCACCAGTTTCCTGAGGAGATGCTACTGAAAACTGGTACCAGAATCCATTGTGTATATTTTATAATACATCAATACCTTATGAAATTCTAATTAAAGAGTCAGAGTCATTCTGAATAAACCCATTCAGGTCTTCATAAAATTCCAAATTAAAGAACCCCTTCAGGTACCATCAGGTGGAGTGGCTCCTGACCTGAGGAAACCCTACCCAGCTCTTACAGTTAAGTTGTTGATGCTCAGCCAGAATGGGTAAAACTAAGCAGACAGCCCCCCTAACAGACTGTTTCCTAACAAGGTTTGTTTCTGCCTCTATGTGATACACATTAAACTGGTTAGTTAAACAAATCTTAAGATCTAAACATTACAGGCAGGCTGACTCTAAGGTCAGGAGGTAGCTGGCCCATGACCACATGTGATATGGTGAGGGCTTAGGATGAACTCCAATAAGCATTCAATGTGGATTCAGATGTATTAGCTATTAAGCTCCACAATAATAATTTATGGGTCTTAAAGATAGTTCTTTTTTATATTTTATTTATTTTTTGATTGAAGTATAGTGGATGTATAAAGGTAGTTCTTGAAGTCACCAAAAGTGATGACACCCAAACCCTATGGCCAACCTGAAACAGAACAGCTGAAATATTGGGAATGAAGAAACTAGCAAACTCCAGTTATTCTTTGAGTTTGTTTAGGTACATTCAACTAGGAGATGTTGTATACGAAATACTAAATATAGTTAGTAGAGTCTTTTCTTCCTGGCTTATTGAGGTTAAATTGACAAATAAAATTGTGATATATTTAAAATGTGCAACATGATGATATGATATACATACACATTGAGAGAGGCTTCCCACCATCTAGCCGATTAATCTATCCTTCACTTCACATATTTACCTTTTTTTTTTATATATAAGAACACAAGTTCTACTCTCTTAGCAAACTTTAATTTAGTCTTGTGTTTTTCTGAACTGGCCAAATCAGTCATAAGAGTATATTGTTATGACTGGTCTGTAATTGTGGAAATTTTTGCCAACTGGTTCATGGATTTCTACTAATTCTACTATCTTGATTAGCCATAGGCATGTTTTCATTGCCTCTTTTATCTCTTAGTCTTGTCTCTGGGTATATTCAGTACTTTTCTCTTTTTTTTTTTAACATCTTTATTGGAGTATAATTGCTTTACAATGGTGTGTTAGTTTCTGCTTTATAATAAAGTGAACCAGCTATACATATACATATATCCCCATATCTCCTCCCTTTTGCATCTCCTTCCCACCCTCCCTTATCCCACCCCTCTAGGTAGTCACAAAACACTGAGCTGATCTTCCTGTGCTATGCGGCTGCTTCCCACTAGCTATCTATTTTACATTTGGTAGTGTATATATGTCCATGCCACTCTCTCACTTTGTCCCAGCTTACCCTCCCCACCCCCGTGTCCTCAAGTCCATTCTCTATGTCTGAGTCTTTATTCTTGTCCTGCCACTAGGTTCATCAGAGCCATTTTTTTTTTTTTTTAGATTCCATACATATGTGTTAGCATACGGTACTGGTTTTTCTCTTTCTGACTTACTTCAGTCTGTATGAAAGACTCTAGGTCCATCCACCTCACTACAAATAACTCAATTTCGTTTCTTTTTACAGCTGAGAAATATTCCATTGTATATATGTGCAACATCTTCTTTATTCATTTATCTGTCAATGGACACTTAGGTTGCTTCCATGTCCTGGCTATTGTAAATAGAGCTGCAGTGAACATTGTGGTACATGACTCTTTTTGAATTCTGGTTTTCTCAGGGTATATGCCCAGTAGTGGGATGGCTGGGTCATATGGTAGTTCTATTTGTAGTTTTCTGATGAACCTCCATACTGTTTCCATAGTGGCTGTATCAACTTACATTCCCACCAACAGTGCAAGAGGGTCCCCTTTTCTCCACACCCTCTCCAGCATTTATTGTTTGTAGATTTTTTGATTATGACCACTCTGCCTGATGTGAGGTGATACCTCATCGTAGTTTTGATTTGCATTTCTCTAATGATTAGTGATGTTGAGCATCCTTTCATGTCTTTGTTGGCAATCTGTATATCTTCTTTGGAGAAATGTCTATTTAGATTTCCTGCTCATTTTTGGACTGGGTTGTTTGTTTTTTTGATATTGAGATGCATGAGCTGCTTGTAAATGTTGGAGATTAATCCTTTGTCAGTTGCTTCATTTGCAAATATTTTCTCCCATTCTGAGGGTTGTCTTTTCCTCTTGTTTATGTTTTCCTTTGCTGTGCAAAAGCTTTTAAGTTTCATTAGGTCCCATTTGTTTATTTTTGTTTTTATTTCCATTTCTCTAGGAGGTGGGTCAAAAAGGGTCTTGCTGTGATTTATGTCATAGAGTGTTCTGCCTATGTTTTCCTCTAAGAGTTTGATAGTGTCTGGCCTTACATTTAGGTCTTTAATCCATTTTGAGTTTATTTTTGTGTACAGTGTTAGGGAGTGTTCTAATTTCATTCTTTTACATGTAGCTGTCCAGTTTTCCTAGCACCACTTATTGAAGAGGCTGTCTTTTCTCCATCATATATTCTTGCCTCCTTTATCAAAAATAAGGTGACCATAGGTGCGTGGGTTTACCTCTGGGCTTTCTATCCTGTTCCATTGATCTATATTTCTGTTTTTGTGCCAGTACCATACTGTCTTGATTACTGTAGCTTTGTAGTATAGTCTGAAGTCCAGGAGCCTTATTCCTCCAGCTCCATTTTTCTTTCTCAAGATTGCTTTGGCTATTCGGGGTCTTTTGTTTTTCTGGGGTTTTATCTTGTTCCTTCATCTGGTATATAGCCCTCTGCCTTTTCATCTTGTCTATCTTTCTGTGAATGTGCGGGGTCTTTTGTGTTTCCATACAAATTGTGACATTTTTTGTTCTAGTTCTCTGAAAAATGTCATTGGTAGTTTGATAGGGATTGCACTGAACCTGTAGATTGCTTTGGGTAGTATAGTCATTTTCACAATGTTCATTCTTCCAATCCAAGAACATGGTATATCTCTCCATCTGTGTGTATCATCTCTAATTTATTTCATCATTGTCTTACAGTTTTCTGCATACAGGTCTTTTGTCTCCTTAGGTAGGTTTATTCCTAGGTAGTTTATTCTTTTTGTTGCAATGGTAAATGGGAGTGTTTCCTTAATTTCTCTTTCAGATTTTTCATCATTAGTGTATAGGAATGCAAGAGATTTCTGTGCATTAATTTTCTATCCTGCTACTTTACCAAATTCATTGATTAGCTCTAGTAGTTTTCTGGTAGCATCTTTAGGATTCTCTATGTATAGTAACATGTCATCTGCAAACAGTGACAGCTTTACTTCTTCTTTTCCGATTTGGATTCCTTTTATTTCTTTTTCTTCTCTGATTGCTGTGGCTAAAACTTCCAAAACTATGTTGAATAACACTGGTGAGAGTGGACAACCTTGTCTTGTTCCTGATCTTAGAGGAAACGGTTTCAGTTTTTCACCACTGAGTACGATGTTGGCTGTGGGTTTGTCATATATGGCCTTTATTATGTTGAGGTAAGTTCCCTTTATGTCTATTTTCTGGGTTTTTTTTTTTTTTATCATAAATCGGTGTTGAATTTTGTCAAAAGCTTTTTCTGCATCTATTGAGATGATGCTATGGTTTTTCTCCTTCAGTTTGTTAATACGGTTTATCACATTGATTGATTTGTGTATAATGAAGAATTCTTGCATTCCTTATCCAGTACTTTTTAATTTAATTTGGATATTGTCTATTTTTTAGAAAACTGTAGAGGCTCTGGATGAGTCTTTAACTGCTAGCAGGGAGACTAGAGGCAGATCACTTTCACTCAGGCTTGGGTTTCAGTTTCATAAGGCCTGACCTATTCCTGGTTTCCTTTTACTCCATGGAGGTAGTACTTGAAAATCCTAACTAGTATCTTGGAGTGTTTATCAGCGTCTCTTCTCCTTGGCAGAAGGTGAAACCCAATTTTTGTTTCCCCAGCACCACGAAAAACTTTGTTTAGCAACCACCTGTTTCTGATCAGTGAATGCCTCTGGGATAAGTGGTTCAGATTATCTCACTTCTCTGTAGGATTTTGGGCTTTTGAATTTTTGCTGTCTCTGTAGCCCTAAACTCTAGTTTTTGTGTCCCCAGCCATGAGAAACAGGTGAAAGTTCTGGTCAAATTCTCAGCCTCTTAGAAGTCACTTTCTGCCTGGTTTCTCAAACTCTCCATGCTTGCTGCTTAAGAATCAAGAAGGAATGTCTTGAAGGGAAAAGAAGTTTAAAACATCAGCCTCACCTCAGTGAGTTTCCCTTCTATTCAGAATTTTCTCCAGCCCTGGCTGTTTTCATATCTCTCCAAAGCCTTCAATATATATATATATATATATATATATATATATATATATATATATATATATATATATAATGTTTTATTTTTATTTATTTTTTTTGTGCAGTACGCAGGCCTCTCACTGTTGTGGCCTCTCCCATTGTGGAGCACAGGCTCCGGACACGCAGGCTCAGCGGCCACGGCTCACGGGCCCAGCTGCTCCACGGCATGTGGGATCTTCCTGGACCGGGGCACGAAGCCGTGTTGCCTGCATCGGCAAGCGGACTCTCAACCACTGCGCCACCAGGGAAGCCCAATATTTCTTTTTAAAATTCAGCTTCTCTAGTTCTTTTCCAGTGGGAGATTTGATTGGCAATACACTAGCCTACCATTACCAGAAGTAGAATTCCAAACTAAGTCTTTTACACTACATTTCACAAATGCTTTACATTGTGGATCCTGTAGAGCAAAGGCTCTTGACCTAGAGGACTGCAGATGGAGTTCAACAGACCCATTAAGTCTTGAAATTGTTTGTAAAAGTGTTTGAATGTGTGTAAATGTCTTCAAAAGGGCCCACAACCTCAGGAGTTAAGAACTACTGTGTAGAGTATCTATAAATATTTAATTTGCATTAAATAAACTTATTAATTACCTATATTAGATGAATACTTTATTCAATACCTAATTTAACATAATACTGCCAAGGTCTCGTCCTAGAAAGTGGGTCTGTATACCTAGTTATCTAAATACTTGATTCCAAGCCAGTAAGTATTTTTCTATTATAAAGTTTCTTTTGCTACCATTAAATAGCACCATTATTATAATGGCATAGACCTCTTTAACACTTGAATGAAGCTCATTTCTAGAACTGTAGTCTAGATTTAGTAACCTACCCATAAGACTGACATTGTTCTTTAGGGCTGTCAGACACAGTGATAGCCAACACAGTTCTATCATGATGGTGAGTCCATGATGTCCCTGTGTTTCCTTTGGGAATCATGTAAGGATTGTTTTCTCTTTATAAACAAACTATGTTTTATTTTCACAGCTTCTGATAATGTATCTTTTGCATTAACACTGTGGATCCACTTTAAGCTTATCTGACCTCTCCTTTTGGATATGCTCTTTAGAGATTTGTTGTAGAAAATATGTGCACACAAGTCTCTGTCTCCTTTACATGCTTGGAAATCGCTGAATAGGAGTAGGCTATGGGATGGCGAATCCGCTGAAAAATCAGCAGATTCGCAAAAACGGCAACTGAAACAAACGGGAAGATTTCCATAGACTATGTCCTAAAGACAGATGTGTCTTAGAGAACAAGACTAAGAATAGAACACATGCCCTTCACCCCCTTAGGTCCTTGCAAGTTCCAAAATGTTATACTGTCTCATATCCCCTGCCGTGCTCTGACAAGTCTGCCTTCCTAGGGCCTCTGGCCTAGTTGAAGGCTCAGCTGATGGCTGGGGTCCTGCTGCCTTTGGACAGATCCACCTCTTCCCCACACACCTCCAGCTTCCCCAGTATAGGATGACTGCCTGCCCTCCCTGGACCCCTTGCCACACTCAGACCTCCTACCTGGAATCTCATCCCTGAATCAAGGATATAAAGGGGAGCCAGGGGGATATGGTGGCAGCACTGGGACAGGGTCTGGCAACTAATAGGTACTCAAAGAAATCTGAATAAAGAAAGGAAACAAATGAATGTGAGAAGAGGCCAGGGAGAAAGTGAAACTCAGGAGCTGGCTTCTTGGCCTGTGGCTCCTATTCCCCTCCCGACCCTGTCTCCCACCCCCACCCGCAAACTTCTCTCTGCTAAAAACCCTTCAGGCCTCTGGGAGTTCTCTTTCTAGGATTTGGCTCCCTTACAAATATCAATATCATGGCCTCCTTGCCTCCTGGGCCTGGGGGAACTTCAAAATCCTCATTTCTAGGACTAGCTCTCTACTGTTCTCTTGGCTTGGCTTTGATCTTGTACAAGGTTTACATTGCCTGCTCAATAGCATTTCCAGATCTAGAATTCTGAAGGCATTTCCTAAGCACTAAATGTTTCCTGGAGTTACACTTGGTTCTCCAAGAGTTTTCACTACGTGGCTTTCCCTGTGTAGATCTGGAGATAGACATTTGACATACATTTGGGGCCTGGAATAATAGAGATTTAATTTATATTTTTTAATATATTCCTCTGGGTCTACTCAGACAAAATCATGTGGTGGTACTAAACAAACACTAGAGAGTTTAAGATGAATAAGATGTGTAGCCTATTTTCAAGAAATTTACCACTTTGATACCACATCGGAATTAGTCAGAATTCTTTTGGCTGCAAATGACAAATGGAAATTTTTTTTAACTTTTATAACTAAATTGTGGAAATTCATAGCCTGAAAGTCAACTAAAATCAGAAACAGAATGTTTTCTGGACTCTTTCTTAAGTTATCATCTCAGCCTCTGTCTGTATATCAGCTTTCTTCTCTTAGGCTTCTCCAAGTCACTGGAAACATGACTGATAATAGCAGCCAGGTTCATATCACCCAGCTTTGTCAGTCAACCTGACCCAAGAAAAACAATCCCAGGAAGAGATTTTTGGTTGACCCACCTTGGGTCAAGCACCCATTTCCAGAAAAATTAGGTATGCTAATGGGATGGGTAGTATAATTGGCTCAACTCAGATGTCCATCTCTGACCACTCAGCAGTGACCAGAGGACCAAGAACTATAAGAACACAGCAGATCTCATTCAAATTGTATGTCTAAATTAACTCTTAACAGACAAAAATATAAACATCCATTACTACTTCCATAGGACCAAGTTCCTTCCACTCTTAGAACATTCTAGATGGGGCATTTCCTAGAATGGTTATTTATTTTTCAATGGGCTGTAAAATTTTCCAAATGTATGTAGATGCCTCTGATTGCAGAGAAAAATCTGGATCTTTTCATTGTGAACACTCCTCTGACCTCTAAACTTGCTCACTGTCTGGCTAGAGCCCTCCTGGTCTAGGGCACCAACCACTGACTGGGTCAAATCTCTGTTTTCTGGCCTTGGGAATGGAACATAAGAAGCAAGTGTCCTTATATCTAATAGGCAAAGTTCCACTTTCAGTCCCCTAAGTTGCCTTGGGGACTCTGGTGGAGTGGCTGACTGTGAATGACAAGGAGATAGCAGATCCAAGTTCTGGCCAGATACCATTGGTCAGGTCATTTCTCCTGATACTCAGGGACCCAATATTTGGGTCAGGGCACAGATAGGATGATGGGGATGAGCACATACACCTGAGCTGTGAAATGCCATGCAGACCTAGGATGGCTGTTAATACAGGCCTAGCTGTGGTCCCTTCTAGAGCTTTTCAGGCTAACCAGTTGGCCTCATGCCCAGGAGCTCCCTCCACTTTTAGGCCCCATGCCTGTCTGTTCTGCGCAAAGCTGACTTGAACCCCTCTGGTCCTTGGGATTGCGGGTGGGGGAGCAGAGGACAATTCTCACCCTTAATCTGAAGTGGGCCAAGCCTAGTCATGTCCACTGTTGCCAGGGTGTAGGACTTGGTCCTTGGCTAGGAACAGATGCCCTGCAATCCCAGGACTTGCTGCTTTAGAATGAACAGAGAGTGGGAGGGTGAGGGGGAAAAAGGAAAAGTTTATCATCTGTTCAATCTGGAGGACAATGAGAGATCAAATTTTTGGCATAAAATGTTACCAGAGGAGAATGACAATTTTTAATTTTTTTCTAGTAGTAGAAAAAGCTCCAGACTGGGAGACAAGGGGCCCAAGTTTTACTGTTCACTCAGCTACTAACTATCAATGTAACTTTTGAGAGAGTAACTTCTCCTCCATTTCCTCATCTATAAAATAGAGTGATTGGATCCAGTAATTTGTGTATTCTCCTTCCAGCTCTAACATCCGATGATCCGGATACAGGAAGGAGTAGGGTAGTGGAGAGGAGAGCTATAAAGACTCAGCCTAGATCTGTTGTTCCTGAACTTGGTCACACCCTCCCCCACAGTAGCAGAATTTTTTCAAGGGGTTCTTAAATCCATACATGAGCCAAGCGTCATCTGCAGACTGAATTAAAAACATTTCACACATATACGTACTATTTTTAAATTTATAGGGGTGCTACTGGGATTAATTAAATTCATTTTAGGGTAAGTGTTCATTTTAAAGGTAAGTGTTCCTCATTATAAAATTCTTTTAATCAATACCAAAAGAACAACTACCATTGTTCTTGGGTAATCTTTGTTTTTTTGTTTACAAATACTTACAAAATGGAGAACCACTGACAATGAGGAAAACTTATTGTATGGAGAGCTTGTGCCTGGGGATGTATCGACTTAACTATTGCCTTCGGATTGTGAGAAATTAAGGCTAATTTAAGTTTAGACAAAATTCTACTTAGGTTTTAAACTCTAATCCCAGGGTCACCTCCTTTGTGAAGCCCCCCTGCGGGGTCATCACCCCATCCCACTCCAACAGGATTAGACATAACATCAGCCAGGGACCCAGCCGGAAAAATGACACACTCGAATAAGGATCATTTGACAAAGACTTAATAAAGGACTATTTACTGAGGATGAGCAGTTTATAGGGGAAAACAAGGGTTAGCACAGTACCCAGGATGCTAGAGCAGAGCTGTCACCAGTGGAGGCCTGGCAGGCAAAGGGAAGAGCGGTTGTTGGAATTGGCTGGTCACAGAGGGTCATGAAGAGATGGCTGCCTTCAGTGGAGCTGTGACTCCTGTTGGAGTGAGTGATGCAGCCTGCTCAAGTCCACACTGCAGGGAGGAAACCAGGGGAATAAAAACCCTACTCGCTCTCCTTCCCCAACCCCTGTCATTTACTGCTGCCCATGGACCAATGCAGCCAGAAGCTGGAAGACAAAGGAATCTACTGGTGAAGTTCATGCAGGTCAGTCTCCTAGGACAGAAAGCGGGGTGAAGAAAAGTAAAGAGTGGACCCGGAGGAGCACACAGAAGAGGTCCCTACACAGTCACCCTCTTTCCTGAGCTCCCACAGCGCTCTGTACTTAACCTCTTTCTAGCACTTTCCATATTCAGTGGTAATTATCAATTGACATTTCTATCTCCCCACTACACTGCAGGTTCCCTAAGGGCAGGAAACATGTCCTGTTCACTTCTGCAGTCACAAACCACTCACAATGTAGATCCCTAAGAAGTATTTGCTGAGTTTTGATTTGAAGCAATGGTTTTGAAAAACAAGTACCATATGGCCAGCATAGGTGGCATCTGCTGATGCTGCTGAGTGTTCCTGGGACCCGTGGGTCCTGGAACACATCTCCTTTCCCAGAGCTCCACATGAGATGAATGGAGAAAATCGCACTATTCAGGTGTTTGTGAAGCTGAGGCCAATGAGGGAATATGTCAAACAAACCGCTTGACTGATGCTTAGGATTGTAACACAAGTGATTAACTCTAAGCTCATGGTACAAATCTGAATCTTCTGAACGTTTCTGAAGGGCAACTTCTTTTTTTTCCTTCAAAGTGTTTCCTATTATATTACCCTTTCTTGTTTCCAAAGTCACAGACATTGAAGGGATTGGGGAGAGTGCATGTGAGAAAAGGCCAAGATCTCTCTGACTCTGGAACAAGAAAGTCCTGATCCAAAAACTGTGACCACAAAACAGTGTTTCTGGAAGAACCTCTGAAAGGTTGAGAGATGACAGGGTTCTCTGTACAGAATTCTGCCCATCACAGGTCCAGTCACACTGACCGATGGGCCTTCTTTCCCTAAACCCCTTTCCTCAGCATCAGGTTGGGACAGTTTGCAAATGGGATGCAGATTTCCAGTACAATGACTTGTCCCTTGCTTCTGGCTGGGAACTTAAGTGGAGAGAAATGTGACAGTGCCATCAAGTAACCCAGGCACAAGCCATAAGGGGGAGCACAAGCCCCAGACACATATTCTCAAGAGTAATATTTCAAAATGCTTTAAATTCCCAAGACTAATTTTTGGTTACATGGAAGGAAGTGCCGTATTAGAGTGAGAAAGACTCCATAATCATTCTGTAGTTCTGTGAGAAGGTGGAGGAAAAATGTTTCGCATGGGTGGGTGGTTCGCATGATCCCTAGAGATGAGTGTTGCCCAGAATGAAGCCCCAGAGTTGGACTAGGTCCTACGCTAGAGTGGTGGGTGGAAGGCAGAGCTGCTCAACCTTTTCTTTTGTAGGTCATACCCAATATGTCCACACAAGCCTCCTTCTCTAGTCTAGCAGTAGAGTCATTGCTACAGAGGACAAATAGCAACACTCTGACAAAAGTACACTCTGATCAATTGCTGAAATGCAAAGAAGAAGCCGAAAGTAATAAGGAGGTGTATGTATATAAGATGGAGGGATGGACCATTACACATAGTATCAGACTGTTGAACAGCGGCCAGAGAATGTAGAAGGAGACTCCAGATGCAAATTCTTCTCCCAACTAGGTGCAGAGAGGCACAAGCCATACATCATTCTAAACAAAAGGGAAGAATCAGGCCCCAACCCAAGGAAGAATCAGAGGGAAGAGCTCATAATGCTTTGCTCAAGGCACTACAGAACCTAAGTAGTTGGAACCAGATGTCCACCTAAATCAAGAAGGTAGAAGAAAGGAAAACAGAAAGATAGCAAAAGTTAATGAGATAGGAAAAAATCCACTAGAGAAGATCAGCCAAGCAAAGCACTGGTTCTTTGAAAAGATTCAAACATTGATCCAAACATTGATAAGCCTGTGGTAAAATGATTAAGATGGAAAAAGAGAAGGCATAAGCAATATCAGTAATGAAAAGGGAGACATAATTATGATGCTGTGGATCCTGAAAAGAGAATAGGAATGTATTTTAACTATATCATGCCAATAAATTTGAAACTTTATATGAAATGGACAACTCCTTGAAAAATACAACATACCAAAGCAACTCAAGAACAGCTAGAACAGGTCCTATAACCTCTAGGAAATTAAATCAGGAGTCAAAAATCTCTCACTCTCAAATCCCAGATCTGTTAACTTCATGAGCAAGTTCTACTGAACTTTGGTAGAGCCAATAATACCATCATACCCAAAGTTTCTCAGAATGTATAAGGCCTGTATAACCATGGATCTGAAATATGAGTAGAACAATGCAAACTGTTTAAATAAAATATTAACCAACTAAATCTAGCAGGTTATATTTTATTCACAAGTATGAAATTGATTATCATTAGAAAATCAATTAAAATAACTTATCACATTAATAAATTTTTAAAAACTCATATGATCATTTCAACAGATGTACCCAAAAAAGCATTTGAAAAAATTTCAACATCATTTTTATCATAAAAACACTCTTTGAAAAATAAGAATAGAAGAATAGTCTATTGATCTGAAAAGGTCACCTGTAAAAAAAAAAAACTATAGCAAATATTATTCTACATGTGAAATGTTAAATATGTTCCTTTTGAGATGGGAATAAGAAGACAAGGATGCCTGCGATTACATCTATTCAATGTTGTACTGAAGGTTCGAGCCAGTGCAGAAAAGCAAGGAAAAGAAATAAAAATTACAAGTATTGGACAGAGAGAAACAAAATTCTCATTATTCACAAATAATATAATTGTGTCGTAGAGATTCAAACAATTCTACAAATTATTTTAACTAATAAAGGTGTTAGCAAACTTTGGATACAAAATCAATTTATAGAAATCAATTGTGTTTTGATATAATCAAAGAAACAAAAAATTAATATCATTTA